>NC_053154.1:24903498-25503498 GCF_016835505.1 Polypterus senegalus
GTACTCTGGTCTACTTTCCGCATTTCTCTGACTATCCCACTTCTTCTTCGTCATCCTCTTCCTCTCTATACTCTCCTGTACTTCCCTATTCCACCACCAGGTTTCCTTTTCCTTCTTCTACTTTCCAGATGTCACGCCAAGCACCGTTCTTGCTGTCATCCTTACTACTTCGTAGCTGTAGTTTCCCAGCTGTCTGGTAATTCTTCACTACCACCCAGTGCCTGTCTCACCTTCTCCCTAAACTCAGCCTTGCAGTCTTCCTTTTTCATCTTCCACCATTTGATCCTTGGCTCTGCCCTCTCTCTCTTCCTCTTCTTGATCTCCAACGTCAGCCTACAGACCACCATCTTATGCTGCTTAACTACACTTTCCCCTGCCACCACTTTGCAGTCTTCAGTCTCCTTCAGATTGACTCGTCTTCATAGTATGTAATCTACCTGTGTGTATCTTCCTCCACTCTTGCACATCACCCTATGTTCCTCCCGCTTCTTAAAATACGTATTCACCACAGCCATGACCCTCCTTTTGGCAAAATCCACTATCCTCTGACCTTCTTCATTCCTCTCCTTGACACCATACCTACCCATCACCTCCTCATCTCCTCTGTTCCCTTCACCAACATGCCCATTGAAATCCGCTCCAATCACCACTTTCTGTCTCTTGGGTACACCGTTCATCACTTCATCCAACTCACTCCAGAAATCTTCTTTCTCACTCATTGCACACCCAACTTGCAGGGCATATGCACTAACAACATTTATCATCACACTTCCAATTTCCAGCTTCATAATCATCACTCTGTCTGACACTCTTTTCACCTGCAGAACACTCTTGACATACTGTTCTTTCAGAATAACCCCTACTCCATTTCTCCTCCTATCCATACCATGATAGAACAATTCGAATCCACCTCTGACCTTTCTCCCCTTCCATTTAGTCTCTTACACACACAATATATCAACCTCCCTTCTCTCCATCATATCTGCTAACTCTCTCCCCTTACCAGTCATACTGCCAACATTCAAAGTTCCTACCCTCAGTTCCACTCTCTTTACTTTCCTCCTCTCCTCCTGCCTCCAGACATGTCTTCCCCCTCTTCTTCTCCTTCTTCTACTTCGCCCAACAGTAGCCCAATTTCCACCAGCAACCTGTTGACTAACAGTACTTGTGGCTGTCGTTATTAACCTGGGGCTCGACCAATCCGGTATGGAAATTTGTATTGTTGTCCGCATATTGATTTGGCAAAATTTTACACCGGATGCCCTTCTTGACGTAACCCTCCCCATTTATCCGGGCTTGGGACTGGCACGAAGAAACACACTGGTTTGTGTATCCCCTGTGGCTGGGTTATTTTATTTTTTTTTTGTAAAATTTTTTATTTTAATGTACTGTTTGATAATTAGTACCTCTGTGTGTGTGTGTGTGTATGTGGGTGTCCATATGGTTAAAAATGAGAGGTTCCCAAGCACATTAAGATTATAAATAGTTTTAATTTGATACATTCAGATTTGGATTTGAAGTAAATATACAAAGAGAAGGTATGGCGTCCATTGGGACATCACAGTAACCTACTAAGTGAGTTTAAGTAATTACTTGAAGTTATTTTTATATGGTTTTTCAATTACTTTACATTTAAATATTTTGAGTGCTTGAATTTTAAACAGTTTCTTTGGCCTCTGTATTTTCACCAGGCACTGGATTCAATAAGAGAAGTAGTTAAGAGATGCAGTTGCATTTGAGAAGTGAAAAGAAAATAATTTAAATTATTAAATTAAATTGAAAGGGGGACTTTTGTAAAACAAAAAATACTTGGACATTGGTTATGTCCGGCCCCTGGTTTAAAGGATGATTAAAGTGCTACCTAAACATTCACTCACATAGCATATGCAACCAATTAAGAAAGTACTTAGAACTCTTCACTTTCTGCACACTATGTTGTGTTGTAGATTTCAATTTAAATTTGTATTTTTGCCATTCAATCGACACTCAATAGCCCATAATGTGTGACAGTAGGGGGCGCTAGTGCTCCCTTGAACCCTCAGGTACGACTCCAGACACCGGGTAAAAGTCCAATACTTTTTATTTTGTTCTTCAGTGCACCAAGCACCCTCCACACTACTCATACAATAAACCAACAACACTCGATCAATAAATTCTCCTCCTCGCCCAGACACTTAGCCACCCTTCCTCCCAGCTCAGCTCACCGTCTGGACTGAGGCACCGTCCTTTTATAGCCCCTGACCCGGAGGTATTCCTGTCCCGACAGTCCATAGTTCCTTACTCCTTCCGGTCAGGGCAATCAGTCCTTTCTTTAACCCGGGAGCACGCCGTTCCTTCCTGTCACGGACCCTGACGCATACTCCGGTCATAGGGCATAAAAGAACCCATAAGCCCCCTACAGCGACTCCTGGTGGCCCCCAAGGTATCCAGCAGGGTTGTGTTAAAACACTACAAAGTCCATAAGGCCCTGCTGGACCTCGGGGCATGGTCCTGCTGTCGGGAGAGCTCCTCCTGGCGGCCTGGGGGTGCGGACCGGCATGGGAAGCCGTCAGTCCTCCACAAATGACAAAAGTGAAATCATGTTTTCAGAAAATTCTGTAACTTTTTTTAAAACTCAAAAAACTGAATTTCTCATTCATAAACATATTCAGACCGAATCCCTGAAGCCTACGAAGTTGCTCCTGTGTGACCCCTCTACTCTAAACGCCTAATTGATGGAGTGCTACTGAGATGGCTGTCCTTCTGACAGGCTCTCTCATCTCAGCATAAGATTTCTGAAGCTTTGTGAGAATGAACATTGGTATTCTTGGTCATCTCCACGATCAAGGCCCATCTTAACCAGTTATTCAATATGGCCAGATGGCCAAATCAAGGAAGTGAACTGGTGGTTTCAAACTTCTTCCTTTTCACAATTATTGAGGTCACTGTGCTCCTGGGGACACATCAACACATTAGAAATGATTTTTTATCCTTCCCGAGATTTGTGCCTCACCACAGTTTGATTGCAGAGGTCCACAGAGATTTCCTTGGACTTCATGACTTGAATTACATACAGTGTAAATTGTGGGACCTTCTACGGGTGTCTTTCTAAATGATGTCCAATTAATTCAATTTACCACACATGGACTTGTGGTATAGCGGGTCCACAGCTCATTTAACAAAGGCCATTTTAAAAAAATAATCACCGCTCTTGTGGCGGCTTAGCGAGGGGGCGTTGGGCCATAGCAAGTCACGGGGCGATCTGCGGTGTGGGCATTTCTCACCGAGTGCACAGGTGAGGAACTGCCCACATCCGTGATTGCTCCCATGGCTAATATGCTACAGCTACTATGGCCCCTCGCATTGTAAAAAGCACAAGTCGGTTTGGAGAAGGAAGATCGGGAACAGAAAAGAAAGAGAGAGAGAGAAGGAAACGGAGGTTGGCAGCAGGAAGCAGTGAGGAGGGAGCGAGCAAATCGGTGCAGCAGGAAGCGGACGAGCGAGTGAGTGAACGTTCACAGGCAGCTGAAGGCAGCCTGGGTGTTTGGCCAACACCTGGGAGAAGTGGTTGTGGTCGCTCCCGCAGAGTTTGCTTCGGAGGGCGGGAGTGACCGGAAGGCGCAGGACTCTCCGCGGAAGGTAGTGGGAGTCGGGACTTGGGACGTGGTGTTCCCTGTGTGAGAGCCTTGGTCACAGTGGTATTCCCAAGTCACTGTCAGGGGGAGCCAACCGGAGCCAAGGATCGGAAAGGCGACTGACAGTAGCAGCAGGAGTAGGCAGAAGGTCAGTTGCATTGAGAGCATCTCGCCTGTTGCAGGGCCCGTATGGGAGAAGCAGGTGAGACGCTAACGCTAACAGGCAAGAAGCACCGGGTTTGTCATTTGTTTTTAAAGACTGATTCCTAAGAAACATTTTAACCTCTGGCTTTAAAGGATTGTTTTTTTTTTTTTGTTTGCTATTTTTTAACCTCCATTTTCTTAATGTATTATTTATTTATTTATTGAACTTTGGAAAGCACTGCACTTTATTTGAACACTGTTTTGTTGACTATTTTAATAAAAACACTTTTGCACTTTTTACCATCCCCTTGCTCAATTGTTTATTGCCTCCACTGACTAGCTCACTCGGTAACATTATCGACGGTGTTGGGTTCAAGGGCTCCCAAACAGAGATGGGAGCATGGAGCCGAACCCGCATCGTCACAGGACTCCAGTCAAGGTCTAGACACATCTCAAGTGTCTAAAGCAAAACGGGATGCAACTGACTACAATTTGGAGGACTTTGAACACGAATGACAGATTTCAGTTTTTGATTTTTAGCAGATTTGCAAACCTTTCTGAAAACATGCTTTTCACTTTGTCATTATGTGTTATTAGGAGTATATTGATTGGCAAAAATGGCAAATGTATCAACGTAAAGTTACATTTAAAACGCAATAAAGTGTGCAGAAAGTGAAACGGTCGGAGTACTTTAAACTTACAGCATTTTGAGATACACTTGGGTACATTTCGTTTACCAATTGCAGCACAGGAAGGTGAACTGACTTGCTCAGAGACACTCAGTGGTAGTTGGGGGAATTGAACCGACAACTTCAGCCTTAACCACTACACTACATTGCCTGCTAAACTCATAATTTACAAGCAGTGGTGTTGAGATCACTGGTTGCCTCTGGGCCTGTCTGCTTCTATTTGCAGGGAAGGACCAGAATTGCATAGGCCAAGATAACCCATGGATGGTAACTGGAACCTGAAGAAGCCTGAAATCATGCATTGCAGTTGAGAGAGAAATAAAAGGCTTACCAGATACTTCCTGCTGGCAATATAAATGTTGGGAAATGTAGAAGAAAGGCTGTTCACCTGTCTTTACAAGAGATGAAGAGTATTCTGCCTGACAGTCTACTCTTGGCATCTCAGCCCTAAAAAAGTTAGCCCACAAGGAGCAGAGGATGCAGTTCAAAGTCTTTGACCCACCAACTGGGTTCTTTGAGAATTAATCCCAGTTGTGGTCTATGTTGGCTTTCTCTTGTGTCTGTTTCAGTTATTCTCCAGAACCATCCATCCATTCTCCAACCCACTGAATCCGAACACAGGGTCACGGGGGTCTGCTGGAGCCAATCCCAGCCAACACAGGGCAGGAACCAATCCCAGGCAGGGTGCCAACCCACCGCAGATTCTCCAGAACCTCTAGTTTTATTTTCTCAATTCACAAATGGTTGTTTGTCATACAGGCTGACGATTCTAAAAGGATCGTAGGTGAGTTTGGATTTGTATGTGAGTACAACAACAACAACAACAACAACATTTATTTATATAGCACATTTTCATACAAACAGTAGCTCAAAGTGCTTTACATATTAAAGAATAGAAAAATGAAAGACACAATTATAAAACAAAATAAATCAACATTAACATCGAATAAGAGTAAGGTCCAATGGCCAGGGGGGACAGAAAAAACAAAAAAAAACTCTAGACGTCTGGAGAATAAAATCTGTAGGGATTCCAGACCATGAGACCACCCAGTCCCCTCTGGGCATTCTACCTAACATAAATGAAACAGTCCTCTTTGGATTTAGGGTTCTCATGGAAGGACTTGATGATGATGATGGTCACGTAGACTTGTGCCTTTTAATCCGTCTATCATTGTTGGAGCATCATGAAGCTTTGAGTAGGAAGTGGTGGCGCAGGCCGGAAAAAGAAACAGAAAAGAGAGTAGGGGTCAGTACCAATTTTAGAGCCACCATGAATAGTTATTTTGAGGAAATTGAACATATAGAGTATCAGGATTAAGTTAAATTACGATTAAAATGAAGTTATAAAAGGCCATGTTAAAGTAATGTGTTTTCAGCAGTGTTTTAAAGTGCTCTACTGTATCAGCCTGGCGAATTCCTATTGGCAGGCTATTCCAGATTTTAGGTGCAGAACAGCAGAAGGCCGCCTCACCACTTCTTTTAAGTTTTGTTCTTGGAATTCTAAGGAGACACTCATTTGAGGATCTCAGGTTACGATTTGGAATATAAGGTGTCAGACATTCCGATATATAAGATGGAGCGAGATTATTTAAGGTTTTATAAACCATAAGCAGAATTTTAAAGTCAATCCTGAATGACACAGATAACCAGTGTAGTGACATTAAAACTGGAGTAATATGTTCTGATTTTCTTTTCCTAGTTAGGATTCTAGCAGCTGCATTCTGCACTAGTTGCAAACGATTTATATCTTTTTTGGGTAGTCCTGAGAGGAGTGCGTTACAGTAATCTAGTCGACTGAAAACAAACGCATGAACTAATTTCTCAGCATCTTTCAGTGATATAAGTGGTCTAACTTTACTTATGTTTCTTAAGTGAAAAAATGCTGTCCTAATGATCTGATTAATATGTGATTTAAAATTCAGATTACAGTCAACAATCACCCCTAAGCTTTTTACCTCCGTCTTGACTTTTAATTCTAATGTATCCAGTTTATTTCTAATAGCCTCATTGTATCCATTATTGCTAATCACTAAGATTTCAGTTTTCTCTTTATTTAACTAGAGAAAGTTACTATTCATCAATTCTGAGATACAAGTCAGACATTGCGTTAGTGAATCAAGAGAGTCGGAGTCATCAGGTGCTATTGATAAGTACAGCTGTGTGTCATCAGCATAGCTCTGGTAACTCACGTTGTAACCTGAGATAATCTGACCTAACGGAAGCATGTAGATTGAGAAGAGCAGCGGACCCAGGATAGAGCCTTGTGGAACACCATATCGGATATCATGTGTCTTCGAGTTGTAATTCCCACAACTAACAAAAAATTTTCTCCCTGTCAGGTAGGATTCAAACCAATTTAAGACCCTGCCAGAGGGGCCCACCCATTGACTAAAGCGATTTCTAAGAATGTTGTGATCAATGGTGTAAAATGCGTCACTCAGATCTGGATGAGAACAGATAAATGGCAGCTGTCTGCATTTACCCGCAAGTCATTTACTACTTTAACGAGTGCAGTTTCTGTGCTGTGATTTGTTCTAAAACCCGACTGAAATTTATCAAGAATAGCATGTTTATTTAGGTGGTCATTTAACTGCATAATGACTGCCTTCTCTAGAACTTTACTTAAGAAAGGCAGGTTAGAGATGGCTCTAAAATTTTCAAGAGCTGAGGGGTCGAGATTATGTTTCTTAAGTAGGGGTTTAACTACAGCAGTCTTAAGACAGTCTGGGAAGACCCCAGTATCTAGTGACGAATTTACTATGTCAAGAACATTATCAATTAGCACGCCTGATACTTCTTTGAAAAACCTTGTTGGTATCGGGTCAAGGACGCAGGTGGAGGGTTTTAATTGAGAGATTATTTTCTTTAAATCAGATAAATCTATCCTAGTGAAAGAGTTTAATTTGTTTATAGTAGGCCATGAAATGAACTGCTGCCCCACCCAGGTTACCTCTCAGACACATATCACACAGACATTATACACACATGTGCACACTCACACCAACAAATTAATTTTATAAACCAATATACTGTACAGATCTGTTATACACATGTACACACATACATACATGTTTGTACTCTCACTGTAATGCAGACATATACAATAGAAGCAAGCCCATTTAATTAAGCTATTTTAAGAAAGTTCAGATTGATAGCCAAGAAATTTTCCACTCAACACAAATTTTCCAAGACAGCTGGAAAAGTCTTGTACTGAGTCCAAAAACCTGAGACGCCAAATTGAAAGCTAAAATAACTGCATGCATTACAGTAATAGGAATGAATAATAAAGCACTTTGTCATAATGTTGCTAAGTTTTACAAAACATCTAAAAATAGATTAAATCAGGGATGAGAAGAAAGTCAACTGAAACATTCCTGACATGAATTAAAATTATTTTGAATGAAAGTTGTACCTTTTAGTATATATATATACTGGTCCCAGCATATGCATACTTAAGAAGAACTTGTTCATAATAAATAAAACTTTACAACCAATACACCCGATCACACTGACTTAGCCAAACCTCCACGTAATTTTCTCTATATATTGCCATTGATTCTTGTCAGTTATCCTCTGATTAAGGTCCCCGGCAGGGGCTGAAAACTCAGGAATAAAAACTATATATAATGTGGTGAGATGGCGCCCTGCCTTGCACCCTGTGTTGGCTGGGATTGGCTCCAGCAGACCCCCGTGATCCTGTAGTTAGGATATAGTGGGTTGGATAATGGATGGATGGATATACTGTATATATACATATATTATATATATATATGTATATATATATATTCATGGCATTCATAGTCTGAATCACAATATGATTGCATGGGCGCACGGTGCCCTCTTTCAGTTGCGAGAAGCAGATCATAGAATGGTTGAAATAGATTTACTGTCAAATAATGCAAAGAGTACGTGAGACGTGTTTCATCCTAATTCTGGACTCATCAGGCGTACACACTCACTGCACCCCTCTCGGGGAATCGAGCCTCAGACATCAGCGCTAGAGGCTAAGCCTCTTGCGTTTTGCCACGGCATGTGGTTCACCAACCACAAGCGTTACCTGGTAGGTAACCACCCATACAATCAGATTGTGATTCAGACTATGAATGCCATGAATGTAACTACCCGATCTACATACTGCCAAATAAACGAACCACACGCCATGGCGCAACACAAGAGGCTTAGCCTCTAGCGCTGACGTCTGAGGTTCGATTCCTATTATTATATTATATATATTTATATTATTATATTATATATATATATATATATTGTGAGACTTACCCGGACACCACCAGTCGGAGACCACATCTTTGATGATGCCACTTCCGGTTCTGGACCCTTAGATGATGCCACTTCCGGTGAAGAACACATGACCAAAGAGACTTCCGGTTCCAGCCCTTTTGATGACGTCACGTCCGGTTCCGAGCCTATGGAAGAGGTACCTTCCTCTTCCGCCCTCGATAACTTCTCTTCCTTTTCTGGCCTTTAAAGCTGCCATATTTGACTATCCTAATCAGTTCTGTTTTGGACTCTATTCTGAGCACATCAGTACTAGCAATTGACCGATGTGCAGCCAGGGAATATTACTCGGGTGGCTGCCCCAAACCTTTTTATGACTGTCTGTTTATTGTGACAACTGTTTGGTCTCAATTCTAAGTGTCACCTATGGAGGAATTTAGGCTCCACTCATCACCTGTGCAATACCATTCCAACTAGTGCAGCATGGGAGTGGCAGCGTCATACTTTGGGGTTGTTTTTCAGGAGCAGAGACTAGCAGACTAGGCAGGGTTTAGGGAAAGATGATGAAGTACGGAGATATCCTTAATTAAGCATTGTGGACCTCAGACTGGGTTGAAGGTTCACCTTCCAACAGGATGATAACCCTAAGCACAAAGCAAAGACATCACAAGCATGGCTTAGAGACAACACAAAGAATGTCTTAGAGTTGTCCCATTGAAGTGCACTAAGGGCATGCTGGTCACGGCTCTGTTGCCATTGCACAAAATTAATACTGTGATCTTCATTAGCATTTCACATAATAAATGTACAAACAAAGCAAATCTTTCTTATCAATGGACTGGCACCATGCCCAGAGCTGTTTCCTGTTTTCTGCCCAGTGGTGCCAAATAGGCACTGGCCTGCTGTGACCCTGCGTTAGATTAAGTGGTTTGAGGAATGTTATGTTATCAGCTTCCAAAAAGGCAAGGAGACAGGGAAGTAACTGTGTACGCCTGTGCAGTGTTTTCAGTGGTGCTCATGATATAAAATAACAAGGGGCAAATATTAAGTGTTCTTTATGATGGCACCTCAAACGGGTCCCTTAACCCACCTGTATTTATGCTGTAAAAATATCACAATATCTGCACAGTACTTGCCAGATCAAGAAACCCACAGTGTGTATATGGGTGAGGGAAATTGTAACATCTACAAACACAACATTTAACGGGGAAATCAGTGGCTTAACGGTAACAGATTCAACCTGTAGTGTTCCAGGCTGCTGATTCAGTTTAGTTCAACCATCAAAGACACCTAAATCTAGAAATGCAGAAACAATTGTAATGGCCGCTTCGGATTTCTAAGCCCATCTACCCTTTTCAGACTACCTTAGTTGCTGCAGGGCTTGTAGGGAGGAAAACCTTATTAAAGAAGCATTGTTCTTTTAAATACAGTGGAACCTCGGCATACGGCCGTAATTCGTTCCAAAACTTTGGTCGTAACCCAATTTGTTCGTGACCCGAAGTAATTTCCCCCATAGGATTGTATGTAAATACAACTAATCCATTTCAGACCGTATGAACTGTATGTAAATATTTTTTTAAAGATTTTTAAGCACAAATATAGTTAATTACACCATAGAATGCACAGCGTAATAGTAAACTAAACGTAAAAACACTGAATAACCCAGAGAAAACCTTGAACAACAGAGAAAACTAACACTGCAAGAGTTCACGCTACAGCCTTACGAACCGCTCGCTGTAAACACTTTTTTTAAAGGAGTTTTAAGCACAGGGAAAAAAATGAACATCTGAAAAATCCATAATTTAATAAACCACCAAGAAAAGTAATATTGCAACAATTCACCCTACGAACCGAAAAATGAACATTTGAAAAATCCGTAATACAAAAACTAACCATAAACCACCAAGAAAACAAACCTTGCATGAATCGAGTTCTGGCATACAATACAATACAATACAGTTTATTTTTGTATAGCCCAAAATCACACAGGAAGTGCCGCAATGGGCTTTAACAGGCCCTGCCTCTTGACAGCCCCCCAGCCTTGACTCTCTGAGAAGACAAGGAAAAACTCCCAAAAAAACCTTGTTGGGAAAAATGGAAGAAACCTCGGGAAAGGCAGTTCAAAGAGAGACCCCTTTCCAGGTAGGTTGGGCGTGCAGTGGGTGTCAAAAGTAGGGGGTCAATACAATACAATATACACAACAGAACAAATCCTTAATACAGCATAATAATAAAAATTTTAGAAGTACGGTTTAACAGTAGATGATATGACATAATTAGGTTTGGATATTTTTAGAGTCCTGGAGACCTCATCCATCTAGCTGCCTCCCCATTTGGCCATGCCACGGCTGAAACGTTGCTCCAATGAAAGGACCCCTCTTTCCCATGATTCCTGTGATCCTCCATCAGGGATGACTTTACCATAGGCAGGCAAACAACTTGGCAGGTGGGCCGTGGCACCAATGGCCACATTTGGGTACCGAGAAAAGAAACAGAATAGGTGAGGGTTAGTATTCAAATATAATTATCATGTTACTTATGTTTTAGTGCTAATGACTAACAACAGAGATGCAGTCTGTACAGTTAATTAGCAGCTCTAGTCAGGGTGTGCTAAACTGAAGTAGTGAGTCTTCAGCCGGGATTTAAAGGCTGAGACTGAAGGTGCATCTTTTATGGAAGCAGGAAGACCATTCCACAGTTTAGGGGCCCTGTAACTAAAAGCTCGACCTCCCACTGTTATTTTATTAATCCTTGGAATCCTAAGTAGACCGGCATCTTGAGATCTTAATGTGCGCTCTGGTTTGTAAGTCATGATAAGTTCAGACAAGTAAGCCGGACCTCGGCCATGTAATGCTTTATATGTTAAAAGGAGGATTTTGAAATCTGCCCTGAACTTAACTGGGAGCCAGTGTAAGGATTTAAGAACTGGAGTTATGTGTTCATATTTTCTTGTTCTTGTAATAATTCTTGCAGCAGCATTTTGGATTAACTGGAGGCTGTATAAAGAACAGCTTGAACATCCAGTGAACACCGCATTGCAGTAGTCAATCCTACTAGAGATAAATGCATGAATTAATTTCTCAGAATCCTGTTTATTTAGAAAGCGCCTTAATTTCCTAACATTTTTAAGATGGAAAAACATGTTTTGGACGACTTTGTAATATGCGCTTTAAATGACATGCTAGAGTCAAAGATAACTCCTAGATTGCGGGCTGATTCAGTAAAATTAATTGGGATTCCAACTGAGTTAAATGATGACAAAATATTGCTGTGATCAGCGTCATTCCCTCCAACAATTAACATCTCTGTTTTATCTGTATTTAAAGACAAGTAGTTCTCATTCATCCACTCCTTTAATTCACTAACACAACTAATTAAAGACAACATTGGAGAAACTTCATTTGATTTAAATGAAAGGTATAACTGGGTGTCATCTGCATACGAGTGAAAATTAACATTATGTTTCCTAATGAGAGATCCCAGTGGAAGCATGTAAAGTGAAAACAGTAAAGGTCCCAGTACTGAGCCCTGCGGGACACCATATTGAACTTCTGTGTATAATGATGGAGTACTGTCTGCACATTTCTGTACATACTGGAATCGATTTGATAAATAAGAACTGAACGAAAGAATGAAAGCATGAAAGAAGTGAGGAAGAACTGGGTGGAGAGGAGCACTTGAAGCCTCTGCCTGGTTAACACTAACTCCTTTTGCAACATGAGCTGCTTTAATGGCCTCTTTTGCTTTAGAATAGTCGAAATCGTAGATTTTGACTTCTTGTACTCTGCCGCAAGTTCAGTAACATGAACGCCACGCTCATACTTTTCAATAATTTCTTTCTTTACTTCGATTTCAATTTTCTTCAAACCTTTCTTCTCAAAATTCTTCACTTGCTTAGAAGCCATGGTTAACTGCAACAGCACACGAAATACTGTAGAGAACAATAAGTTCATAGCGAAAGCACACATGTCTGATTGAGAACAATGCACAGGGAGAGGCTGATCACGTGCTTAAATACAGTAATCGGCGTGTACAAACCGGAAGGGAAACGAAATAGAGCACAAAAAGTTCACAGCGAAAGCACGCATGTCTGACTGAGAACAATGCAACATGTGTGGGGGGATTGAAGCGCAGGTTTGCTCCAGACAGAGAGAGCCTCACACGGTGTGTTGCCTTCCGGGAGCACAGATGGGAGACCTCCCTGGAAGGGTGGATAGGCTCTTGGCCTGAGCGGGGGTGGATCCAGTTGTCATTGTCCATGTTGGAACAAATGACATACATAAGGGTAGTCTGTTAGTTCTGCGATCCAAATTCAAAGAGTTAGGTGCCAAGCTGAGGAGCAGAACTGACAAGGTAGTCTTCTCCGAAGTTCTGCCTGTGCCACGCGCCAGTCCAGGTAAGATTGAGGAGATTAGAAGGCTTAACGCGTGGCTCAAATCTTGGTGCAGGGTAGAAGGGTATAGGTTTATGGGGCATTGGGACTCCTTTTGGAACAGATGGGACCTGCTCCTCTGTGAAGGGTTACATCTGAACCAGAGGGGCACCAACGTATTGGGGAGGCGTATGTGTAGGCTAGTCGAGGACTGTTTAAACTAGGGAATGGGGGGGCAGGGAGTTTAGGACAGGCCAGATTTAGATCTATACATGGAAGAACAAACAATGGTGTATAAATAAAAATGTGTAGTAATGTAAATTCTAAGCAAACACGTAAATGTAGAAGGATTAACACATAAAAAATAGCTTGCCTTAATGCTAGAAGTATCAAAAATAAGGTAAGTGAGTTGGAGTTGTATGTAGCAGAGCATAATTATGATATTATAGCAATAACGGAAACCTGGCTAAATAACAAAGATGAGGATGAGTGTAACATAGAGGGATACACATTTAATAGGAAGGATAGACAGAACAGAAAAGGAGGTGGGGTTGCTGTTTATGCCAAACAGGATTTAAATGTAAGTCATCTTCAGTTGGATGATGAGCCCCATTGTAGTGAGGACATGTGGCTTCACCCGAAAAAATATTAGGGAAAAAGGTCTTATTTTAGGAGTGTGTTATAAACCACCTAATTCAGACAGTAATTTCAACACACATCTTTTTAGTAATATCAAAAAGACAAGTTTACAGGGGGATATTATAGTCATGGGGGACTTTAATTATCCAAATATTAACTGGGATAATCTTGCAGATGGAGGAGCACAAGAGCAGGAGTTTTTAGAAATAATCAGCGACTGTTTTTTAACACAGCATGTTAAAGCACCGACACGGGGTGAAGCCTGTCTGGATTTAGTATTCTGTAATAATCAGGATAGAATTGAGGGTGTAGAGGTGATTGAACCACTAGGGTCAAGTGACCATAATATAATACAATTCTCAGTATTTTGTAAGAGTACAGATGCAAAGACTAAAATTGTTAAGTTGAACTTTGGTAGGGCTAATTTTGAGCAGATGCGACAAAGTCTAAGTAGGATACACTGAGATAAGCTTTTAAATGTGGAGACAGTCGAGGAGCAGTGGAACAGGTTTAAAATGTTTTACATGTAATGCAGGACAGATACATACTTAAATTTGGAAGTAATAGGAAACTAAAAAAATCTCCACGATGGATTAATAAAGATTTAAAAAAGAAGTTGCAAAGGAAAAAACTGCTGTATAAGGCATATAAGACTAATGACTGCAAAGTGAATCGTAGCGCGTATGAGAACATGAGGGCAACCATTAAGAAGGATATCAGGGAGGCTAAAAGACAGTTGGAGAGGAATATAGCAGATAAGGCGAAAGAAGACCCCAAGAGATTCTTTCAGTATTTTAGTAGTAAAAGAACAGTTAAGGAGGAGGTCAAGTGCATCAGAAATAGTAAATGGGAATTAAAAGATACAGACAATGAATTAGCAGATGCCCTAAACTTACATTTTTTTGAGGTGTTTACAAGTGAACAAGTGGATAACCTCCCAGAGGTAAACGCGACTACTAAGGAGGTACTGAGGGATTTGGACATTCTAGAGAGAGAACTCTGTGTAAACTCAGTAAACTCATTTACTCAGTGTAAATAAGATGAAATCAAACAAATCACCAGGGGCCTCATGTATAACGCTGTACGTAGAACTCGCACTATAACATGGCGTAAGCACAAAAGCCGAAATGTGTTTACGCACAGAAAAATCCAGATGCAGGAATCTGTGCGTACTCCAACTTCCATGTTCTTCCACTACATAAATCCCGATCAGCGTGAAAATTAACGCTAGTGCACGCGCATTATGTAACGCACCAAATCCTCCCAGAATTACGCCTATTTGAATATGCAAATCAATATAAATCGCCCTTAAGCGCAGCCTTCTGTGAAAAGACAATGAGAAAAGCACGGGGGAAAATATAAGAATTTCAGCGAATACCAAGTGGAGGCAAAGGAAAAACATACTATTTGTTCAAATAAGCCGTGGTATAATCAACAAAAGGAAGTTGATCGAGTGACATAGCGTGTTGGAGAAACTTGAAAGCTCACATTCACAAAATCGCACAGTGCCGGAAATAAAAAAGAAGTCGCATATCAATCTCGCCGTGAAAAGCCGAGTTGTAGCCCACTGTCTGTGTCATATGAAAGCTTATTAGGGTACAGAGAAAAAAAGGCACACAGTGGGGAAAAAGCACGAAAATGTCAACTTCAGTTTTTACATTTCCACTTTAATCACGTAGTTTATTTTGTCATTAAAGTAGAACATCATAAACGTCATCTTAAAATCATTTAATTAACCAGTTTCTCAAATCACATCGTAATTAAAGTAGCATGTTAAATGCTTTGTTTTATATTTGATCTTCTATGTGCTCTCTGTGTGTGAATCACTACTTGCTTCTTAAACCGGCTCTCTTCCTCCAACTGGACACAGAGTCCATTACATTTGTGATATTACAGCTCTCTGAATAACTAAAATACTGAGATGTATACGTGATATCATTTTCATGATGATAGGAGTTAAAGCACGTTATTAAACATGTGTTTCACTTCGATGAAATAATTTATTGCAGCAGTACGGCTCTAAGCTTGTGGTGGCACTGGGCAGAGGAAGAATCGGTGGCTCCTTAAGCCCGCCAATGTCAGTAAAGTATCTTATGCACAGTGGATGGCCTCGTCCGTTGCGGACACTGCATAGCCGCCTCGTGCTCATGACACAAACATTTAACTTTTGCCGAAATTTATCGCTGTGTTTTTAGCTGTGTTGTTATTTTCTCTTTCTGTTTTATATTCAATATATATTGGCGTGGCCGTCACTGCAGTCAGTGCTTTTCTTTCCCCAAGTAACCGATCGCCATACAATCAGCTCTGTAATAGCGTTAAGCCACCTGTAAGCTTAGCCGATTCTTCAAAGCGTTTAAAGAACATTGAAATATCTTCGTAGTACATATTTAATTATTCTATCCTTAACGACACTCCCAGTGAAAAATATAGATTACTAGCAGAATACCCGCGCTTCGCAGCAGAGAAGTAGTGTGTTAAAAAGTTATGAAAAAGAAAAGCAAACATTTTAAAAATACGTAAGATGATTGTTAATGTAATTGTTTTGTCATTGATATGAGTGTTGTTGTCATATCTATCTATTTATATTATATATATATATAGCAAAATACCTGCAATTGGCAGCGGAGAAGTAAAAAGAAAAGGAAACATTTTAATAATAACGTAACATGATTGACAATGTAATTGTTTTGTGTTGCTGGCATATATATATATATATATATACACACACAGACACATATATAAACATATATATACATATATATATATATATATATATACACATCTATACACATATATATATACAGTTATATATATATACATATACACACATACATATATACACATACTGTATATATACACACACACATATATACATACTGTATATACAACATATACATATCTACATATATACTGTATATACACATATATATACAAATCTACATATATATCTACATATATATATATTAGGGGTGGGACTCGATTAAAAAAATTAATCCAATTAATTAGAGGCTGTGTAAGAATTAATCTTGATTAATCGTATGTAATCGACACGTAAATTTGCCCCAAATCGCAAATGTTTTTTTTTATTTAAAACGGTTTTAGTGGGCGACAGAATCAAATAATAGACATGGACATGAATATTGTAAACTGAAGCTGTTTTAATTTCTGAAAAAAGCTTTTAAACTGCATTTGAATTCAAAACAGAAACAAAAATATCATCCCTGGTTAAAATTGGGCAGACTTAAAAATAAAGTGGTAGTTTAAGTACTTTAAGTACATTTTCAGAATAGTATTGTCTTTAAATAATAATAACCAAAATTTCAACATAAAGTGCAGTTTTCTTCTTAAAAAAATAAGTCAGAAACATAAAAGGTAATTTGACCAGCTTACTCTTTAAACTCTGAGTAACATTAGCCAAAATTATTTTGTACATTAGGCTAAAACAGTGTGATCATTGAACATTTTGTAATTAGATGTATTTAGAATTACTAACGGTCACGGAAGTCCAATGATCCCCAGTAAGAGCCACAAAGTCCGCTTTCTGTAATGCATCTAATTTTGCTTGCTTTTCAGTGTGCACAAAACCATGCTTTTATCAAGGCTTCGCTCGGGTAGTCGAAATGATCAGTCGTAGGAACGCGCTTTATTCCGACTCTAACATTTTTGTAGCTGTGATGTGTGCATCAGTGTAATGGATGTACCAGGAAATCATGCATTGACAAAAGTTCCGTTTGCTTGGAATTGAAAGTGTGATTAAATGCGTTATTTTTAACGCGTTATGGAGTACATGCATCGAAGCTTCTCAGCTGTGCTTGTGCTAAGAAAGGGAAAATTTTAAAAATAACGTAACATGATTCTGCGTTAACCTAATATTTTTCATACGTCCCAAACCAAGGAGATCGAAGGTAAAATGAATCGGTAGCGTACATACTCAGTACACCCCTCTCGAATCAACCTCGAATGTCGGCGTTAGAGGAAGACTCTACAATTTGCCACAGCGTGTGGCTTGTCTATGCTAAAGTATGTATTGTAGATCGGGTATATATATACATTTATATATATACCCGTGTACGCAGTGGAGAAGTAGAAGTTATGAAAAGAAAAGGGAACATTTTAAAAATAACGTAACATGATTGTCAATATACAGTAATTGTTTTGTGAGTGTTATTGAATGTTGCTGTCATCAAGGATTTGATTATCATTATTTCTTTCAATCAGGCTCGTATTTGTAGGATGTGTTCAAGTTACATTCCGTGTTTGTCAATCGTTGTAAAGATAAGAGGTTTCATTCATCGATTAGTTCCTTACTGCATCAATAAACAGCTCGTCTTCCTTTTTATCTGTGATGTGACAAACTGCATGCACGGGTTTTTTTACACTGTCTTCCTTTAGCAGGACATTCACTTTTTCCACCGTGTGCTTTGTTTCCACAGTAGCTGCACTTATGAATATGATTCTATGTATAAGACGCTTCATATTTTTTGCTGCCTTCTCAATTGTGTAATTCGGTTTTTGTTCAGCACTCTTTGGAACTGTTGCTTTTGTCTGCATTGCGCCAGTTCACATGAGCAGCTTGGTGTTCTTGCATCGAAGGTTCCCAGCTGTGCTGGTGCCATCTCGTGTAATGTCAGCTAAGACCCGGCACTTAAAAGTTTCTCTCGCAGTTTCAATGAGTTTGTGCCAAACACCACCCTGACCATCTCATCTTCCTCTGCATAAGCACAGTCCTTCACCCGTGAACATTTACCGGCAGTGTTTGTATTGGATTGCGCTGATGGACGGCCTTATATGGGCAGGCACTAAATTACAAACGCTAGTGGCAGCCTGTCTATGAACTTAATTTAATATAAACTTACGGTTCACGCCGTGCTTTGTTTCCGCATATGCATCATTTGCTTCATAATGTTTTTCTGCCTTCTCAATTGTGAAATGGCGTTTTGTGCTTGGAGTTCTTCCTTGTTCTTTACGTACTTACGTAGGAGGCGTGATGATGTCACACGAAACTCCGCCCCCCACGGCCATCTCCAACTCAAGACTCCATTACATTATATGGGGAAAAATAGCTTCCAGTTATGACCCTTATGCGTAGAATTTCGAAATGAAACCTGCCCAACTTTTGTAAGGAAGCTGTAAGGAATAAGCCTGCCAAATTTCAGCCTTCTACCTACACGGCAAGTTGGAGAATTAGTGATGAGTGAGTGAGTGAGTGAGTGAGTGAGTGAGTGAGTGAGTGAGGGCTTTGCCTTTTATTAGTATAGATTTAAATGAAGTTAAAGTTTTATCTGTATAATTTAACAAACATATTTTGCTGAATTTCACCTTATAAATGATATCGTTTCTGTTTCTGAACCGGAGGTCCAGTACAGGAAAGGCTTTAAAACGTTTTGCAGTGGCAGAGACAGCGTGTCCTTGAAGCTGTATACCGATAATTCCCTTTCCGATCAGCTGCTGCTGTGATTCACACTCAGATACAGTGATATAAATACTCTGAGTGGTGCAGTGAGAGTAATATGGAAAAAGATGATCGGCTGTGGCAACTCCTAATGGGAGGAGCTGAAAGAAGAAGAAGGAGAAGTGAGAGTAACAACGCTAAAGCAGTTATGGTATTTGGAATACTATGGCTGTTCCCTCTACCATTATATTGTTACAAGTTAATTACAATCAGATGCGTTACACTAATAAAAAATATGCGGTTAGTTTCCGTGTATTTATAAAGCCGCGTCAGGAAAATAAGGAATAATCACACAGGAACAGTAGCACTGCTTTGACGCTGGGTGCCGCTAGTCTGCAAAACCGAGCGGAGAAATTGTGTACGACAAGACATGAGGTACCGTGGAAAAGTGCGTGGCTTTACGTCAAGTGTAGGTTTTATACATCACGATTTAAACGTGGAAAAGTTTCTGTGCGTACACACCGTTTATACATGAGGCCCCAGGACCAGATAATATTTATCCTCATGTTCTTAAGGAGGTTAGTGAGTACAGATATAAACCCATGACACATATTTTTAGGAAGTCACTGCGCACTGGAGAGATTCAGAAGGACTGGAAAATGGTAAATATCATCCCATTATATAAAAAGGGTGACAGGGCAGATCCAAGCAAATATAGGCCAGTAAGCTTAACAAGCATCACAGGAAAACTAATGGAAGGAATTATTAAGGATAAGATTGAGCAACACATGACAAGGACAGGAGTTATTCTGAACAGTCAGCATGGGTTCAGATGAGGGAGGTCATGTTTTACTAACATGTTGGAATTCTATGAGAAGGCAACAAAAGCATACAATCAAAGTGGAGCTTATGATATTATTTATCTTGACTTTCAGAAAGCATTTGATAAGGTGCCACATGAGAGGTTGGGCATCAAGTTAAAAGAAGTGGCAGTTCAGGGTGATGTTTTTAGATGGGTGCAGAATTGGCTCAGACACAGGAAGCAGAGGGTGATGGTGCGAGGAACCTCATCAGAACTGGCCGATGTTAAGGGTGGTGACCAGCAGGGGTCAGTGCTAGGGCCGCTGCTATTTTAAATATATATAAATGATTTAGATAGGAATATAAGTAACAAGCTGGTTAAGTTTGCAGATGATACCAAGATAGGTGGATTAGCAGATAATTTGGAATCCGTTATATCATTACAGAAGGACTTGGATAGCATACAGGCTTGGGCAGATTTGTGGCAGATGAAATTTAATGTCAGTAAATGTAAAGTATTACACATAGAAAGTAAAAATGTTAGGTTTGAATACACAATGGGCGGTCGGAAAATCGAGAGTACACCTTATGAGAAGGATTTAGGAGTCATAGTGGACTCCAAGCTATCAACTTCCGAACAGTGTTCAGAAGCCATGAAGAAGGCTAACAGAATGTTAGGTTATATAGCGCCTTGATGTGTGGAGTACAAGTCACAGGAGGTTCTGGTCAAGCTTTTTAACACACTGGTGAGGCCTCATCTTGAGTACTGTGTGCAGTTTTGGTCTCCAGGCTACAAAAAGGACATAGCAGCGCTAGAGAAGGTCCAGAGAAGAGCGACTAGGCTGATTCCAGGTCTACAGGGGTTGAATTATGAGGAAAGATTAAAAGAGCTGAGCCTTTACAGTTTAAACAAAAGAAGATCAAGAGGTGACATGATTAAAGTGTTTAAAATTATGAAGGGAATTAGTACAGTGGATCGAGACTTGTATTTTAAAATGAGTTCATCAAGAACACGGGGACACAGTTAGAAACTTGTTAAGGGTAAATTTCGCACAAACATTAGGAAGTTTTTCTTTACACAAAGAACGACAGACACTTGGAATAAGTGACCAAGCAGTGTGGTAGACAGTAAGACGTTAGGGACTTTCAAAACTCGACTTGATGTTTTCTTGGAGGAAACAAGTGGATAGGACTGGCGAGCTTTGTTGGGTTGAATGGCCTGTTCTCGTCTAGATTGTTCTAATGTTCTAATGTGTGGAAATCATCCTCACGCACAAACCGAAAGGGAAACTGGCTTGTTTGTATACCGAGTGTGTGGTCGTGAACAGATAGAAAAGTTTGGCAAACAGTTTTGGTCATAACCCGATTTGTATGTGCTCTGACATTCATGAACTGAGGTTCCACTGTAAATTAAAAAAACAATTGGACTAAAGCAAATAAATTAGGACTTGCTTTGGGAAGAACTCATCACAATTAATAAGAAAGGCAACTCTGCAAGCCATTCATTCATTCATTTTTTTAAGCTCACCTATTCCAATAGGTGACATGATGGTGCAGCAATTGCTGTGGTAAGGAGACCAGGTTTGAACTCCAAGTATGGAGTCCTCCCTGTGTATGCATGGGCTTCCTCCAACTATCCAAAAGACATGCAGATTAGGTAGTGTGCCCTTTCCAACAGGTTGTTCCTGCCTTGTGCCCAATGCCATGTAAGATAGGCACCAGCTCCCAGCTGAGGAATTGTCAGGTCAGACCATGACATGAACTCTTCCAACATGGGTTTTTCTCCCACATCCCCAAAGCTGTGTGTGTTAGGCTGATAAGCCTTCTAATGGTAGATAATGTTGTAAACTGTGATTTCTCAGGTAAAAACAGAAGTTCCCAGGTAAGGTAGCTGTGCACACTAATCATGGCACCAGAGGTTGACTGTGTGTTGCATTTCGATTAGCGCTCTACTTTGTACTTGTGATAATAATGATACTATAAACCAACTGTGGCAATAATGGCATTAATTTTAATTATGGCAACTGACCTTCTTCTTCTATTTCCTTGTAGTAGTAGCAGTAGTAATGGAATTTTAAGAAAGAAAACTTGCTTAATCCAGTTCAGGTGTGTAAAGAGATGGAGTATACTCCAGCTGGAATGTTACTTTGATAAAAGCACTAGCTACATAAATATATATGGATTTAGGCTCTCTTAAGGAAAAATCTGTTAGTATGTGATACAGCTTTCTACGCCTGTTGTAAAAGATAGCCCGGCCACAGACAGACACGACACCAGATGTCCACAACACACATGTCCACAATACACAATAGATAGATAGATAGATAGATAGATAGATAGATAGATAGATAGATAGATAGATAGATAGATAGATAGATAGATAGATAGATACTTTATTAATCCTAAGGGGAAATTCACATACTCCAGCAGCAGCATACTGATAAAGAACAATATTAAATTAAAGAGTGATAACAATGAAATTATAACAGACCGGCAATTTTGTATAATGTTAACGTTACCCCCCCAGGTGGAATTGAAGAGTCGCATAGTGTGGGGTCTCCTCAGTCTGTCAGTGGAGCAGGACGGTGACTACAGTCTGTCTCAGAAGCTGCTCCTCTGTCTGGAGATGATCCTGTTCAGTGGATGCAGTGGATTCTCCATGATTGACAGGAGTCTGCTCAGTGCCCATTGCTCTGCCACGGATGTCAAACTGTCCAGCTCCGTGTCTACAATAGAGCCTGCGTTCCTCACCAGTTTGTCCAGGCGTGAGGCATCCCTCTTCTGTATGGGCACCCGGAAGCACTCTGGATGTACCTGCTTCCTGGTTTGGCAACACTTCCTGGTGTGGTGGAAATGCTGTCCTCCAGGGATTCAGGACCATCCAGGCGCACCCTGGTGGTGGCCACGGGTCCCAACAGGGTTGATTTCCCCAGCTCCTTCTCTGTGGCCCTAATGGAATCCAAGGGGGCTGCCCTCCTATGCCCCGGGAAAAACAGTGCCCCTCCCATGGTCCGACCCTCTTCCAGGTGAGGCAAGATCTCTGGTCATCTGCCACACTATTTAATGATATATTCCAGTATGGCTTGCTCAGCAATAATGTTTGCAGTGAACAATGCCTCTGCAATATGCCATACGGTACGAGATTCATAAAAGCAGCTTAATGTTTAAGATGTACCGTCTTTTGAGATAACAGAGACATAGAATCTAGATGGACACACAGACAAAACACAGACACAGCTCTTTTTCTTAAAGTAGATAATATTAATTAATCAATTATTCATTCATTCATTCATTCATTCATTTTTGTAGCTCACAGGGGATTCCCATAGGAATGAGAAATCAAAAAAGAGATCGCCTTAATATCGTTTTGGTGAGAGATGAGATCAGAAAGAAATACAATGGAGACATGTTATATTTGTCTCATGCTTCTCAGATTGTTTTTCTCCTGAGAAAAGAATAACACAGTAGTCTCACAAGTCTTGAGTTCCAGCAGAGATCTCGACAGAGTCATGCAATGGCCTCCAATGTTCCAAGTAATGTAAGTAATGCATGGACAGTTCTTTGTGGTAATGAAACACTTTACTACAATTATAAAATTGCAGTCCTTGCTTTTGAATAATATTATTAGTTGCTCTAATTTATATTGCTGTCCTCCAGTTAGATCATAGTCATTCTGGACAGTAAGGTAGGCAATATGCCATAGTGGTAAGACTTTGGACTTCAAGCCCTGACGTTATGTGGCTAAATCCCACTTCTGACACCACGTCACTATGAGCAAGTCCCTTCACCTGCCTGTGCTACAATTGGACAAACAAAAGAAATGTAAACACGAATGTCTCGAATGTTGTAAATCACCTTGGATAAAAGCATCGGTCCAATTTATTATAAACAATATGAAGTCTTGAAAGAAGTTACAACAACATTAGAAAGTGTTTTCACAAAATGTAACATGCCTATCAAACCAAATTCTCAATTTTGTCTCCTTTTACCTCAGTGGTATTCATGTCTTCTTTTTGCCTAAAGTTATTTCTCCAAAGGAATGTTAGGAGAAACATGCATGACAAAGTTCATTCTTACAGGAAACATAAAGGTTAATCTATATATATATATATATATATATATATATAAAAGCCGAATACCACTGACTTGCTCATCACGAAATCTCCCGAACCATGAGGACTTGGGACTTGAAATTTGGAATGTAGGTTACCCTTGGCCCATGGGTGCTCACAAAATTTTTTAAAATTTTGTGGTCCAAGCACGTTCTGTTTGTATGTCTGTCCGCTTTTCACGAGAGAATTACTTAACGGATTTAGATCTGGTTGTTTTCTATAATTTGCTTGAACTTTCTGGATGATTTTGCGACTTCTCTCATCATGCTAAGTACCAGAGTTTGCTTGAGGTGCCGATGTATTAATGCAAATCCAAGAGAGTGGCTGTGGGTTGAGAGTGGGGGGGTTGGGGTCTTCCTCATTCACTCACCAGCCTCTGTTCATGTTAGTCTTCATCTCGCCACGTGTTGGAGTTCACCTCGTCTCCACTTAGCTAGCGATACCTGTTTGTTCAGCAGACATTGTCATCTACAGATTGTTAAGGAGTAACGTTTGACGTTTTTGAGAGAGAGAGATGAGAGCTCCGTGTGTTTTGGAGGGTAGCTGCTGATTGCTAGAGATATCACGGCCATGTGCTTTACTCACCACGTGGGAGATGCTCTCCCGTCAGAGCTGAACACGATCAGATACAGTGCCAATGTCTATTGATTTTTAAAGTTTATCATGTTTCATTAGTATGTGGGCGCAGCCACGGGGTACAGCTAGTCTCTGATAAGTCCCATGAGACATCAAAGATCAATCTTTGAACAGCAACATTTTCCTATGGTTTATAGGAGTTGAAAAATATTGTAGCTGTAATGTGCCTGAGTCGGAAATTTAGCCCTGAACCGGACACCAGTTTTACATTGGCCTAAGTCATCATCATTGTCTTTATTAGCAGCACAGTCATTGTCTGTTTGGGGTTTGCATGATCTCCTCATGTCAGAATATGTTTTTCTTCCACACCTGCCAAGATTCCAGACTGGTACACCATGTGGATGTGTGCGTGAGCTGGCCTTGGAAAGGACTATAGGCCCTGTCTCAGTGATTTTGCAACGGAAGAAGTCAGTTTTATGTGTCTATACTGCATATTTTTAATTAATTGCTATTATCATTTTTTATGGTTTTTGAAATACTTTTAACAGTTATTAGGTACTACCTGAAATACCCAGAATTCCCTTGGTATCTTTGTAGAATGGGTTAAGGAAAGAAAGCAAAAGTTTGTGTGTTTTTAAATGGTGACCTTGTTGTTACTGTTAGCTTTCCCATCCATTATCCAACCTGTCAATCAATGTCTCTGCTCTCATGAATCAAAAATTTGTTCTTTTTGGGTCCAATTGGACCCCTGAATCCCGGTAACTCCTTTCTAAATTGTAACCATGAACTCTTTCATGACTGGCTCATCTTGTTAGTTCAAGGTGGACAGTTCACAGTGCTTAAATTATGAATAAAAGCTGACAAAATAGGAGTTACAACCCTTTGATTCTTCTTTGTGTTGCAATGCACTTCCATTCTCAATCAAATGCCACTCAACAGCACCCTGCAAAAGTGCATAATACAGCAGAATAAAGCAGAATGAAACAGAAAGGGGGAACTGCGCAGATAAGCAATTTTAAGCTCTAGTCATTTTGTCTGTTGCTCCGGCTTCAGTCTGTTCAGATATTTCACTTGCTCTGAGCCAGCAGGTGGCACTGGTGTGGAAACAGGAATACACAGGAAGAACTGGGACCCCCAGGGGTAAACCTTTGTGGTTCAAACTAGTCCATCTTGTATGTATGGTCCTAGAGGACAACTTTACAAAACTTGGTTGACATTGGTCATGGGTACAGAATTGTATAGGGAACATACAGACAGACAGACAGACAGACATTCTATTGTATTTTCTATATACTGTAGATTAATGTTAAGATAACATATGATCTGTCATCTGGCTTGTTACTGTAAAATCTTAAATGGATTCTTAAATTAAAAATATGCTGCTGTCATTACAAACCCACCATGTCTCAACTGCTTTAAGAGAGGTCACAGGGTGAGTTAAGGATCTGAAAGCTATCTTACATTTTCAATATCTGAGAATGTAAGAGACTCTGAGGAATGAAAATGGGGATATATTTAATCCATCAATCCATCCATTATCCAACCCGCTATATCGTAACTACAGGGTCACGGGGATCTGCTGGACCAAGCCCAGCCAACACAAGGCACAAGGCAGGAAACAGACCCTGGGCAGGGTGCCAGCTCACTGCAGGGCATACACACACACCAAGCACACACTAGGGGCAATTTAGAAATGCCAGTGCACCTAACCTGCATGTCTTTGGACTGCAGGAGGAAACCCACGCAGACACGGGGAGAACATGCAAACTCCACGCAGGGAGGACCCGGGAGAGCGAACCTGGGTCTCCTAACTGCGAGGCAGCAGTGCTACCCACTGCGCAACCATGACACCACTGACTAAATAATAATAATAAATTATTAACTTATGTCTTCCCCAGCCATCTAAGTTTATCATTGGATTCATCTTTAGACACTTAAAAAAACAATACTATACATAAGTACTCTACCTTTTTACTTAGAAACCTAGAACATGCAAACTCTACGCAGGGAGGACCTGGGAAGTGAACCCAGGTCTCCTTTCTGCAAGGCAGCAGCACTACCACTGCATCACCCATAGGTAACAGTCAATTAGCAAACCAAAACTTGCCAGTTTTACTAATCATTAAAAGTCTGACACTGTAATGTGAAAATTGATTCTCCAGTGCACACAATAGTAATAAATCAAAATTAGATGGGGATATTATATTTATGGGGGACTTTAACTACCCATATATTAACGTTAGAAACAGTGGAGCACAAGAGGAGTTTCTTGTCGTAATCAGTTTGTTAAATCACCAATTCAGGGGGAAGCCTGTCTAGATCTTGTATTTTAGAATAATCAGGATAGAATACAGCAGATAGATGTGAATGACCCATTAGGATCTATAACTGTAATATAATACAGTGATCCCTCCTCGATCGTGGGGTTGTGTTCCAGAACCCCCCGTGAAAGGTGAAAAACCATACGTTTATATTGTTATTTTTATATTGTCACGGTTGGGTCACAGATTTGCAGAGAAACACGGGAGGTTGCAAAGACAGGGACTTTAAAACACTGCAAGCAAACATTTGTCTCTTTTTCAAAAGTTTAAACTGTGCTCCATGACAAGACAGAGATGACAGTTCCGCCTCACAATTAAAAGAATGCAAACATATCTTCCTCTTCAAAGGAGTGCGCGTTAGGAGCAGAGAATGTCAGAGAGAGAGAGAGAAAAGCAAACAGTCAAAAATCAATAGGGCTGTTCGGGCTTTTAAGTATGCGAAGCACCGCCCGACAAAGCAGCCGCTAGGAAGGGAGCAACGTGAAGGTAGTCTTTCAGCATTTTTCAGAGGAGCGTCTGCATCCTCTAGGCCAGTGTGTGAACAGCCCCTCTGCTCACAACCCCAATGTCAGGAGCAGAGAATGTCAGAGAGAGAGAGAGAGACAGAGTCAAGCAAACAATCAAAAATCAATACGTGCTGTTCGGGCTTTCAAGTATGCGAAGCACCGCACGGGAAGCTTATCGCATATCATTGAGGAGTTTTATTTAATACGTAATACGTGCTCTGATTGGGTAGCTTCTCAGCCATCCGCCAATAGCGTCCCTTGTATGAAATCAACTGGGCAAAGCAACTTAGGAAGCATGTACCAGAAATTAAAAGACACATTGTCCGCAGAAATCAGCGAACCAGCAAAAAATCTGTGATATATATTTAGATATGTTTACATATAAAATCCGGAATTGAGTGAAGTCACGAAAGTCGAAGAGTGATGTAGAGAAGTATCACTGTATATCTTATCGTGTTTTCCTAAAATCATATTGAAAAGCTGAAACAATTAAGTTTTGGGTGAATTTTGAGCAGAAATGGTAAAGCCTGAATAAAGTAAACTGGTATAAGCTTTTAAGTGTGGAGATGTGTCTAAAAGATTTTTAAAAAATTATTTCAAAATTTCAAAGCCATGGGCAATGGAGGAAAACTCCACGATAGTTACACAAGGTGCTAAAAAAAACAACTGTATAAGACATATAAGGTTAATAACGCCAGCAATGACCATTGGGCTTATGAGAGCATGAGAGCAACAGATACGTTATTAAAAGAAGCGAAAAGGCAGTTTTAGAGACGTACTGCAGAAAAGCAAAAGATGACCCAAATGAATTCTTTTAGTATTTTAGTAATTAAAGGACAAAGCAAGAAAAGAGGTGAAGAGCATCAGTAACGGTAAAGGTGAATCTGTAGACAGTAAATTACTGACATGAAAACTCTAAAGTCATATTTTTCTGAAGCTTATGTGTGTGAAGAATTTGAGAAAGATCCAGTACTAAGAGGAACTGACAAGTAATTTGAAAATTAAAGAGAGAGACGTGCTGCTTCGATTAAATAGGCTAAACATTAAGAAATCACTAGGACCAGATAATATTTATGAAAGAGTGCTTAGGGACGTAAGTGATTACATATACAGTATAAACCCTTGCCACGTATTCGTATAAAATGTCCGCATACTGGGAAGTAAAGCAAAATGACTCCTTTTATTGGCTAACTCTAAAAGATTACAATATGCAAGCTTTCGAGGCAACTCAGACCCCTTCTTCAGGCAAGATATAATACTGGGAAAACTCCTAAAGACTGAAAGCTACCAAATATTATTCTGTTATATAGGAAGGGTGATCCAAGTAACTGTAGGCCAGTAAGCCTAATGTGCATAACAGGAGAATTAATGGAAGGAATCACTAAAATAAAGACTGAGCAGCACTTGGTAAGTACAGGAGTTTTTTTGAAAAGTCGGCGTGGGTTCAGACTGGGAGGTTGTGTTTTACTAAAATACCAGAAGGGTAGGATCAGAAAGGTTTGGATGATATTATTTACCTTGCTTTTCAGAAGGCTTTCAGTAAGGTACCACATGAAAAATCAGTGATCAAAGTAAAAGTACTGGGAATTCAAGGCACGGGCTCTAGGTGGGTACAAAATTAGCTCAAACACAGCAAACAAGTGTTATGGTAAGAGGGACCTTTCCAGGACTAGGTGATATTAAAAGTAGTGTCCCACAGGGATCAGTGCTGGCGTGGCTGATGTTCTTAATACACATGAACAATTTAGACAAGAATATGATCAATAAGCTGGCTACGTTTGCAGATGATACCAAATTAAATTGAAGGGCAGATTATCTAGAATCAGCTAAGCTGTTATAAAAGAACCTGGACAGCATACAGGCTTGGGCATATTTGTGGCAGATGACAAGTATGTGAGTAAATTTAAAGTATTATGTGTAGGAACGAAAAATGTCAGATTTGAATATACAATGAGAAGTCTTAAACTAGAAAATGAAGCTCATGAGAAGGACATACGGTATGAGTCATAGTGGTCTCGTCACTTTCTAAATCCAGACAGAGGACAGAAGTGATCAAGAAAGTTAACTGGGTGTTTGGTTAGATAGAACAGCATGATGTGTGAAGGGCAAGTCGAGGGAGGGTATGCCTAAACTTTATAATTCACTGGCGTGGCATCACCTTGATTACCATGAACAGTTTTAGTCTCCATATTACAAAAAGTCACGAGTGCGCTCCTCTCGACTTTCTTGTACACTGAGATAGAAGAACAGGTCATCAGGACCACTTCCAGTTGTGCAATATTTCTCAAATATCGTATCTCTTTGTTTCTCGTCATAACTAATTGATAATATTGATACGCAATCATTTATCTCTATTTACAATCAGACTTTATATTTGTTTCCTTTAGAAGCAAAAGCTCCCTAATTGGAATAAGTTCTTTTTAATTGCGGCATTTTAAGTAACCGAAAAATCTATAGATATGATATTAAAAGGCGATATCCCTCCCATAGTGATACGGCGGTACAAATCACATAAGAGAAATTATCTTAGCTTTCTTTACTGACAATTTACGTGGCATTACAAACAGAGGAAGCCATAGCAGACAATACTAAGGTGGGAACTTGATGTGTACAGTCTGCCATTTTCCGTCGCTGCGCTGAAAGGATTTTCCGGAAGGATGACATCATCCACCCATCGGCTTCGAAGGGTTTGGCCGTTATCCAAGCCTTCTTATACTGTCTGTTCCACGTGCAGGCCCCTCTCTGGTCTCCAAACAAGGAAAGGAAAGGATTCAATTTCATCTCAGGAACAGTACAATGCCTTCGCAGTTGTCCCCTTCATTCTCCAAACTGCTAAACTAGTGGTTTTCTAAATGCAGGCAAACTACCCGCTGTGTGCCAAACTTGGCCTGCACATGTGAATGAATCCATAAAACAATTTCTTGCACAGAGCACGGTGACATTAAACTTACATTCGTGTTACAATATTAACATGATATTTTCGCACTTAGGGAGGATGAAAACGGTGGTGAAATTTTTTCACGATATCATATGCATTACCAAAATTACATGCAAAGTAAAAAGAGTTAAAGTCACCTAAAAACATAGAAAAAGTGTTAGTATTATATAATATGACGTAGCAGCTTATTGCTCCCATTACGTTTATATTTCCATGGCATGTTCAATGTTTACACGTTATTGTTAAACTGACAGTTTTTAATATCGTGTACACATTTATATTTCCATGATGCAAAAAATTTGGATGGTTGTTTAAATGAAATACTACTTCCAGTTGAGTATTTTTTCTCAAATATCATATATATTTGCTTTTTATCATTATAAATTTCTATGCAAAATTTGAATCATCTTCAGTATCTGTAATGACAACCATAGTTGGCTTGAAAATTTGCAAAAGTATTCAGTTAAAGCTTCACTTCTGGTTGCCAGAAGTGGCCCAAAAGTTGATAGGATTCCTTATTTTTGATATAAAGCAGATGTACAAAATCTCATTGACCGAGGTTAAATCATTCTCGAGTTATTGTGTTTACGCACAGACACACAGACAAACGTCATTTCAAAAACGGTTCGAACTCAGGAAGGTCTAAAACATCAAGATTCATCAAAATCTCGAGGTCGAATTTTTTCATGATTCTTACACGTTTCTCTATACTACATGTACGAGAAAGTAAAAAGACAGACAGCTGTGCTGAATAAAGTCCAAAGGGACTGAGAGGTATGAGCTATGAGGACACACTAAAGGAGTTGAACCTTTTCAGTTTAAGCAAACAGAGATTAAGTAGGGATGTAACTTAAGTGTTTAAAATTACGAAAGGAAAAGGTACAGTACATTCCAGCTGTTACTCTAAAGACAAGAACGCAGGCATGGTTGTAAACTTATTAAAGGTAACATTTCGCATATATATGTTTGAAATTGTTTCTCAATGCAAAGAACCGTAGATAGGTTTCACCGACAAAAGAGCGATAGATATATGCGCCCCGACAAAACCGCGACGGACAAATGAGCGCCGACAAACTCGCTAACGTCTTTTGTATCAGTATGCTGCTGCTGGATTATTTGAATTTCCCCTTGGGATTAATACAGTATCTATCTATCTATCTATCTATCTATCTATCTATCTATCTATCTATCATCTATCTATCTATCTGACTGGTTTTTCGACAGAATCACAAAATGCAGAGAGGCCAAGAGAGTGGGACGCCCTTGCTGCAATTCTTCCTACATATGCAGGGCGTGATCTTAAGGACTATCTGTGTGCCATGTTGCTGGCATGCCGTGTCTCATAATATTGACTTCGAAAATAAATATTATTATATATGCTTTAAACTAGTAATTCATATTTCATGAAACTTTCGCGATTTTGCCGGGGCGATTTTGTCGGTGCGATTTTGACGGCGCGTTTTAATCGGCGCTATTTTGTCAGGTCACAGTAGATAGATGGCATACATTTCGAAGGATTGTGGTGGAGAGCAGGACTTTAGGGATCTTTCAAATATTACTTGATATCATTTTGGATAATCTAAATGAATAGGACAACCTATTGGGCTGAATGGCCTTTTCCTGTTAAGTTGTTCTAACGTTCTAATTGAAGAAGTAAGCCATGCCAATTAAGCGCCTGGTGTAATAAGTGTATAAGTTTAATATGTCACTGTGCTCTGTGCAAATATATCTGATAAATCTGCCTTTTCTACTCATGCACAGTTGACACAGAGCGAGATTTAGCACAGGGGTTCACCATATAGAACTGCTAGGCAAGCGTTATAATGTAAGACAAGACAGAGAGGGACAAATGGGAAACGGGCAGTCAGACTGAGGAGTGTTGGATACTATTTTGTGTCTGTCAATGTCAGCATGAAACTGTATCCTCTTTTGCCTTGTTTGGAATTGCGTGATTCACCTAAGTGGGGTCCTGCACGTGAAGAAAGAGTTTAAAGCCTTGGAACATTGCCCGGCACACCTTTGAAGCTGATGGATGGATGGGAGATAACGTCATTCGATCCTGAAAATCCTTCCAACACAGCAACAAAAATGGCAGACTTTACACTTCGGGCCCCCACTCCTGAACTGAGTCCTTGCCATTGGCTTCCTTCATCTTTTATGCAGTGCAAGCCATCATTAAACAAAGTGAAGTTATTTCTCCTATGTGATTTCTTACCGCTGTATCGCTAAGGGAGGGGTATCACCTTTTTATATTATATTTAAGTAGCTTCGGGTTATGTAACACGCCACAATCACAAAAGAACTCGTTCCCAGGGAGCTAACGCCTGGCCATTTGACTGTGGACACCTCAGAGGTTTTCTTTCTCCAGGAATTCTGTCAACAGCAGGTTTTGCTTTTATCTCTTCCACTGTCATCCAGACATTGCAATGTTTCACAATTGTATTATTAGTATTGTGTTATGTTAATCCAATTGAATTTGCTCTGATCAAATGTGTTATTTTTTTTATCTAATTTGTATTTTAATGTAAATAAATCATAAATTGGCATTATAATAATACATGAATATTTCAATTTCTATAACGCATTTACTGTAACCACTTAAACTTAGTAAACTTATTTTTTGTGATAATATTGTTATTAAAGAAATTCAAAAATTGAACATTGCCAGGAAACATTTATGCATAAACATTTTCTTTAACATTAAAATATAAAAGGAAATTGTATTATGCTGGAAACAAAAGAAGAGAGAAAGAAAAACTGATTAGCCTCCAAGCTGTAAACTTGTTAGGAGCCAGAAAGCTTTATAGTGGGTTCAGAAAATATTCAGACCCGTTCACTTTTTCACATTTTATTATATTACAGCCTTGTGGTAAAATCATTTAAATTCATTTTTCCCTTGTCAAGTGACATTCAACACCTCAGAATGACAAAGCAAAAACAGGAATTTAGAAATTGTTACAAATGCATAAAGAATAAAAAATGGAAATATCCTGTTGACTGAAGAATTCTGAACCTTTACTAAGTACTCAGTTGAAACCTCCCAAGGGGCAGCACTTACAGCCTGGAGTCTTCTTGGGACTGACACTACGAGCCTCACACACCTGCATTTCTGCATTTGGGGATTTTCTGCTGTTGGTCTCTGCAGATCCTTTCAAGCTCTCTCAGGCTGAATGGACACCATCAATGGACAGCTGCTTTCAGGGTCTCTCCAGAAATGTCTGATTGGGTTTAAGTCTGAGCTCTGGCTGGCCCACTCAAGGACATTCATGGAGTTGTCATTGCTTTGCTCAACCCTGAGAAGGCTCCCAGTCCTTGCACTAAACAACAACCTCACAGCCTTATGTTGCCATCACCATGCTTCGCCATTGGAATGGCATTGCGCTGGAGACGAGTGGTGACAAGTTTCCTCCAGACCTGATGCTTACAACTGATGCCACATAGTTCAAACTTGGTTTCATCATATCAGATAAACTGTGTACACTGAAGGGTAAGGAGTTAGTGTAGCAGACATCTTAAAAGACAATGACGGTATGTTCCATATACCAGGTCAATAAACTGTACAATGACTGACATCCTATACTGTGAAATTGTAACTGACAAGTACAGTATGTGCAATTCTAACAGCTTAACAAATAGCCCACCCATCCATCATCCAACCCACTATATCCTATATACAAGGTCACAGGGGTCTGCCGGAGCCAATCCCAGCCAACACAGGGTGCAAGGCAGGAATCAAACCCTGGGCAGGGCGCCAGCCCACCACGACTTTACAAATAGTGACTAGCTAAACTTTGTTATTTTACTTACAGACAGTTCTTGTTATATGTGTATTTACACATTGTTAGCATACTTAGGATTAGGATCATTCTTGATCTATCTATCTATCTATCTATCTATCTATCTATCTATCTATCTATCTATCTATCTATCTATCTATCTATCTATCTATCTATCTATCTATCTATCTATCTATCTATCTATCTATTATATAGTGCCTTTCACATCTATCTATCTATCTATCTATCTATCTATCTATCTATCTATCTATCTATCTATCTATCTATCTATTATATAGTGCCTTTCTATCTATCTATCTATTATATATAGTATATCTATCTATGTATAGTGTCGCACCTGCACACAATTAAGCAGGTACGATAAAGCAGCCTACATGGGACAGAGAAGGGCAGAAGGAAGAAATGAAAATGAAAGAGAGTTAAAGTTAATGGATGGAGAGAAGGGCAGGAGTGAGTGAGAGTCAGTCAGTGCAATAGGAAGAATAGATGGATGGGAATGTGAGCCCCGGGACAGGAGCATGCGGCCAGTGCTTGAGGGGGCTGAGGGTGGTTCCTGCTGAGCATGGGACAAGGACCAACAGGATTACTCTTTAGGGACCCAAGCAAGGCCAGGGAATGGTGGCAGCAGAAGTCCGAAGGCTCAGCAATGCCCTGTAAAATGCCATGGGATAGGTGGTGGGGACTCGAGCTGGAACTGAGGACTGTCTGTACTTGTTGGATGACATCTCTGTCTATGCTGTGAGACCTGATCAGGGAAGCTGGGGAGACGTCAGTTTTAATGGGATGCACCAGGGCTCTTGCATTTTAAAGGACAGCTTTCTGCAGAATTTTAACCTCACTTTTATGGATATTTATTTATGTGGATATTTTAACCTCCACTTGCACAAGGACGATTTTATGGATTTTTTTTTATGGGAGAATTTGAAGCACTGCATTGTTTTTCGAAGACTTTTATGTGGAATATTTTTAAATAAAAGCACTTAGCACTTGTTTGCACCAACTCCTTGGCTGAATGTGTGTTTGTGGGTGTGTGGCTCATCTTGGTACATGGCTATTGATGATCTGGGTTCAAAAGGCTCCCAGACACAATAGAGCAGACCTGCTCTATCTATCTATCTATCTATCTATCTATCTATCTATCTATCTATCTATCTATCTATCTATCTATCTATCTATCTATCTATCTATCTATCTATCTATCTATCTATCTATCTAAACTTCAAGGCTGCTGTTTCAATTCCAACGTCTGTCCTGCTGCATCGCTTTTTCATGCTGTTGAAGCAGAAGCCTTGACAACCTTTAACAGGGGTCCTCAGTTTCAGTTATGGAGGTCCGCAGTGCCTGCAGGTTTTTATTCCAACCAGTTTTGTAATTAGACGCCAGATAATGAAATTTGGTGTTTAATTATTTGGCTTGTTAGTGTTTTCATTCTTCCAAGACAAAAGCTGCATTGTTTTTCTGAGAAGAGTATGCAGATGCTTTGTGTTTCTTGCCTTCTCCATTATTTGCTTCTAAACATTGCATTAACACAGACATGTCATGATTCATGGAGACAGGTTTAAATGGAGCTGGTGGTTCCCTTGGCATGTGCATCTCAGCGTTAATTGGTGGTGAGTTCATAAATCAGGCAAAAATTAAATGCAGATGCTCTAAAACAGGCCATTAAAGGTTTACAAGTTAACTAAAACTAAGGCTGAAAGAAATATTGCTTTATTAGTAAACAAACGAGTTCTAATTTAGAAACTGGTGAAAGTATCAACCTGCGGCCACTGTTAAGCTCCAGGATGTATTTTCCAAACCCCTGACAATTATCAAGAAGAATCTGGATGTGCAGATGTACAGACAGCTTGGCTATGAGCTAAACAAAGGAGCTTGATGGACCAAGTGGTCTCCTCTCGTTTGTCATATTTATATTTTTATGTTCTCAAGTAAATCTGTCTGTTGGAAAGCTATTCTAAAAGGTAGATGATGCTTGGGACCAGTTGTACCTTTATCAAGTGTACATGGCTTTATATGAGATGTCAAATTCTCAGACCTGCTAAATTTAAACCCAGTGTCATTGGGTGCGGGAGCCTATCCAGATAGCAGTATGCATAAAGCAGGGCAAAGCCCTGGACAGGCTGTCACTCACTCCATCCCACAGTACATATGAAAATAAACATATAAGCCTCCAATATGGCTCACACTTAGAAAATGAAAATAGCCTGCAAAGTTGAAGAAAAAGGCACGCAAAAATTTTAAGAACGTACAAACCTCACCCAGGTGTTTTAAACACCGCACGCGCCAGCCACTGCGCCACCGTGCCCTCCTACCATGAATGAATACTTTGACTGTGGGGCTTCCTCATCAGTACCAATGTGTTTTAAATTCTACCAGATTAAAAGGTGTCTGACAATATCGGGATTCACAATTTAATCCAATTCGACCTGCGTGAAAAAAAAGATATAAAAATGCCATACGGTTGTAAATTAGGCTCATTATTTATAGTTTTATTACGGGATGCCACGCAGCGAAAACGCTTCACGCGGTGAACTCAGTGGTCTTAAATAACAGCTGGCAATGCGAGACTCGTTTTTCATCGAAAAAAAGCGCGATCTCTTCCACTCGACTGGACTCCGGTACGGCTGGCCGCTCGGTCGGTCCTGTAGTCTTCAAGTCCTGGAAGTTGCATTGCAGGGGTGGGACTTCTGCAGTCAGGAGGTGGGCTCGCTAGCAGAAATGCAGTTAGCAGGCTTTGCACACTCAATGTTGAAGCAGCAAACGGCGACTGAGCGCAACTGCTCCGCACGGGGAGCGCAGGAGCCGAAACCGCCAGCCTCCAGCTGCCGCTCGCACGCTGCCTCATCGTGGGATTTATTTGTGTTACATTTCATTCTTTTATTCCCCGTATTATCCCGGGAAGAGTAACCAGACCAGGATTTTATTTCCCCCCGCATTGATCTCCGGCGTTCCCGTCGCTTCATGGAAATACTGGATCAGTAGCCTGACTGAGAAAACTGCGGAGTTTCGCTCGTACTGCACCACAACGAACTCCGGCAAATAAGGTGAGTGCCGCCAAGCCGGGCGAGTGAAGTGCCATCCCACACTGGGATCATGCAGCTTTGTGCCGGAACTTTGCTGATCGTGCAGCAAATGCAAGGGAGAGCAAGTGCTGGAGGATGTGTTGACAGTCGGGTCGGGGTGATCGATTTGTTTGCTTTTGTCAAATGCCTAGGGAATGCGGGCTCATCCTTCGAGCCGGAATCTCGTGCTAGGATGGTAGCGGAGCGTTGCGACCCTGCTCGTCACGGCCAGGCAGGGACCCCGTGTTAAGTTGCCGTGTGTAACCGCATCAGCCGGCTCAGTGGTGCCCCCTGTACTGTGGCGCTTTATTTCAAGAGGATCCTTCGCCGATACACGAGACGCGGAGATTCAGTTCGACTGTACGTTCACTCTTTGTGCGCAAGAAGCTCCCTTTTGGTTGGAGTGTTTGGATTCCAATTCCTATTTCTGCAAGATGCGAAATATTCCCGGTACTGTTAGTACTTTCAAGCAAGTATTAAACTGCATCCGAAGCAATTTAAACGAGTTACTTACTCATTGTTTGATATGACACCTTTCACACAGCAGCAGAATAGAAAATAAGCCAAAACACGATCACACGATATATGAAATGACAAAGCATAAGGGTTTAATCAAAATGAATTGATTGTTGTAAAGAATTTCAGAACAGAACCCCGAAGTTCGTATCAGTACAGTCGGATTAGCTCGAGAATAAAGACCCTGTCTAGAAATCAAACACAGCTGTGGGTATTTTTTTTACAATAGGAGCGGGGCTTGGACCGTTAAAGTCGGGACAATTTGACAGAAGGAGTCGAGAACACCTGGAAACGCAACAAGGCAGAGTGTTATGTATTTTGTTTTTCTAAAATGCACCTTTGAAGTCTACAAGTATCAGAAAGTTCCAAGGGATTTCTTTGTTATTGAGTAATGAAGTGTTCCCAGTGCTGAGACTGAAATAACGTGCCCTTTGAGTCAGTGTGGGTGTACGTATGTCTGTGCTTGCCCTGTGGTTGACTGGCATCTTATTCAAGGTTGGCTTCTACTTGTGCCCAGTGCTGCCTTATGGGCCCCAGATACTAAGTGGGTTTTAAAATACAACAGTATACTGCATATAGTATTTTGTCATGGCAGTTCAATGATCTGATGATGTCCATCTGTTTGCCCATCTCCGTCATTCGCCCTCCTGTGTGTGTGCGCTGGTGGGAGATCAGGCCAATTCGGGAAAGGCAAACCCTGGGGGCACGATGGGCATGGGAATTGCCCCCACCATGTGCAGTGGGTTGATTAGGTACTGCAGTGGACTGACAACCCATCCAGGGCTGCTTCCTACCCTATGCCAGTGCTGCCAGGATTGGGTCCATCTCCACTGTGACACCTAATTTAGAATAAATATGTGGTTTTTTTTTTGTTTTTTTCTGAGATCGTGGTAGTGAGCGCTGATGCCTCACGGATATAGTGGCCAGGGTTCATGTCTGCCACCTGGTACTCAATGTATGAAGGGAATTAGTACAGTGGATCGAGACTGTGACTTTAAAATGAGTTCATCAAGAACACGGGGACACCGTTGGAAAATTGTTAAGGGTAAATTTCACACAAACATTAGGACGTTTTTCTTTACACAAAGAACGATAGAAACTTGGAATAAGCGACCAAATAGTGTGGTAGACAGTAAGACATTAGGGACTTTCAAAACTCGACTTGATGTTCTCTTGGAGGAAATAAGTGGAGAGGACTGGCGAGCTTTGTTGGGCTGAATGGCCTGTTCTCGTCTCGAGTGTTCTGATGTTCTGATGTTCTAGAGTTTGTATGGTTCCCTCCATTTCCCTGTTGGTTTTCCTCTTACAGTACATCCCCAAAAGACAGAGTTTCTCAACCTTTAAGTATTTGCGACCCGAGTTTTCATAACAGTTTTAATCGCGCCCCCCTAACATTTTTTTGAAAGGAGCCCACTAATACCAATTTGTTCTTTTTTAATCAATGATATATCATAGATACATATTTTATTATACCTACTTAACTTTTATCGACATTTATTTTTCTAGTATCAGAATGTAGTTTAATTTAATTTGTTTTGGTTTCAATAGATGTATTTTTCATATTTTTGATTCTTGTTTTCTTTTTTTCACATCTTCGTGCCCCCCTTTTTGTTACTTTGCACCCCCTAAGGGGGCCTGCCCCACAGTTTGAGAACCACTGCCCAAAGAGATGAGAGACAATGAGCCCCGTGTGAATATGCAGGTGAGTGAATGCGGGCTCCTCCAGGGCTGCTTCCTGCTTTGCTCCGCATTCTGCTAGGATAGGCTCTGGCCTCCTGTGACCCTGCACTGAGCTGAGTCAGAAAATGTAATGAACTGGAGTTAGTGAACGGCTGCGTCAGCATGCATCTGGAAACGAGAAAGCAAAAAAATGTAAAGGGGGTCCACGCTGAAAAGAAAAGAAGGTTAAAGACGCAACGTTCCAGCTGTATAAGCATCATCAGTGCCTTCAGAAAGTATTCAGACTCCTTCACTTACTGCATACTTTTTAGTGTTGCAGATTTAATTTTAAAATGGATACACTTGCCATTTCTGACAATTACCCATCCATCCATTATCCAACCTGCTACATCCTAACTACAGGGTTATGGGGGTCTGCTGGAGCCAATCCCAGCCAACACAGGGCGCAAGGCAGGAAACAAACCCCAGGCAGGGTGCCAGCCCACCACAGGGCACACACACACACACACACACCAAGCACACACTAGAGACAATTTAGGACCGCCAATGGACCAAACCTGCATGTCTTTGGACTGTGGGAGGAAACCCACGCAGACACGGGGAGAACATGCAAACTCCACGCAGGGAGGACCCGGGAAGCGAACCCAGGACTCCTAACTGCGAGGTGGCAGCGCTGCCCACTGCACCACTTCAGTAACCTACACTGAATAATCCATAATGACAAAGTGAAAGCATGTTTTCAGAAAGGCTTACATATTTAGTGAAAATCAAAAACTGTAATCTCTCAGGCTCAGTAGTTTGTAGAAGCTGCGTTGGCAGCAATTCCTAAATTGAGTCTGCTTGGGTAAGTCTCCGTAAGCTTTGCACTCCCGGATTTGGTCAGTTTATCCCATTCATCCTAGCAGATCCTCCCCAGCTCCCATAGATTGGCCAAACTGCCATCTTCAGGTCTCACCACAGGTTTTCTATGAGGTTTATGTCCGGGCTTTGACGGAGCCACACAAGGACGGCCCCGAGACTTGTCACAAAGCCACTCCAGTGTTGTCTTGCCTGTATGCTTGGAAGTCATTAATGTGCTGAACGGCGAATTGTCACCTCAGTTTGAGGTCACGTGCACTCTGCAAGGACCGCTCTGTATTTGGCTACATTCATCCTTCCCTCAATCTTGTCCCTGCCACTGAGAAGCACCCCCATAGCCATGAAGCTGCCAACGTATGGATGGCTTTAAGCAGGTGATGAGCAGTGCCAGGTCTTCACTAGACATATTGTTTTTGAGTTTTGCACAAAGAGCTCAATTTCTTGAATCTTTCTCTTTATGCTCTAAGAGTCCTGTAAACTGTCGTATGCCTTTTCCTACAGAGTGGCTCCTGTCCTGCCACTTTACCATTAACACCAGATGGATGGAGTGCTGCTGAGATGGCTGTCCTTCTAATAGGTTCTCCCATCTCAGCAGAGGACTTCTGATGCTCTGTTAGAATGATCACTGGGTTCTTAGTCACCTCTCTAAACAAAGCCATTCCTGCCCGGTGTAGATGCCATATGGGCTGCGTGGGCATCCCGGTCAGAAGAGAGAACGGTTCCTTAATCAGATGGGATGCTCCTAACAGGCAGATAGGCATCCTGGCCGGGATGGAGAAAGGAATCAGATCTGGAAGGAAGGACCAGAATGGATGGACAGACAGCCCACTGGAAAGGGAAGATGTTACTGGGGGCTTTTTACTATCCCACAACGCTAGATGGCAGCAGCCCCGCATATCAGTGCCCAGTGGGAAGCCAGCAGGGCATGCCGGGAGATGTAGTCTGGCAGAGCAGCCCTGATGGGGTTACTGGGTGCCACAAGAGGGTGCTGCAGGGAGACAAACTCCCTGCTGCAATGGACTTTCATATGACCCAGAAGTATTTTCATCGGGTAGTGGCCCTGGCACCGGACGTACTCCCGGGTCCTTAATAATAGGGACCGCACACCCAGGCGAGTCAGAGCTGGGAGGACGTAGGGCAACACTCAACTGGAGGAAGGCAGTGGGGTGGTGAAAGGAACTGTGGAGAAGAAGTGGATTAAGGAGAGAGAAACCTGTGCTTTTGTGTTACTTTGTGGAGGTGTTGTGTATTTTGGTGTAATAAACACACCTTTATTTGAACCCGGGACTCTGTGTGTGTTCGTGCTGGGGGTTTGGGGTTCGCTGACACCCCGGTTTCCTTCATGCCAGTTACTCGGTTTGTGTGAACATCCAACTCTAGTGATTCTAAAACGTCTTGCATTTCACAATTCTTGTGGCCAATGTGCTCCTGAGAACATTCAGAACTCTAGAAATGGCTTGATGCCCCATTTGCCATGATCTGTGCCTCACCACAGTTTGACTGTGGAGAGTTCTTTGGATTTCATAGCTTGGTTTTTGTCCTGACATGGACTGTGAATTGGGGGACCTCCTATACATGAGTGTACATGTGCCTTTCTAAATGACGAACAATCAATTCAGTTTGCCACAGTTGGACTCCGGTCAAGTATGAGACACATCTCAAGAAGAATTAAACCAAATAAGATACAATTTGGTGTGCCACAGCAAAGGGTCACAATACTTCTATGAATGACAGATTTCAGTTTAGAATTTGTAATACATTTCCGACAACACGTTTTCAATTTGCCATTATGGGTCATTGAGTGTACATTGAATGGCGCAAACAAGAAATTTATTCATTTAAAATTAAGTATGCAACACAATAAAGTGTTCAGAAACTCAAGGGGTCCAAATACTGAGTCTGCTCTATAGGTGCACTACAGAAGTTTTTCTTCCATTCCAGAAGCTGGTTGGGTCCACTGCCCTGACCGAAGGCCAATGTGTCCTCTGGAGGTTAGTTGGAGGCCACTTTCTGGACAGGATACAAAGGAACCATTTGGGAATTGGAGATCCTGACCCAGATGGAGTAGAGAAGGCTGCCAAAGGGGGACTAGAGACCACCTCTTAGTCCTTTTGGCTCCAAAGGAGCAGCAGGAAACTAGTCCCAGGATGCAGCCAAATGCAGGTGTGCCCGGCCCTGTAAGTAGACGGCTTATTGAGTGAAGTCAAGAGCGACACTTGAATGGAAATCTCCTTCCTCTTCCTCCAGCCAGGTGAGCCTGGTGTCAGGAGTGAAGTGAAGGTAAGGAGATGGAGGAAGAAAAGAAAGGAATGGTAGGACTATAGGTGGGACAGAAGAGAGAAGAAGAAGAAGAAGAAGAAAATTAGGCAGGTGATGAAGTATTGTGTATTATGGAGTCAGGCCCCCGGTGGGGCTTAGCATTTATTGTTAGGCCCTGTGCTTTCCTGAGACATACTTTGCTGTAATAAATCAGTTGTTTCTGGACATTTGCGTTATCACAAGTTGGACCATTGTGAGTGTAGGGTCTGCTCAAGAGCACCTCCCACTGGCTACAATATATACTGTGTTCATTTATATAGTGTGTGAGTGTGCATATGTGTTTGTAGTAGTAGTAGATAATTTGTTTTTCGAAGGGAATCGATAACACAGTTATATATAAACTAGCCATGTGCACCCAACTACGTTGCACGTGTTAAAGTAGTCTGTGAAGGGCTCCCTGTTTAAATGCGGTTGCCAGTCGTGAACTGGGCCCTTCGTCGCACAATATTATGATTTTTTATAAGGGAAACAAAATTACAAAAGAAAACCCTTGGACATTGATTCGAAAGGAACGGCCTACTCAGAATCACTGTCCGAATCGTAATTATGTGGTGGTGTTAGGAGCATTTCTGCTTCTGTCCGTTCACAGTCCATCTCGTTTTCACGATGCTATCGTTTCCTCTCATGATGTCTTCTCAACTTTTCTCCAATCTCGCAGGTTGCTTTGTGGCAATCCAAAGAGTAAGGCAATATACACGGAGCAATGGTTATAAAAAGGGGACACATAGGTATCCAGGCTCTTTAAAGCATAAATAGGGATCACTTCACTGACATGTGAGCAAACCACGGTACAACTGTGAGACGCGCAGCACTCGCCGGCTACAACGTAACAATAATAATTTCCGGAACGTGCTGTTACGTTGTCAGTCATTCTACCCACTGTCTTTCTTTCATTCATATGTTACGTAGGCACGTACCTTTTATCTTCGGCAATCTCATTCTCTAACCAGGCCTCAGGAGCTAACCAGCGTAACACTGTCCACCACCCCGTCCATCCGTGAGTAACAACAACGTACTAAACTGGAAGGTGGTCTACGCATGCATGGAATTCACGGACAAAGATCAAGATCTAAATGAAGATCTCTTTAGTTAATTTAAAGCACAAGAATCTGTTTAGTTTGAATGTCTGTGTTTTGAGGTGTGACTGGCGTACTACAGTCTTCAGTAGTATAAGCCTGAAGGAGATTCTTAATGCAATGTCTATGTTTTAGCTGTCTCTCTACTGCCATCTAGTGCTTCTTCTTCTAATTCATTCACGGACAAACAAAGATAAAGATCCAAATGAAGATTATATATAGAGATATTGATATACTGTATATAGAATCTGTATGTCAGCAGCCATACCGCCTGCAGCTCAGGAGAGGTCATCCATCTGAAGCTAAGCATATTCGGGTCTGGCCAGTTCTTGGATGGGAGACCATCTAGCAAAAGCTTGGGTTGCTGCTGGAAAGGGTGTTGGTGAAGCCAACAGGGGGAGCTTACCATGTAGTCTAAATGTGAGTCCCAGTACAGGGATGGGGACACTGTGCTGTAAAATATGGCACCGTCCTTCAGATGAGATGTAAAACTGAGGTTCTGACTGGGCATCCTTAAAAAAAAGAAGGGGTTATCCCAACATCCAGGCTAAATTTCCCATTACGCCATTGTCAATTCTGCCTCCCTAATCATCCCCGTCTCTAACTGTCTCTTTCTCTCTTACCCTTTAACCACCTAACACAGCTAAAGCGTAGTTAGCGTAATGGCGTAGTAACAGCTCCCATCACATCACCCAGGTGGTTGCTACACTTTAGTGGTGGGTGAAGTGGCTCCCCACTCTCTATGTAAAGTGCTTTGAGTAATGAGAAAAACACAATGTAAAAGTAATTCATTACTACTAATTAGGAATGTTTATAGAATACTAATGATATACTTAGGAACTGCAGTGAAAGTTTTAAACACCCAGCTACATGATCATGCAGGAGAAACTCAGACACATGAACTCATAAAGAACAAGCAAGGACAGCTGGAAATGGTGGCGGTTCTGATTTCTTAAGGGACATTCATGATACAATCAGTTTAAATTACATTAAATGCTATTCTGCAACTGCCACAGACTGGCACAGTGATTGCCCTTTCTGACCATTAAATGTAAACCTTTATCACAGTTAATGGAGCAGGAGGGTTGAAGTAACCAAATTGTAAAAGTCTGCCCCCCGGTTAGCTGAGTGAGGTTCCCTGGCACAGTTCCATCCCATGTCAAGGACATAAGTGAATGCCACATCCTTCTTTCTGGTTTTGTTCTGTAACTCTCATTTGGAGTTATGTGACTGGAAAAGCTAGATCTTCTTTTTTCTTCAGGGCCTTCTTAGGCAGGCTTGGTACCTTGGAAGTTCTACCAGGATCTTCTATTTATATATATATATAATAATATATATGGTTTCACACAATGAGAGAAACGATGAATGGATTGTCTGAATGGGCAAAGAGATAACCTTGTGTCCAGCTGGTATAAAATAATGGATGGTCCAGTAGAAGCCAGAACTTGGGAGCAGTTCCATTCCCCATACATCAGGTGGGAGAGGTCCTTACATGAGAGCCTAGTTGGGACACCTGCAGGGATGCTTGGGCTATGGAGTCCAGAAGTGCAGCCCTGGTGGTGTCCTCACATTCCAAAAGAAAGTACAGTCGGTGGAGGACCTCCCTACTTTTGTTCTGCCCAGAATATGTGGAATGGCCCTGGAGACATTCCCAGATCTAGCATAAGAAAAGTCACTGCAGCACATGAACGAGTGAGTTGGGAGGCAGCGGGTACCACTGAGAGGAGGGGAGAAGGAGGAAGAATTATTGGTTTGTTGTTAATTTATTGTATAATTGTAGCATATTGCTGAAAAGAGGTCTGTAAAAGGTGTTTGGTGGAATAAATATTCTTTGATTTATTCATATATCGTGGGTTGTGTTACTGAGTTCTGGTGCCCCATATATATATATATATATATATATATATATTGGCAGCATGGTGGGTAGTGCTGCTGCCTCGCTTCTTGGTTCCTCTCTGCCTGGAGTTTGCATGTTCTCCCCGTGTCTGCGTGGGTTTCTTGCGGGTGCTCCGGTTTCCTCTCACAGTCCAAAGACATGCAGGTTAGGTACATTGGCGACCCTAAATTGTCCCTTAGTGTGTGCTTGGTGTGTTGGTGTGCATGGGTGTGTGTGTGTCCTGCAGTGGGCTGGTGCACTACCCAGGGTTTGTTTCCTGCCTTGCCCCCTGTGTTGGCTGGGATTGGCTCCAGCAGATCTCCGTGACCCTGTAGCTAGGATATAGCGGGTTGGATAATGGATGGATGAATATATATATATATATATATATATATATATATATATATATATTTTACTCTCAAATAATGCAAAGAGTACGCGACACGTGTTTCAAAGTACAAATGCTATGAATGTAATTACTCCGATCACCAGGCTGTCAAATAAATGAATCACATAACCGTGGCTCGGTGTAAAGGGACTTCGTCTCTGATGCTGACGTCCAAGGTTTGATCCCCGTGAGGGGATGCAGTAGAGTGTATATGCCTGATGAGCCCAAGTAAGGGCGAAACACGTGTCGTGTACTCTTTGCATTATTTGACAGTAAAACTATATAACATTCTATCTTGCGACTTGCCGACCAACCACATGCATTACCAGGTACCCATACAATCAGACTGTGTTGCAGACTACGGATGCTATGAATATATATATATATATATATATATATATATATATATATATATATATATATATATATATATATATATATATATATATATATATATATATATATATATATATATATATATATACTGTATACTGTATATTGTGGACACTGGAAGGCTAGTTGGGTCTCCTCAAACTCAACACAACAGACTCCAGGCACAAGTTAAAGGCACAAAGGGCTTTTTATTTTTTACAAAACTTCCCCAAAGTGTATTCCACCACTACAACCACAAGTAAACAATACAGCACACACAATTCTTCTTCTTTCTCTGACTTTTCTCCTCCACCCTTCCCACAAGCTTCGTCTGTGTTCCACCCAACTCTGCCTCATCCCTGTGAGGTCGGTCTGGTCCTTTTATATTGTCCAGTCCACGTGATTTGCCAGCACTTCTGGGTCAGGCAAAAACCTTATCTCCCATGATTCTTCTACAGCATCCCCTGGCTGCACCCAACAGGGCCGAGATATAGATTCATGAAGTCCCATGGTGTCCTGTGGGACTCTGGGGCACCACTATAAAAAAGTGGAGCTGCCGTCTAGCGTTTTGGAGGAGGCAATGCCCTACAGCAGCTGCCTTCCTCATCAGGTTTGGCTTATAATATATATATATATATATATATATATATATATATATACTTTATTAATCCCAAGGGAAATTCACATAATCCAGCAGCAGTATACTGATACAAAAAACAATATTAAATTAAATAGTAATAAAAATGCATGTAAAAGCAGACAATAAGTTTGAGTAATGTTAGCATTTACTCCCCTGGGTGGAACTGAAGAGTCGCATAGTGTGGGAGAGGAACGATCTCCTCAGACTGTATATATACATACTGTATATACACACACATAGATAAAAATTCCCAGAATGGGTCAATAGTATGGAGATAAGGTGTAGTTTTTTGCGGTGGTGCTGCTAGGTGTCGTTTGGTGCAGTTTTGTTAAACAGTCCACCAAGTGAAACTGTAATGAATTGATCGAGTGTGTATTTCTGACATTTGTTCTACAATCATGTACGTGACTTCATCAATTTCTTTTTTTCTTCGAGCTGAAAAAAGCATTTCAGGTTGTATCGAACGTCAAAACAATGCTGATTACGGTTCTGCAAATTGCCTGACCTGTTAATAGTTCCCCTTGTACAGCCTGTTAATCAGTAGCATTACACCGAACTGCTGAGGTGTGTCGGCAAGGATCAGGAAAAGAAAAAAGACCGTGCACCTGCACACCCAGGGCCACACCACAACAGTGCAGCTGCTTACACCGTGGTGTCAGTTGAAGAGTGTTTGACCAAATACAATGTTCTTGTTATTTTGCCCCCACCTCCATATTTCCCAGATCTCATTCCCTGTGACTTCTATTTGATCCTGAAATTAAACATGAGACGAAAGGGAAGATGATTTGCTACTGTGGAAGAAATCCAGCAACAAATCGCAGGAGGTTTTAGGCCTGGGAACAAAAGATAAATACAAGAAATGTTAACCACAATGGAAGAAGTGCTGGGACCTTATTTTAAAGGTGACTAAAAATAAAGGATATTAACAATACATATACAGTGTGCTGCTAGAAAACAAAGGACAAAGAAAGAGAAGTTGAGGTACCATAAGAGTACGCCTGATATAATGATGGGAAAAAATAAAAAATTAAACTGCAAATAAAGGCTAGTAGAGGTGGCATGGTGGCACAAAGGTAGTGCTACTGCCACCACACATTAAGAATACCAGGGTTTCCATCCTGGGTCTTCCCTGCGTGGAGTTTGCATGTTCTCCCCATATCCAACCTAACATGCAGGTTAGGTTGGATTGGTGATGCTAAACTTGCCTTAGAGTGTGTGTGAGTGTGTCCTTTTGTCATGGACTGGCACCCGGTTCAGGGGATTGTTTCTGCCATGTGCCATGTGCATGCTAGGTTAGGCTCCAGCCCCTCAGACAACCCTGCTCAGAAGATGATGATGAAGAAGAAGATGATATAGTATTGTAGAACAGTTAGTGACCATATGGGCTCTCGTGGTCACATAGCTGAAGTACACTCTCAGATGTGAGCTCCACAACTGAATGCTGACTGCCAGTTTCACTCCTCTTTATATTCTGTCTGAGGCGGGAAGGTCAGATTCTCTCATTTTTCAGCACTGGGAATTGTATCAGAAGTTCGACAGCCGGTTTGTCGTGGAGGCGGTAGAGGAGACAGAGTTACCAACAGCGCCCAGTCACGCTCGGAGGTGGTATTACTGGCATTGTCTGAGCCTTGTGTTTGCTCCCTACTTGTGCATTTCTAACAAGTCGCAACATAAACCAATAAAGGACAGATAGTGACAAGGAAAAGTAATGAAGGGATGAACAGATTGGTTTGATTTGACAGATAGATAATTCTTTGCATTTACATAGCACTTTTCTCACTTTTTTGCATTTACGAGATTCGAACCAGCAACCTTCCGATTGCCAGTTGAGATCTCTAGCTTCATAGCCACCATTCCACCTAGACAGATAGATAGATAAGGCACTATGTATTAGACAGATAGATAGATAGATAGATAAGGCACTATGTATTAGACAGATAGATAGATAGATAGATAAGGCACTATATGATAGATAGATAGATAAGGCACTATGTATTAGACAGATAGATAGATAAGGCACTATGTATTAGATAGATAGATAGATAAGGCACTATGTATTAGACAGATAGATAGATAAGGCACTATGTATTAGACGCCCAGGAGGACCAGAGGAGGGCTTGTGCCTCCTCCAGACCGTGAGGGGGCGTCCGTCCTGGTTATGTTCGGGGCCTCGGGTGAAGGGCTTGGAAGCCCAGCCCTGTAGGGACCTGTGGCCACCGCCAGGCGGCGCCCCAGTGCCTGAATATCCCGGGAGCCCAGTACTTCCGCCACACCAGGAAGTGCTGGGGGGAAGATGACAGGGGACACCCGGACGGCTTCCGGGTGCGCAGCCGGTACTTCCGCCACACTGGGGCGTGGCTACAGAGGAAAGCCGGGAAGCAGCTGGAGCCCATCCGGGTTCCTATTTAAGGGGCCGCCTCCCTCCAGTCATCGGCAGAAGTCGGGTAGAAGAGGACGGAGCTGGAGGGAGGACTAGAGGCGGCCAGGAGAAAGGCAGTGGAACTGTGTGGCCTGGACATTGGGGGAATCGGTGCAAGAGGCACTGGGGTTTATGGTGCACGTGACTGAACTTTGTAAATATAATTATTAGTGTAAATAAACGTGTGTTGGGTGAAATATGATGTCCGTCTTTGTGTGTCCGGGCCAGCGTCCACAATGATAGATAGATAGATAGATAGATAGATAAGGCACTATATGATAGATAGATAGATAGAGGCACTATATGATAGATAGATAGATAGTTTAAGCCAGAGTGGGAATTTACTTTTGTTGAAGTTTTGAGACTTTTTGTTTGTATTGTCAAACGATACTAAACAGGGTGAACCTGTTGGCGTCTCAAACTTTGATTTGCTGCCCATCCTGCAGTACCGCACCTGGACACATTACATATCTATTTTACGTAGGTCTGTAATAATTTATTTTCTGTAAAATATTCATTATTACTCTTGCTTCATTTTAATTTGTTTTTCTTTTCTTGCATCTATTTCTTTGACATCTTGTAAACCAGTTTAACTTACTATCTGTTATTAAAATGTGCTAAAGAAATAAACTGTGTTTTTGATTGAATAGATAGATAGATAGATAGATAGATAGACAGAACTTTATTTATCCCTTGGGTGAAATGACACTTTTTATTGGCTAACTAAAAAGATTACAATATCCAAGCTTTCGAGGCAACTCAGGCCCCTTCTTCAGGCCAGATGTAATACAGAAACTGGAGTTCCCTGTGTTTTTATACACACTAGGACAAGAAACAACAATGGTAAATCTTTAAATGAAAAATCTTAAATGTAATAAATTGACTCCTTCAGGCTAGGGTTCATTTAACAAGAGAGAAGAACAATGTATGGTCAAGATCTTTGGATAAGATAACTGTCCAACAACGTTCTTTGAAGTTTGTGATGAGTTTTTCAAAACAATGTGGCTTGTAGACAGGCTATGTGTGTCAGTCTGAGAGATGCAAACAGTCCTCATACCTGGCCATAAAACTCTTGTCTCTATTCAAGCCATGCTGTAATGTATTCAATTTTAACATGAGCTTAACTTCCCATTCTTTTCTCTCTTGCTGTGTTTTGAAGTTGCCCCTAAGCACTGTGACTTTAAAGTCCCTCTCAATGTGTCCATGGCTGTTGAAGTGGGCCGCTACAGGAACATCTGTGTTGCCATGTTTAATGTGGAATCTGTGTAAATTCATTCTCTGGCGGAGTGCTTGTCCAGTTTCTCCCACATAGAGTGCAGTGTCAGGACATTTCATGCAGAGAATTAGGTAGACAACATTGGATGATCTGCAGGAGAATGATCCCTTTATGTGATGTTCAAGTCGGCAGTGTGGTATAACTATACGGTCTGTATTGTAGATGTGGGCACACGTTTTACATCTTTTCTGTAGGCAGGGAGATGTGCCATTTGCTGTCAGTTCATTTAGGGAGCTTCGGACAATAAGTTGCTGAAGGTTTGGTGGTTGTCTGTATGCCAGGAGGGGAGGTTCAGGAAATATATTTTTCAGTGTTTAGCATTGGCTGAAGTTCTTTTATAATTTTTCGAAGTATTTCAAGATGTGGGTTGTAGGTGACAACAAGGGGGATGTGGTTCTTGTTGTCTTTGTTTTTATATTCCAGAAGGTGGTCTCTGGGTATGGCAGTAGCTCTTCTTATTTGAGTGTCTGTTGTTTTGGGGGTATAACCTTGTCTGATGAAGTCTTGTCTGAGCTCCTGCAGTTGTTGATTCCAGTCTGTCGGGTCTGAGCAAATACAGTTGTAACGTATTGCTTGGCTGAAAAAATTCCCTGGGAGAAATTTTGGCTTTTTACAGAAGCTCTTTAAATAAATAAATACATACATAAATCTACTCTTAATATATAAAATTCTAAACCTAAAAGTGTAACAATTTTGTGCCACAATTTTATGTCACTTTTTTGTCACGCTTTAAATTGGGCTTATTTTAAAACCTACATATATATGTTAGGTATATTTTCAGAATTTATCGAACTTTAATGTGATGTTAGATTTTCAGATTCTTATTCCATTTTTTAATATAAACTAAAATATCAAGGAAGTTATGGTTTTTGTCATTAGTTTTCCATGCTTTTTCCTGTCATGTTTTTAAAAAAGCTGTTTTATCTATAAGAATGTCAGTTAAAAATGAATGGGTCATTTATTTAGTCTCTTATAAATACTCATTGAGAATAGTGGACCTCAGTTTAACGGGAATACTCCAATTGGTAAGTGAGTAAATATTTTATTCTCATTTCATGATTTTTACTCCCATTAAATAATAATTCATTTTTCTTTTACATATTTATAGAATTTCGTGATTTTGACTCCAATAAATAATAGTTTTTCTTTTGTACATTTACAGATTTTACTAATATATATATATATACAGTATACTGTATATAATATACATGCTAATATATGCCATGATGTCCCTACATTGATGGATTAAAGCCCAGAAGTCCACATGACCGTCACCATCAAGTTCTTCCTTGTGAACCCTGAATACCACGAGGACTGATTGAGGTCATTGATGTTAGGTAGAATGTCTAGTGGGGGCTGGGTGGTCTCGTGGCCATGGGACCCCTGCAGATTTTATTTTGTTCTCCAATCGTCTGGTGTTTTTATTGCTTTTTTCTGTCCTCCCTGGCCATTGGACCTTACTTTATTCTATGTAAATTAGTGTTCCCTAATTCTGTTTTCTTATTTATTTTGTCTTTTTTCTCTTTCTTCATCATGTAAAGCACTTTGAGCTGCATTATTTGTATGAAAATGTGGTATAGAAATAAATATTGTTGTTGTTGTTGTAATATTCTGGCCACAACTGGGGGTTGGGCACTGAAGGCCCCTGGGGGGCTTTCCCCCCTAGTAAATATTTACACATACATGTTGGTCTGAACCCACACCAGACTGAGAATAAAGAAAGAAAACTTCTGCCTTGGCTGTCACACTCACAGTGACGCATTATTCAGGTGTATTGAGTGTCACCAGCTGTCTACTAAAGCAGATGGCCTGCTAGTAGTTTGGGACCGACCAGGACTGAGGGGGTTCTTAAGAGAGGCAGAAGAGGGGCAGATGTTCAAGAGAAATAATAAGGTCATTTTATTATTCCACCATAGAGAGAAAAAAAAAAAAAACAGTTGCTGATGTAAATGGTTGCACAAAAAATAAAAATATAACCCCATGACAAAACAAACCAAATTGTGAAAAATGCAAAGAAGAAAAACAGAATATGTAAAGCACAGTCACTTTTAGTTCATGTAAGGGTATCAGTAGCCTTCCAATAAAACAAAACTGGACTTTGCTTCAGTTCATGTCATACATTCAGCTCCGCAAAGCAAAATCTCTGGAGCTGTTTTTGGTTCTCAGGAGCCTAACCCACTCCTTAACATCAACCAACAGCTCAGCCACCAGGCACCTCTTAGCCTGGTGTACCTCGCAAAACCTAACCCTTCTTCTCAAATCTTTCCGAATGATCGTTTCCCCTCTTGCGGCCACAATTGTACTTCTAAAGGCTTCTCAGATCCCCTGGTCAGCTTGCCTAAACATAGTGTAACAAGCCACCAGAGGGCGTACAGCCACCCTAACCCGGACACACACAGCTTCAGCTCAACACCCGTATTTATTTACAGCAAAACGTGCACACATTACCAACACCACCACACATCTATATACGGCCCCTTCTTGCTGCCAGTCCATCCGCTTCCACTCCTCCTCAGGCTTTGTATTCTTCCTCCCAACTCTGACCATTCAATGGAGTGAGGCAGCTCCTCTAATTCAGGTCCTGGGAGTGTTCCAGATCACTCTCAGGTGTGCTGGAGGTCCCCCTGGTGGCCCCCATGGAACCCTGCAGGGATTCACCAAACTCCAGCTCCCAATATGCCCTGCGGGAATCCGTGCTGCCACAGCTGCCCAGGAGGGCTGCCCTCTAGTGTCCCAGGGGGGGTATTGCTTCACCAATGCCCTCTCCCTTGATCCTTCCACTCTGTTGCTGTCCCAGTCAGGTAGTGGCCGTGACCGCCCATCACAGTAGAAAAATACCATTTCGGGCCTGCCGGGAAAACCATACATTTTGAGTTAAAGTCAAAGTATCCGACAGCAAAATACACATAATTAAACACTAAATAACAAAACAGAAAAAAAAACATTTATACCTAACCTCGAGGTTACAGTTGTGCTTGAAAGTTTGTGAACCCTTTAGAATTTTCTATATTTCTGTATAAATATGACCTAAAACATCATCAGATTTTCACTCAAGTCCTAAAAGTAGATAAAGAGAAACCAGTTAAACAAATGAGACAAAAATATTATACTTGGTCATTTATTTATTGAGGAAAATGATTGAATATTACATATTTGTGAGTGGCAAAAGTATGTGAACCTTTGCTTTCAGTATCTGGTGTGACCCCCCAATAACTGCAACTAAACGTTTCCGGTAACTTTTGATCATTCCTGCACACCAGCTTGGAGGAATTTTAGCCCATTCCTCCGTACAGAACAGCTTCAACTCTGGGATGTTGGTGGGTTTCCTCACATGAACTGCTCTCTTCAGGTCCTTCCACAACATTTCGATTGGATTAAGGTCAGGACTTTGACTTGGCCATTCCAAAACATTAACTTTATTCTTCTTTAACCATCCTTTGGTAGAACGACTTGTGTATTTAGGGTCGTTGTCTTGCTGCATGACCCACCTTCTCTTGAGATTCAGTTCAGACAGATGTCCTGACATTTTCCTTTAGAATTCTCTGATATAATTCAGAATTCATTGTTCCATCAATGAAGGCAAGCCATCCTGGCCCAGATGCAGCAAAACAGGCCCAAACCATGATACTACCACCACCATGTTTCACAGATGGGATAAGGTTCTTATGCTGGAATGCAGTGTTTTCCTTTCTCCAAACATAACGCTTTTCATTTAAACCAAAAAGTTCTATTTTGGTCTCATCTGTCCACAAAACATTCTTCCAATAGCCTTCTGGTTTGTCCACATGATCTTTAGCAAACTGCAGACGAGCAGCAATGTTTTTTTGGAGAGCAGTGGCTTTCTCCTTGCAACCCTGCCATGCACACCATTGTTGTTCAGTGTTCTCCTGATGGTGGACTCATGAACATGAACATTAGCCAATGTGTTCAGTTGCTTAGAAGTTACCCTGGGGTCCTTTGTGACCTCGTCGACTATTACACGCCTTGCTCTTGGAGTGATCTTTGTTGGTCGACCACTCCTGGGGAGGGTAACAATGGTCTTGAATTTCCTCCATTTGTACACAATCTGTCTGACTGTGGATTGGTGGAGTCCAAACTCTTTAGAGATGGTTTTGTAACCTTTTCCAGCCTGATGAGCATCAACAACTCTTTTTGTGAGGTCCTCAGAAATCTCCTTTGTTCGTGCCATGATACACTTCCACAAACATGTGTTGTGAAGAGCAGACTTTGATAGATCCTGTTCTTTAAATAACACAGGGTGCCCACTCACACCTGACTGGCATCCCATTGAAAACACCGGACTCAAATTTCACCTTCAAACTAACTGATCATCCTAGAGGTTCACATACTTTTGCCACTCACAAATATGTAATATTCAATCATTTTCCTCAATAAATAAATGATTAATGAAAGTATATTATTTTTGTCTCCATTTGTTTAACTGGTTTCTCTTTATCTACTTTTAGGACTTGAGTGAAAATCTGATGATGTTTTAGGTCATATTTATGCAGAAATATAGAAAATTCTAAAGGGTTCACAACCTTTCAAGCACCACTGTACTAAGATACAAATGCAAATGTTACAGCACACCTACACTACTAATCTAAAATGGACTCACCTATAGCTGTCTTTCGACTTTCCCAGGAACCCATGACCGCGTTTAGCTTCGGCACCACCTTTAAATCACTGGTCGGTAAATGTGGAATATTACATGCGAGGCTTGTACCTGAAACAAATGATGGAACATCTGAAAAAAAAAAAAATGAAAGAAACGACCTGCCCATAAGTCCAAAGCATTGTTAAGCTTTTATTTATTGTCTTATCTTTTCCTTGTTGTAAACTTGCTGGCATGTTGCTCATTGCAGCTCATGCATAATGCTTATTGAGAATCTTGCTGTCCAGTATCTGTCTGTACTATACTGTGTTAGCATCCCGGTGAGGCTATAGCATCACATTGCTGTTGGTAATAAGGAGCCCCGCTAACATTTCTTGACACACTTTTGCTGAACAATTCATTGTCAGTGTTAGTGTGTTAGAGATAGGATGTGCAGTATTGGTCATAATGGCACTCAGTTTTGTTTGAATTCCCTCCTTTGCTACGACCTCCATGGGGTCCAGACTGTATCCAAACTCTGAGCCTGCTGTTTTAATTATCTTGTTGATTTGGTGGGCCACTCGTGAAGTGATGTTACCAGCCCAGCACACCACAGACTGGCCGTCACAGAGCTGCAGAAGATGTGAAGGATGTCACTTCCCACATTAAAGGAGCGTAGTCTCTTAAAGCCAAAGAGCCTGCTCTGCCCTTTCTTCATTTGTTCCTCAGTGTTACAAGACCATTCCAACCTGTTATTAATGTGGGCCTTCAAGTATCTGTAAGACTGGACCACCTCTACATCCACTCCCTGAATAGTGACCAGACATAGCGCCTGTTTGGAGCAGTGAAAGTCAATAAGCAGTTCCTTGGTTTTGCTGATGTTAATTTGAAGACAATTCTGAAAGTTCTCCACCTGACTCCTCTCCTCTGTCTCATCCTCCCTCTCAATACCCCCCATAAGTGCAGAATCATCTAAGACTTTCTGCCACTGACCTGACCTCCTGTTATATTTGTAGTGTGAGGTGTACAGAGTGAAGAGAACAGCAGACAGGCCTTGTTCCTGGTGGTGCTCCAGTGTTTCTCACATCCACATCATAGACACAGTCCTTATGTCATACAGACAAGTGCAGGTCCATTGAGTCCTATCACCCTCTCACCACAGTTCTCAGGTCTTCTTTAGTGCTTCTACTGTCTTCTCCTCCCCCAGTCCTACAAAGCCCCAAAATGGAATGATGTCTTGTTCCTTAAGTGTGGGAGCCAACTCCATTATCTGCTTCATTATATAGAGAGGATTTTGAGAAGGCCCATGTCAGTGTGCGTCTGTCAAAAAGTATAAATAAAAAAGTAAATTAGTTGATTGATTTGAGTCCAAAAATTCACTACTACAACCTTCTTCGGAGTCTGCCTTCTTTCATCAGCGCATTAGCATTGAGGTCCCCGGCCGGGGCTGGAGCCCGGCCAGGACACCCAGGAGGACCAGAGGAGGGCGTGTGCCTCCTCCAGACCGAGAGGGGGCATCCGTCCTGGTTATGCAGGAGGCCTCGGGTAGGGGGCTTGGAAGCCCAGCCCTGTAGGGACCCATGGCCACCGCCAGGCGGCGCCCCAGTGCCTATTTATCCCGGGAGCCCGGCACTTCCGCCACACCAGGAAGTGCCGGGGGGAAGACGACAGGGGACACCCGGACGGCTTCCGGTGCGCAGCCGGCACTTCTGCCACACAGGGGTGTGGCCAACTCTAATTGCCGGGAAGCAGCTGGAGCCCATCCGGGTTCCCATAAGAGGGGCCGCCTTCCTCCAGTCATTGGTGGATATCGGGAGGTAGCGAGACATTGCTGGGGAGAGAGGACTGGAGGCGGCCAGGAAGAGAAGGCACAGAGACTGTGAGCCCTGGACTTTGGGGGAATCGGTGCAAGAGGCACTGGGGTTGATGCACTACAAACTTGTAAATATTGTAAATAAACGGTGTGTTGGGTGAACTTAAGATGTCCGTCTGTGTGTGTCCGGGCCAGCTTTCACAGCAGCTATATTCTGGGCTTATCCAGACCAGCCATTTGTCTTCAAATCTCATAAACCCTGGACATCCGTTGGCATGAGAGCCACACCTTTCCTTGCCCAGTGGGGGCTGGGTGGTCTCGTGGCCTCAGAACCCCTGCAGATTTTATTTTTCTTCTCCTGCTCACTGAAGTTTTTGTTTTTGTTTTTTCTGTCCTCCTGGCCATCGGACCTTACATTATTTTTTGTTATTTAGTACTGCCTAATCTTATTTTTAGATTTCTGTCTTTAATAAACTTTTCTTTCTTCATCATGTAAAGCACTTTGAGCTACATCATTTGTATAAAAATGTGCTATAGAAATAAATGTTGTTGTTGTTTCACTATCCTGCAACAATAAGAAAATGGAAGAAAAAAAAGAGTCATTTTGCATTTTTTTCTATATAATCAAACTATGTGGGGAATTTAATCTCGTGCTTGTAAGTCTCACCCTTATGAACATACAATGGAGATATAAGAGTGTGTGGCCAAGTAAGTTGTAGAGTGACTCAGGTCACACAAGGACTTTGTAGTGGCGACTGACTAGGCAGCATTATGATTCTCAATCCACCCTCCATAGCCACTAGAGGGCAGCACAGTTGAACATGACATTCTCAGACTTGCTTCATTAATTTCACTGGTATTGGTGGGGTGGGCTTATCATTACCCAATACGCAGTCATTACAGCCAGACCACCAACTACTTCCCACCGAGTCTCACTGAGTGAGCTCCAATGAGATTAGTTCTCCTTCTTCTACTTCTTCTTTCTGCTATTCCCATTTGGGATCACCACAGTGGATCATCTTCTTCCATATCTTTCTGTCCTCGTCATCTTGTTCTGTTACACCCATCCCCTGCATGTCCTCTCTCACCACATCCATAAACCTTCTCTTAGGCCTTCCTCTTTTCCTCTTGCCTGTCAGATCTATCTTTAGCATCCTTCTCCCAATATACTCAGCATCTCTCCTCCGCACATCTCCAAACCAACGCAATCTTGCCTCTCTGACTTTGTCTGACAGATTGACCAACTTGAGCTGACCCTCTAATGTCCTCATTTGTAGTCCTGTCCCCTTAGCATCTTTAACTCTGCCGCCTCCAGCTCTGTCTCCTGCTTTCTGGTCAGGGCCACCGTCTCCAACATATATAACATAGCTGGTCTCACTACCGTCCTGTAGACCTTTCCTTTCACTCTAGCTGATACCCGTCTGTCACAAATCACTCCTCACTCTTCTCCACCCATTCCACCCTGCCTGCACTCTCTTCTTCACCTCTCTTCCACAGTTCCCATTACTCTGTACTGTTGATCCCAAGTATTTAAACTCATCCACCTTCATCAGCTCTACTCCCTGCATCATCCTCACCATTCCACTGACCTCCCTCTCATTTACACACATGTATTCTGTCTTGTTCCTACTGACCTTCATTCCTCTCCTCTCTAGAGCATATCTCCACCTCTCCAGGGTCTCTTCTAGGGCCGGATTAAGACCCTTAGATGCCCTAAGCACTAGTAATTCAAAATATTAGAGCGGTTATATGCATTAAAAACTGCAAAACCGCCGCCTCCGTGTCGTAAACCGAATGACTTTAAATGTTATAGTACCTAGGGGTCACGAAAACTGTTGTATCAAAATGAGACTAGGACCAAAATTTTTGAGAAAATCTCTAGTTTTTGATGAAGCAAACCAAATTCCAAAATATGAATTAGCGCAGATTTTGTTTCAGCTTTTTAAAAATTTTTTACATCTCATATTTAAGGATGTTTTAGGTCTCAAAGTGACTACAAAGTGGCTTAAATGGCTACAAATATTCATTTTATCTGCCATTATTCTAAGGACTCCAAATTATCCAATCTCCTGCCAAAACCTGTAGAAACTGACTTTAACCCCAAAATTAATTTAAACATTTATTTTGTGCGGCACTGCTTTTCGATAAAGATCTCATCACATTTCTATCATTACTTGAAGAGAAAATGGCATCCGAAATTTTACAAATGTTAACGTTTGGGGTCGATTTTAAAGGTTTTTTTGAAATGTACGATTTTCATTTTGATATGAAAACCGTAGATTTACCATTTTGATTATTTAATTTATTTATGGCTTTTGTGTCAATTTAGCAAATCTATTTAAACATATTCTTAGTACAAGATTTGAAGAATATTTTGTGAAAATGTTGTTGTTAAATTTTTATTAGTAAAAAAGTTATAAACAATTTTATCCAATAGTAATCAGCTGTATGATTTTCACTTTTACATAATGTAAATGAATTTAAGAATATCCAAGAATAGAATTAAATAGACTTACCAGAATATTTTTTTCTCAAACTGGGACGATTTTTTGTTTTTGCTTAAAACAGAAAATAACGCTTTCTACGCACTAGAAATTTATTTTAAGTTAAATAACAGATAATTCACGAAACATAACAATTACGTGATAATACTTTTTAATCAACTATTAACTATTATTTCAAAATATAAAAACATATTGTCTTGAATCAAACTATTTTCACAATATTTTGACATAACATGGCGTTTAAGGGAATCACCATGAAACAGGAATTCCCCATCATAGATGGCACCAGTATGCAGAACGCACTGTGTAAGGTGCCATCTACGAACAGTGATGGCATAGGGAGGTACAGGGAGGCATTATTCATTTTTCATTAAATTTTAAAAATGGCTATAAATTTTTTTTTTATTATTATATTTTTATTAATTTTATTGCAATCCATACAAATCAATCAAGTTTTTACATAAAGAAAGAATTGAGTTAAGGACAAATCGATCCCCACCCTTGAGAGAGAGAGCAAGCCAAACTGCGTGAAATCTAAGGCTTGTAAACATACCTAAATTAATAAATTCTCTGTGCTTTATGAACTTATTTTAAAATGTTACTGATTAGATCCTGCCATGTTTTGAAAAAAGTCTGTACGGATCCTCTAACTGAGTATTTGATTTTTTCCAATTTCAAATAATATAACACATCAGTTTTCCCACTGACTTAAAAGAGGAGAGTTTGGGTTCTTCCAGTTTATCAGAATAAGTCTGCGTGCCAACAGTGTAGTGAATGCAATCACAATTTGTTTGTCTTTCTCCACTTTAACCCCCTCTGGAAGAACCCCAAACACAGCTGTTAATGGGTTAGGAGGGATTGTGAGTCCAAGGCTGTCTGAGAGGTAATTAAAAATTTTGGTCCAGAATAATGTTAATTTGGTGCAGGCCCAGAACATGTGACCTAGTGAGGCTGGGACTTGATTGCAGCGTTCACAGGTTGGAAATATTTTGGAGAGTTTTAGACAAGCAGATGTGCTCGATATATAATTTTAAGTTGTATAAATGGCTATAAATTTAATTAATTTAATAACTGATGTGATAAATTCGGCTATGAAAAAATTTTTGTGCCCCCTTTACCCTTGATGTCCTAAGCATGTGCTTACTTTGCTTATATGGTTAATCCAGCACTGGTCTCCTCAACCTGCTCCCTACTATCACTACAGATCACAATGTCATCTGCAAACATCATAGTCCATGGGGACTCCTGTCTAATCTCGTCTGTCAACCTGTCCATCACCATTGCAAATATAGAAAGGGCTCAGAGCCAATCCCTGATGTAATCCCACCTCTACCTTGAATGTATCCGTCACTCCTACCGCAGACCTCACCACTGTGACACTTCCCTTGTACATATCCTGTACAACTCTTACGTACTTCTCTGCCACTCCCGACTTCCTCATACAATACCACAGCTCCTCTCGAGGCACCCTGTCATATGCTTTCTCCAGGTCCACAAAGACGCAATGCAACTCCTTCTGGCCTTCTCTAAACTTTCTCTATCAACATCCTCAGAGCAAACATTAGTTCTCCTTCCATCAGTCATTTTTATTTCCTATCATTATTTTCTAATTAGACATTTTCTTCATTAGGCTAGGTTGTTATTAGCTCAACCCAGGTTGGACGGTTTGGAGACAAGAGAGACAAGATTGTGTTGGTTTGGACATGTGCAGAGGAGAGATGCTGGGTATATTGGGAGAAGGATGTTAAAGATACAACTGCCAGGCAAGTGGAAAAGAGGAAGACCTAAGAGGAAGTTTATGGATGTGGTAGGAGAGAGGACATGCAGGTGATGGTTGTGCAAGATGCAGCGGACAGGAGGACCTGGAGACAGATGACCTGATGTGATGACCGTTAATAGGAGCAGCCAAAAGAAGACGACGGTTAGGTTGTAGTGTTGGTAATATACACCACATGTTGGAATGAAAAATGCAATACATTTTATTAGTACACACAACAAAAACCATGGAATGGGTGAGTCGAAACTGATGCCCTTGAGTGAGCGTATTGTGAGTGACATCGTAGGTGCTGTGGACTGCAATGACACATGTGAATTGGATGATTTATTGTAGACTGTGACGGCTCATATTAAATACAGTATATTGTTGAAACACATTGAATTTGTTATGTGTTACTGTGTATTACACGGAAACTGAATCCTCTGTCTGGTGAAGCCTCTCCTTTCCCCTTGTGGCACTGCACTCTGCTGTTTGCTGCTCCTCTTTTCAGGTCCCTGAGCTCCTTTTAATGCATTGATTCTCTTATTTGCTAACCTGGAAAAACTGAATAGACCAACATCATCACGTTGAAAAACACACGTGACTGAACTGAAGATCTGCACTGTAAACTCATCCATCCAGTCCTACCAGCTGCCCCTTTCATGGTTGAGGTAATGGGAGTCGGTCTTAAATGGGACAGCTCTCCATCATCATCATGTAACGAGTGAATGGTGTTTCAGCAATATGGTGAACAGATGGCACGCTGTCAGGTTCTGTCTTAAATTTGTAAACGAACATCAGTTCAACAACATTTTAGTAACCACACTGACTGGCACTCAGTGGTTTGGTGAAGTGTTAATGCAAAGCTGTGCTCACCATCATGGTGGCCAATTCAGTCTACCTGCATGTCTGTGTGTCTACAGTCGTGGCCAAAAGTTCTGAGAATGACACAAGTATTGGTTTTCACAAAGTTTGCTGCTTTGGTGTTTTTAGATCTTCTCAGATGTTTCTATGGTATACTGAAGTAGAATTACAAGCATTTCATAAGTTTGAAAGGCTGTTATTGACAATTATATTAAGTTTATTCAAACAGTCAATATTTGCAGCGTTGGCCCTTCTTTCTTCTTCAAGACCTCTGCAATTCACCCTGGCAGACTGGCAATCAACTTGTTGGCCAAATCCTGACTGATGGCAGCCCATTCTTGCATAATCAATGCTTGGAGTTTGTCAGAATTGGTGGGTTTTTGCTTGTCCACCCGCCTCTTGAGGGTTGACCACAAGTTCTCAATGGGGAGTTTCCTGGCCATGGACCCCAAATTTCAATGTTTTGTTCCCTGAGCCAATTAGTTATCACTTTTGCCTTCATACTGAAAAAGGCCTTGTTGGTCACCAAACTGTTCTTAGATGGTTGGGAGAAGTTGCTCTCAGAGGATGTTTTGGTCCCATTCTTTATTCATGCCTGTGTTCTTAGGCCAAATTGTGAGTGAGCCGACTGTCTTGGTTGAGAAGCAACCCCACACATGAATGGTCTCAGGATGCTTTGCTGTTGATGTGACACAGGACTGATGGTAGTGCCGCTCACCCTTTCTTTTTACTGGATGCCCCAAACAATTGGAAACAATATTCATCAGAAGACATGACTTGACCCCAGCTGTCCTCAGCAGTCCAATCCCTGTACATTTCGCAGAATATCAGTCTGTCCCTGATGTTTTTCTTGGTTTCTTTGCTGCCCTTCTTGACACCCGCCAGGTCATCCTCCAAAGGTCTTCGCCTCACTCACACCTGCCTGCTGCCATTCCTGAGCAAGCTCTCCACTGGTAGTGCCCGCACTTGAGTCAACTTTAGGTGACGGTCCTGGCGATTGCTGGACGTTCTTGGGCGCCCTGCAGCTTTTTTTCACAACAGCAATGGAAATGGTTTTTTTGGGATGAAGTTAATTTTCATGGCAAAGAGGGACTTTGCAATTAATTGCAATTCATCTGATCACTCTTCATAACATTCTGGAGTAGATGCAAATTGCTATCATAAAAACTGAGGCAGCAAACTTTGTGTAAATTAATAATTGTGTCATCCTCAAAACTTTTGGCCACAACTATACAGAGGAGCACATGCCAAGTACACACAGAGTGCCAGCCTAGCTGGCAGAGGAGTGTCCTGAGAAGGCAGCACTCTCACTCTCAGCTGCATTATTGTTTGATCCAAGATTCAGTCACTAACTTCATACTCCAAACAGCAGTAGTGTATTGTGCATTTCATGGTGGATATCATACCCTAGTTTTATCACCTGGATATTCTGGAATTTAATTCTAGGATTGCTAGTTGAGACATGCCGTCCCTTTCATTGCAGCTGTCTACCCAGAATTCTTGACTTGGTTATTGCTAAATGTAATCTCTGGAAATACAGTACAGATATATAGTGCCTTTTATCATGAATGTGTAATTAATGTGCTTTACTTGATCAGTATTAAATATAGTCTCCAACAGCCTGGACAACATTTATAGTGCCTTGTATGATGAAAAGCCACTTGGTTTGCATTAATTGATAAAATGTCTTTGGTAAATATTAGAGATATATTGTGACTTTCCTGGCAGACACCTACTCCATATGCTTTACCAGTATATTATTAAATATAGTAGAGATACTGTATATAGTGCCTTTCACAGTGCACTCCTTACTTTATGTATTGTTAAATTTTGTTTCTGGAAGTACAAAAGAGGCATGTAGTGCCTTTCATGATGGGCACATAACTAGCGTGCTTTACCCTGTGGTATAGGGCCAGCAGTTTATACCCCCAAGCCGCCAGATGGAGCCCTCCCTGCAACATGAAGGTGCCCTGAATTCCAGCAGGCCATCATGGACCTTGGAGTTTTAATTCACTGCCCTGCTGGATACCGTGGGGGCCACCAGGGGACGATGCAGGGAGGCTCAGGGACTTGTATTTTCCGTGTAGCCCGGAAGTACTTCCCAGTCACGGGGACAGATGAAATGACGTACTGAAGAAAAGAAGGAGTATTCATCTGACCCGGAAGTGCTGGGAAATCACATGGACTGAGGGATAGAAGCACTTCCGGGTCATGGACTATAAAAGGACTCTGAGAGGCCCCAGCAGCGAGAGCCAAGTTGGGAGGAAGGGTGACTGAGCTGCTGGGAGTGGAGGATTGTGATTATTATATTGATTATTGTTATTATTGTGGATTACTGTGGAGGTGGAGGTGCTTTGTGCACTTTATTATAAAAATAAATGTATTACTGAGACTTTTATCTGGTGTCTGACGTGTTGTCTAAGGGTTCAGGGGTCGACAAGGCCCTCTATCTGTCACAACCCGAACTTTCTTAATTATAGTCTCCAAAGGTCTGGTAAACATTTATAATGCCTTTTATGGCGGACAACCACTGAGTTTGCCGTAGCTGGATATTCTTAAAGACAGTGTCTCAGGTACAGTAGAGATATATGGTGTCTTTACTGACAGATACTTATGCAACATACTTTACTTGGATCTTCTTAAATGTAGTCTCTCTACAGTAGCAAATTATATAGTGCCTTTTGTAGTGGACACCTGCACAGTAGGCTCTATATAAATATTCTTAATTATAGTATCTGGAAGTTTTATTGAAATACAGCATATAGTGCCTTTCGTATTGGACACCTAAACAGCATGTGCTATATAAATTCTGAAATATTTTTACTGGAAGTACAGTAGAGATACAGCATATATAGCCTTTCATAGTGGACATCTAAACAGGAAAGCTATATAAATATTCTTAAATTTAGTTTCTGGATGTAAAGTGGTGATATACAGTGGACATGTAACCGATGTGGATTATTTTTTGTTTTGTTTGTAGTTTTTGCTTTGAAGATTTCTTTTCCTGGAGCTGCTTTAGTTGGATTAGTGGTCGTGCGGGGAATGACAGTTCCACAGAATAAATTTTGGGGCATCAATCTGATCTCCCCTATTTATTTTATTGTCCTTAATTATCAAATACAAGCAAAGAGGGCACTTGATGGCATGATATATAAACATAAATCAAAAGGTAGCCTCTCTGGGGCTCTCAGAAACAACGGAGATTATTAGAACATTAGAACACTCTAGACGAGAACAGGCCATTTAGCCCAACAAAGCTTGCCAGTCCTATCCACTTGTTTCTTCCACAATAACATCAAGTCGAGTTTTGAAAGTCCCTAACGTCTTACTGTCTACCACACACTACTTGGGAGCTTATTCTAAGTGTCTATTGTTCTTTGTGTAAAGAAAAACTTCCTAATGTTTGTGCGAAATTTCCCCTTCACAAGTTTCCAACTGTGTCCCCATGTTTTTGATGAACTCATTTTAAAATACAAGTCTCGATCCACTGGACTAATTCACATCATAATTTTAAACACTTCAGTCATGTCACCTCTTATATCTTCTTTTGTTCAAACTGTAAAGGCTCAGCTCTTTTAATCTTTCCTCATAATTCATCCCCTGTAGCCCTGGAATCAGCCTAGTCGCTCTTCTCTGGACCTTTTCTAGCGCTGCTGTGTCCTTTTTGTAGCCTTGAGACCCAAACTGCACCCAGTACTCCAGATGAGGCCTCACCAGTGGGTTATAAATCAGCTTGAGCAGAACCTCCTGTGACTTGTACTCCACACATCAAGGCGCTATATAACCTGACATTCTGATAGCCTTCTTAATGGTTTCTGAACACTGTCTGGCGGATGATAGTGTCGAGTCCACTACTCTTTGTCTGGCTAGGGAGCTCCAGCTTGTGGGCTGCTAGTCAGTAAAAGACGTCTCTTTCCCAGACTGCTCAGAATTTATGCGTTAGCGACAGGAATGTGGCGAAGTCAGTTGCCCTCACTGGTCATCTTCTTGGCACCGTGGATGGTAAGGGAGAGGACATGATTAGCGCCAACACCCCCTCTCGTCTCATTTGGGTATTAAAAACATCAGACGAGCCCTGATCTTCTGACGTAGATGTATTTTTGTTTATATTTTATCCATTTCTTTTTATTTTTGAAGCTTCATTGCACATGAACCGTTTTTCTTGAAAATTGCTTGTTTGTGATTTTTTTTCCATTGGTTTCTATATTTTTTCTACATCTTCTGTGTCCACCTCTGTCACCCTGGTTTATCCTCGGTTAATGAACATGAACAGGTGAATCGGACTGAGGTCCTCGAAACACAAGGATATCACAGCTTGTGACAATGTGGGTTCTGGCTCCACGCTCCCATGGCTGTTTGGGAACCCTTGAACCCAACACCGTCGATAATGAAACCGAGTGAGCTAGTCAGTGAAGGCAATAATTGAGCATCTGAGCAAGGGGATGGTTGAAAGTGCAACAGTGCTTTTATTTAAAACTGTCCATCAAAACAAAACAGTGTTCCATATAAATAAAGTGCAGTTCATTCAAAAAAGTCAATAAATAAATAATCCAGTAAAACATGTGGAGGTTAAAACCAATAGAAAAAACAATCCTTTAAAACGAGAGGTTAAAAATCTTCTTTAGGAAGCAGTCTTAAAACAACAAACAAGCTCCGTGCTTCTTTTAACATGTGACTCCCCTGCATCTCCCTGTCCAGGTTTCGCAACAGAGGAGCCACACTCTCTATGCAGCTGCCCTCCTACAACACACATTCGAGACTGGAGACCTCCCGAACCCTGGCTTCGGTATGGCACTCATCCCAGTCTCGGAGAACTTGGTTTCCAACCAACGGCCAGGTCGCCCACGTTGGGGATTCCAGAACCAAGTCTCCCGACTTCCGCTGCCTTTCCGTAGCTTCTTTGCGGCCAGTCGCCTTCCCTCGGTCACTCCTGCTACATAATCGCTCAGCTGGAGCGACATCCAAATCAATCGCCTGGGTGTAGGCCCAACACCCCAGCTTCCTTACAGCTGCCCTCGATCGTGCGCTCACCACACGCACGCACCGCCTGTCCGTCTCTCTTGCACCGCATGCTTCCTCGCTCCCTGTAACCTCTGTCCTCTTTCCTTTTCTTTTTCTCTCCAATCAATTCTTTTTCACCCCACAACCGACTCGCTTTTTAAAATGACGCGGGCCACAGCAGCTGCAGCATTAGCCATGGGACAATCACGAATGTGGGCAGTTCCTCACCTGTGCACTCGGTGAGAAAGGCCCACACCCTACGGATCGCCCCACGGCTCACTATGGCCCAACGACTCCTCGCTAAGCTGCGAGCGCGTCGATTATTTATTTAAAAATGGCCTTTACTCAGTGAGCTGTGGACCCGCTATACCACACAGCTGTAAGCCCACTCATAGCAGCGTTAAATATACTGTATTTTAAATCTTTTATTCAGTCAGTCAGACATTTTCTAACCCATTGTTTTGTCTTGGTAGAGTGATATATTACTCTGGTTTCCTCTTTTCTATTATTAATATGTAGCCTTTGTCAGAATGCTTTAAATCTCACAAACTTACCACTGTTTAAAAGGTATTATAGTATATACAGTAGCTTCTCCCCATCTTCCCTTCTACATTTGTAACCTCAGACAGTTAGGTGTATTAAAAGACAAGCAGGAGTTAAGTTACAATTTAAATAATGTATTATTGATAATATTAATAAATAATAATAATATGCAAAGTACATTTGAAAATTGGCAACCATACAACCTGATAAATGGTGATGTGTAGTTTTAGGCGGCACACAGACCTGTTAGTTTCTTAAAACATCTCCAGTTAAGTCCTCATTTGTGGTCATCTTTCTTCAGAACAGGCGGCATGCCTATCTCAATATGGCTGCCGGGGTTTGCTCTTTATTGAGTTGTCCTTTTCAGTTCATGGTGTCAGATGGTCTTTCATCAGTTTGGTAAGAGAGAGCTGGGTGAGGTAAACAAGCAACTTTTTAGGTTTTCTGTCCACACCCTACAGCCAATAAGGGGTCATGGTACTTAAAGGCTTTTGATACAAGCCAATCCCAAACAGCCATACTTCAGACCAATGGGGGAATAGAACATCTTCACACCTGCCCCTCCAAACCATGTGTTAAGGTAAAGCTTGGCAGTTAGGCAGCCTGGCTTTCCTGCGGGGTTGAGAGAGAGACTTTAGCAGAGAAACATTTACCACTGGTTTGAGACACTTCACCCAACCTTGCTGCAAAATTACAAAGAGACTCGGTCCTAAAAGGGGGAAAGGAGTTCTTAAACCATTCAAACCATTGCTGTTATTATCAATAATGTAACACTAGTATTACATTGCTTTGTCTAAGTTACAAATAAAGACATAAAAAATATTTATCAACTTGTATGCAAAATTTCACATGACAACTCCCATTTAGTCCTGAACGGGGTCAGGTGGTGGGTGCCAGTGCCTATCCTGGTCAGCACAGGGCACAAGGAAGGAACAAACCCTGTACAGGGTGCCAGTCCATCACAGAGTGAACACACACACACGCACACACACACACACACCCTAACCACACACTAGTGCCAATTTAGTACCGCCAGTCCACCTAACCTGCATGTCTTTGGACTGTGGGAGGAAACTGGAGTACCCAGAGGAAAACCACTCAGACACAGATAAACATGCAAACTGCACACAGGGAGGACCTGGGAAGCAAACCCAAGTCTCCTTACTGTGAGCCAGCAGAGCTACTACTGCACTACAGTGCCGCCATATCTTTATCTAGTTTTGGAAAAATTTAATTATTGGTTGAAGCACCAGCTGCCACCTAGAGGCTAAAGACGATAACTGCTTTGGGTGCATTGCATAGTGAATATTCAACAAGACTTTCAGTAAGTTAGTAGTAAGAGATTTTCAATTTGTGTTCTTCCAAAATCCTGTCAGAGCATTAATAAAACTGTAATCTGGATCTGTTATGCCTGTCAAGAGGTACTTATGGGCTTCTTATGCTTGGGATTCAAACAGGACTAGCATGTTGATTCATCTTATGACTCCTCATCTGTTACTGAGTGTTTTAGCAAAGCCTCGTATGAACAAAGCAATCCAAAAGGCTCAGTGCCAGCCTAACGTGTGCTGGGAGATTACTACCTGGCATGAAAGAATGTCTTATTTGCCTGGAAGTGCCAGTCTAGTCTCTTGTGTACATTACTAGAAGTAAACTGAAACCAATGGTTAATTAATTCTGTAGCAAGTAAAGGACATGCAGGTGGCTCCATACAGAGTGACATTACTGTTGGATGACATGGGCTTCTATAATAAAAAAAAAAAAACAGCTTTATTTTGTGCTCTGTAGGAAATCATTGTAGCTAATATAATTATTTTAAACTCCTCATTTTGAGTCTTTTGAAAGGTTAGGTGTGTAAAGCCCTGTGAACAAATCCCTCTGAATGACTAATTCCTCTGAATGAAGGACTGCATTTCACAATCGGACTTCTAGGGTGGAAAAGGAGCCTGTACGTATTGGCTTTATACAAGATCTATATATAAATATATCTATATATATAATATACAATACAATACAATATACTATATATATTGTTATGCTTGGGTCACAAAGTTGCACAGGTTCATTCAGGGTTTTCAAGGAACAGAAACTTTATTTGAATACAGCATAATAAAGCAGAGGATGTCTGGGGGAAGAGAGACAAGGCAGTGAGACACTAGGATAGCCGCGGTGCAGTCTTTTAAATGTTCAAAACCACGTGCGACATGCAGAGCACATGGCACGGCAGCAAGCAGCTGTGTTTGTTTCCCATTGTATCACTGTTTAAGAAGGGGTTTCAGAGGAATGGCCACGTCTTCATGGGGCTGCGTTCACCGTGTTCACAATATATAGTTCATCCTGCTTCCACTTCAAAAGCGGTCCTGCCCACACGCAGCCGACACGCAGTCCACCAATGCAGTCTCAGCAGACATACACACAATCCTCTTCCCGTTACCACAGGTACTTCTTCACCTCTTCAGTCTTCCCGTCCAAGAGTACAACATTGGGACTCCAGACTAGCAGTGCAAACACTGTCATGCACTATACTGGCCTGCTGAGCGTCATACATCCAACAAGCACACGAGGTGCTGCCACGACGGTAAAGTAGCTTTACCACCTCTGTGGGAGCCACCTGTGTCTTTACAACAGCTTCTTACACAGCAAACATCAGAAGATAAAAATTATCGTAAACACATTCGAGAATACAACTCTTCTCTAGGCGTTTGCTTCCATGGGTGCACAGATAACTCAACCTCCTGGCCACGGACATTACTGTTTTAAAATACACGGGCAAATTTATCATCAAATCTCTCCACTATACGCTAACACTTCTACCTCTCCAGGATATGGACAGTTGTATGTTTTTGACACAGCGCTAGCTACTGAAATAAGCTTACAAAATAAAGCAAACTCTGCATGCAGCGAAAATGTACTTCTCCCGCTAAATTCCATGCTTAGAACAATCAACACCTTATCAACACCTTCGCTAAATCATACAAACACATGCATGAAATCGCTCAGTCCAATCCAACAGCATTTGTACGAACAGTTTTTGAGGAAAACCCTAGGCAGGATTTACGACGATACAATGCCCTGACATGTCACACCGATGTTGCAGCGATTTTCGTCGGAGAAGTTGGCGAACCCCCTGACAAAGGCAACTCCTGTAGACAGATTTCCACGCTCAATATGAATTTCACTTACGAAGACATTGACTGGCACAAAGATTTACAACATTTTCCCGATAAAAGAACTGCCGATCGAAAATTACTCAATGCCAATTTTACGCGTACAGATTAGGAATGAGGAATACATTTAGTATTTTGCACTCCAGCTGCAACCTATTCCAACAGTACTTCGTAGATGCGTATGTTAAAACAGAGGGCGCGCGTCTCAACTATCTCAGATTACATCAACAAGATCTGCACGTGGAACAATACAAAGGACTATCAGACTGCAAGCAACGGCTGAAAATAACAATGCATGTGTAGGCAAAATGATCATATTACCGTCCACATTTCCAGGAAGTCCAAGATACATGTAACAAAACTATTGTTGTACGTGGCTTTTTCTAGGGTTAGATCTTTCGACTCATTATCTGTTGTCTCCAGCAAAACACCTAATCTCAACTGCGTCTTTCAAGAAGTATTTCTTTCTTCTTGATTTCTGAATTCCTTTCTCACCGTTTTCCGTTCTTATTCTTACATTGCCGTATGCTACGGCGGGTGTCGGCTAGTACTATATATATATATATACACAGTATATATATATATATAGTACTACTATATACGCATTAGATCTTAATGGGAAAAAAATCCTGCTTGATATCTCTACTGATATGGACTGATATGGTAATGTGTTAGGAACAAAAGGATGCCACATCGTTTGATGGAAATGACAATGATCAACCTACAGAGGGCTGAATTCAAAGACACCCCAAAAAATCAAAGGGAAAAAATAATGTGGCAGGCAGGCGAGTCCATTTTGATGAAATTTTATTGCAGTGACTCCTAATTGTACTCAGTAGTTTGTATGGCTCCCTCATGCTTGTATGCATGCCTGACAACGTCCTAATGAGACGATGGATGATGTCCTGGGGGATCTCCTCCCAGATCTGGACCAGGGCATCACTGAGCTCCTGAACAGGAGGTGTAACCTGGCAGCGTCATATGGACCGAAATATAATGTCACACACAGAGGTGTTCTATTGGATTGAGGTCAGGTGAGTGTGGGGGTCAGTCAATGGTATCAATTCCTTCATCCTCCAAGAGCTGCCTGCATACTCTCACCACATGAGGCCGGTCATTGTCGTGCAGCAGAAGGAACCCAGGACCCACTACACCAGCATAGGGTCTGACAATGGGTCCAAGGATTTCATCCCAGCCTGCAGAGGTCTGTGCATCCTTCCATGGATATGCCTCCCCAGACCATCACTGACCCACCACCAAAGCGGTCATGCTGAACGATGTTACAGGCAGCTTAATATTTTCCATGGCTCTTCCAGACCCTTTCACGTCTGTCCCATGTGGTCTGGGTGAACTTTCTCTCATCTGTGAAAATCACAGGGTACCAGTGCTGGACCTGCCAATTCTGGTATTCAATTGCAAATGCCAATTGAGCTCCACGGTGCTGGGCAGTGAGCACTGGGCCCTCTAGAAGATGTCGGGCCCTCAGGCCACCCTCATGAAGTCTGTTTCTAATTGTTTGGTCAGAGACATTCACACCAGTGGCCTGCTGGAGGCCATTTTGTAGGCTCTGGCAGTTCTCATCCTGTTCCTCTTTGCCTAAAGGAGCAGATACCAGTCCTGTTGATGGGTTAAGGACCTTCTATGGCCCTGTCTAGCTCTCCTAGAGGAACTGACTGTCTCCTGGAATCTCCTCCATGCCCTTGAGACTGTGCTGGGAAACAGAGCAAACCTTCTGGCAATAGCACATATTGATGTGCCTGCCATCCTGGAGAAGTTGGACTATCTGTGCCACCTCTATAGGGTCCAGGTATCGCCTCATGCTACCAGTAGTGATGCTGACCATAGCCAAATGCAAAATGAGTGAAAAAACAGATGAGGAGGGAAAAATGTTAGAGGACTCCACCTGTTAAACCATTCAGTCCTGATTTGGGGGTCGTCTCATTGTTGCCCCTCTATTGCAGCTGTTGTTAATTTCACTGATTAACAGCCCCCTCTGCTACTTAACTGACCAGATCAATAGCCTACAAGTTTCATTGACTTAATGCTATACTCTCATTAAAAAGCATTCCTTTCATTTTTTTGAGCAGTATACGCCTCTATCCAGATGCCTGTATTCTCTGGGGGAGACACATCCAGAGCCATTACCTTCCCTGCATTGTAGTGGTGCCTTGGACTCCCGCAGAGCTCCATGAAAGTTGAGTTCCATGGGCGCCGCCAGGGGGTGCTGCAGGTACTGTTGAGCCCTGTGTGCTGAAAGTGCTGCCAGAAGAAGTTTCATTGAGCACCTTGAGCACTTCTGGGTGCCCTATGAAAGGAGCCAGCCGCCACTACTCTGAGAGCCAGAGTCGGGAGGAGGTGGATAAAGCTTTCTGGAGAAGGATGAGTCGAGGCAAAGAGAGAGAAGAAAAAGAAAAAGAAAGAAGAAAAGAGTGTCTTATGCCGTATACTGTGCTTAAACGGTGGGCTGTACAGGTGGGAAATTGAATGTGCAACACAATACAGTGCAGAATATAAAGGAGTCTAAAATACTTTCTGAATTCACTATATGACAGATAGAGGCAGGGGATGTTAAAATATTTATTCTTAAACTGGGCTGAAAGCGGAAACAAACACATACAGTTAAACACAATATTGTAGAGAGCAGCTTTTCCTTCTGAGATGCTTTACAGTTGTTTGCTTGTCATTTTTCACACTGGAAGCATAGGCAGCATCCCACTGAGAGTCACCAGCAAGGACTGAACCAGCGCCTCAGACTCTTAACCAGCAAACCACCCCGCCTGTCACCCTGCGTCCATTGTGTCCTAGTAGATAGAGGACTCTGAAGACCCAGACGTTTGGAGTGACTCTCTACTGTTTGTCAGCCTGAGCAAATCACATATCTTAACAAGGGTCATTTAACAAATTAAGAAAGGAATGGCCTAGTGATTTCCAGGTTGAGGCAAATAAATAAACAAAAAAGAGCTGACGTTCAGATCACTTGCCAGCCATCCAGTCCTGTTGTACACCGAGTCACTGATAGCTGCAGCAACAAGTATGAAGCAGGACCCTCACCTTAATGGGCCACTAATCCTTGACGGGAATCCCAGATTTGCACACCATACACACTCATTAGAGTCCAAACAAGCGGGACAGCATACTGAAAAACACAGGGCTTTACACAAAACCTGTACAGTGGAACCTCGGTTCACGACCATGATTCGTTCCAAACCTCTGGTCGTAAACTGATTTGGTCATGAACCGAATCAATTTCCCCCATAGGATTGTATGTAAATACAATTAATCCATTCCAGACCGTACAAACTGTATGTAAATATATTTTTTTAAAAGATTAAGCACAAATATACCATAGAATGCACAGTGTAATAGTAAACTAATGTAAAAACATTGAATAACACTGACACAAAACACCCAGGCTCCCTGCTCAGCAGCACGCACCCTCTCTCTCTCTCTCTCTCTCTCAGCAGCACACACCCTCTCTCTCTCTCTCTCTCTAAGCAGCACGCACCTTCTTCTCTCTCTCTCTCTCTCTGAGCAGCACACACCCTCTCTCTCTCTCCCTCTCTGTAACCTTGCAGCAGTTCGTGCTATGATCTTGCAAGCCGATCGCCGTATAAACACCTTATTTTAATGAGTTTTAAGCACTGAGTGGGAAGGAACATTTGAACAAATCCAAACTTTATTTAAAAACCAACCACAAGCAAGCAAGTTTTTTCTCGTGTGATTTCTTGGGTTCCTGGTGTTTTTATCTGTTCAGCTGGTGGGAGCGAAAACCTCATGCAGCCATTCCAGAAACAAAGTTCTTGTGACCCAACCCTTCGTGTTTGCCCTCCACATCACTGGCAGTCTGGCTTTGATTACATTGTGCTGCTTGAAAGCACGAGGGTTCTCAAACTGGTAAATAAGTAAACTGGTAAACAGTTTTTCCACCTCTTCCAGCACTTGAGGCCTCCGCCTGGTTAACGCTGTAACTCCTTTTGCAACATCAGCTGCTTTAATAGATTCTTTCTGCTTTAGAATAGTCAAAATCGTAGGTTTTGACTTCTTGTACTCATCAGCAAGATCAGTAACACGAACGCCACGCTCAATACTTTTCAATAATTTCTTTCTTTACTTCGATTTCAATTTTCTGCAAAACTTTCTTCTCACCACTCTTCACTTGCTTAGAAGCCATGGTTAACTGCAAAAGCACACGAAATACTGTAGAGCACAAAGAGATCACAGGTAAAGCACGCAAGTCTGACTGAGAACAATGAATAGGGAGCGGCTCAACACATGCTTAAATACAGTAATCGGCGTGTACGAACCAGAAGGGAAATGAAATAGAGCACAAAGAGTTCACAGCGAAAGCACGCGCAAGCATGCACGTCTGACCGAGAACAATGCAACATGTGCGGAAATCATCAGCGCACACAAACCGAAAGGAAAACTGGCTTGTTCGTATACCGAGTGTGTGGTCGTGAACCGAGGTAAAAGTTGGCGAACTTTTTGGTCGTAAACCGAGTTGTACGTGTACCGAGACGTTCGTGAACCAAGGTTCCACTGTACTTGAATGCAGGAAGAACATGAAAGCACCATGCAGAAGGTACCACAGCCTGGGCTTCAAATACTGTGAGGGGAGAAGTCTACCTGTCGCTCTTTCACACTGACCCCTAGTGGCTTACTAATGCACTGCAGCACACACCTTTCATTCACAGACGAGAACTGGAACTCACTACCACCTGCGCTTAGAAATATTGATTCATTCTCAATTTTCAAATCTAAACTTAAAACTCATTTGTTTAAGACTGCTTTTTCTCTTTGATTACAATTGCTCTGTTTGATTTTAATTTTTGTATTTTAGTTTTTTTTATAATCTGTGTTTTATCTATTGTTCGGTGTCCTTGAGTGTTTAGAAAGGCACCTACAAATAAATAAAATTTACTATTATAAATGATCTCTGGGCATCTTTTGGAAAGAGAAGAGTGTTTCTTGATGTCCAGGCTAAATTATTTTCCACACCCTTGTGCATTCCCTGCCCCTTACAGACTGGCAATCTCTAGCTAAACGGTGGTGTGTCGACTGGTGCGAGAATGGCTGTCGTTGCATTATCCAGGTGGATACTACACATTGGTGGTGGCTGAAGTGGCTCCCTGCTATCCATTGAAAATGCTTTGACTAGGTTAGAAAATCGCAATATAAATGTAAATAATAATTATTATTATTATTATTATTATTTCCAGAGAGAAATAATAAGACATGAGATGAAGACTGGACTCCTTTGGTATTGTGTCTGTCCAGGAAATCCTTGGGTACCGATGCTTTGACTTTGTGTTGCTCACGGAGTCCCAAATGAGGCACATTACCTGCATTGTGAGGGAGCGTCAGTTACGGCACTACAGCCATGTGGCCCGTTTCTCCGAGGGTAATCCAGCTCATAAGATCCTTATTGTTGGGGAGCAGAGTGGCTGGACCAGGCCAAGGGGTCACCCACGTAACACCTGGCTGCAGCAGATGGAGGGTCATTTCTGGAGGGTGGGACTGCACCACGTGTCTGCCTGGGGGGTTGCCAACCGGGATCCCGAGTTGTTTCGCCATGTAGTGTGTGCGGCAACGCACTGTACCAGTGCATGCTCCCCAACTTGACTTGACTTGATTATTATTATTATTATCCATCCATCCATTTTCTAACCCGCTGAATCCGAATACAGGGTCACGGGGGTCTGCTGGAGCCAATCCCAGCCAACACAGGGCACAAGGCAGGAACCAATCCTGGGCAGGGTGCCAACCCACCGCAGACCAATCCTGGGCAGGGTGCCAACCCACCGCAGTATTAATATTATTATTATTAATAATAAAAATTGCCACTGTCCAATTCATCCAACTCATTTAATAGAATTCACCTTGAACAGACCCATCTTGTAGATTTTTCATAAGATGTGCAGGTAGCACATGGGATGGACGGGCATCCCAGCCTGGAAGCACGAAGATCCCTTACCCATACAGGAGGCCGCGAGTGAATCTAAAGGTATCCCAGCCAAGAGAGGGAAAAAGGTCGCACCTGGACTAGATCGCCCTAATGGATGGGCGGACATCCCAACCAGAACTGATGGTTCCTTACTCAGGTGGGAAGCCCTAAATAAATAGCCAGACGTCCTGATCAGACATGGGCTTAATACCTTCCCTGGGCATGATAAAAGAAGAGGACGGGGAAGGACTGTCTCTGGGGGATGTATAATCCACCCATACATTAAATGGCAGCGACCCTCCATATTGGCGCCCATTCGGGAACCAGCATGGAATGTTCGGAGTTTTAGTCTGACAGCACAGCCCCGCTGGGGTGCGTGGGTGCCACTAGGGGGTGCTGCAGGGAGATGTGCTCCCCAATCCATGGGACTTCTATATGACCTGGAAGTACTTCCATCGGGCAGTAGCCCTGGCATTGGAAGTAGTCCTGGGTCCTCAATAAAAGGGGCTGCACTCCCTTATCCAGGCAAGTCGACTAGAGGAGGGCAGTATGGTGGTGAGAGGAGAAAACCTGTGCTTTGTGTTTTCTGTCACTCTAGGAGGCATTGTGCTGAATAAACACCCTTTGATTTGAACCCAGGACTGTATGGTGTGTTTGCGTTTTGGGATTGGGGCTCACTGGTGCCCCTGTTTCCATCACAGATGTCAATAAGTTTTGGAAAAACACAAGACGTTCTTCTTACTTTTATTGTGTCTGTGTTTATTTGTGTTAATTCTATTGTTTTTATAGGCAAATAAATAGTTACTCTTAAAATAACAAGCTTTAAAATTTGTTTTCTCAGCTGGGTGGCCAAACCTTTGCCCAGTGTTGTACATAATATTAGTCCATAGAAAGTTTGCATTTCTCAAAGATATGTGAATTCCTTACGTCAACTCAACTTGCCTGTGCTGTCTGGAAATGCTGACCCTCAGCTCTTTTAATTGCTCATTATAAAGCTGGCAGTGCCAGGCAGGAAACTGTGAATTTCTGTGGGCTGCTTACAAGTCCAGTGCTTCAGGTGCCTGGGCAGATAATGTTTTTTTTGGCACCATATTTAGACTGCTAATTGCTGAATGTTTTGGCCAGTTGTGTTAATGTTAAGGTGTTTAAAACTGCTATTAATTAGGATATGCCTTCTGTAAATATGCGTAAATAATCCTTTAAATATTTATCAGCTTTATCTGACTGTTATTTCCAGTTGTAGTGATTACCAAACTGCATTAATATTACAGTATCAGTGAATCACTTGTCCTCTAAAATTATAATAATAATATACTCAGCAAAAAAAGAAACGCCCTCTGACTTTCAACTGTTTTTACTTTCAGTAAACTTAATGTGTAAATATTTGTATGAACACTAAAAGAGTCAACACCATAAGACATAAACTAAAAATGTTTCACAATGTGTCCCTGAATGAAGGGAGGCTCAAAATCAAAAGTACCAGTCAGTATCTGGTGTGGCCACCAGCTGCTTGAAGTACTGCAGTGCATCTCCTCCTCATGGACTGGACCAGATTTGTCAGTTCTTGCTGTGAGATGTTACCCCACTCTTCCACCAAGGCACCTGCAAGTTCCTGGACATTTCTGGGGGGAATGGCCCTAGCCCTCACCCTACGATCCAACAGGTCCCAGACGTGCTCAATTCCTTCGACGATAAACACGAATCCGTTCATCACTCCTGGTGAGACAAAACCGTGACTCATCAGTGAAGAGCACTTTTTGCCACTCCTGTCTGGTCCAGCGAAGGTGGGTTTGTGCCCATAGGCGGCGTTGTTGCTGGTGATGTCTGGTAAGGACCTGCCTTAGAACAGGCCTACAAGCCCTCAGTCCAGCCTCTCTCAGCCTATTGCGGACAGTCTGAGCACTGATGGAGGGATTGTGTGTTCCTGGTGTGACTCGGGCAGTTGTTGTGGCCATCCTGTACCTGTCACGCAGGTGTGATATTCGGATGTACCGATCCTGTGCAGGTGTTGTTACACGTGGTCTTCCACTGCGAGGATGATCAGCTGTCCTTCCTGTCTCCCCTGTAGCGCTGTCTTAGGCGTCTCACAGTGCGGACATGGCAATTTATTGCCCTAGCCACATCAGCAGTCCTCATGCCTCCCTGCAGCATGCCTAATGCATGTTCACGCAGATGAGCAGGGACCCTGGGCATCTTTCTTTGGGTGTTTTTCACAGTCGGTAGACAAGTCTCTTTAGTGTCCTGCGTTTTTAGAACTGTGACCTTAAATGCCTACTTTCTGTAAGCTGTTAAGGTCTTAACGACAATTCCACAGGTGCATGTTAATTAATTAATTATGGTTAATTGTACATGCATGGAAAACATTGTTTAAACCCTTTACAATGAAGATCTGTAAAGTTATTTGGATTTTTAAAACATTATTGTTGAAATACACAGTCCTGAAAAGGGACGTTTCTTTTTGCTGAGTATATATTTGTGACCGGTAGTGGATGCCTCAGCACTTTAAACCCCCAAAACAACTTCACGACAGTCCCATGCTGGACAAAAGACGTTTATTCAACAGCACCTTCATCATGTTTCCAGTTTCCTTACTGTAATATATACAATAAGCATTACGTTTCTCCTTCTTCATCTCCCAGAAAGTCTCATCTGCTTCCTCCTGATTCTGACCACTGAGTTGAGCAGAGGGCTCAGTTTTAACTCCAGACCTGGGAGTATTTCCGGTGCTCAGTATATTACTCTGGGAAGCACCTCCAGGTCTGGTCCCTATGCCATCAGCTCCCCCTGGTGGCTCCCAGTGAACATTGCAAGACAAAACCCAGGGACAACAACTCCAATGCTGCGGGTGTACCCAGGAAGACTCCAGGCCATGATTTCTGCCAAAGTGGTTCAAATGAGTAAAGAGTTTTTATGATATTTGTGTAATTGGGATATTTCACTTTTTTTATTTTTAATAAGGGAAAACGTTGTCCAAAGTTTTTGCTCTTCATCGGAGGTTTGTTGAACCGCTCTTTGTCTCATCCCTCACCTAGGACCAGTTTGCCTTGGGTGGCCCTACCAGGGGCATAAAGCCCCGGACAACATAGCTCCTAGGGTCATTGGGACACGCAAACCCCTCCACCACGATAAGGTGACGGTTCATGGAGGAGCAACCCAAGGCAAACTGGTCCTAGGTGAGGGATGAGACAAAGAGCGGTTCATCAAACCTCCGATGAAGAGCAAAAACTTTGGACGACGTTTTCCCTTGCCCAGACACGGGTCACCGGGGCCCACCTCTGGAGCCAGGCCTGGAGGTGGGGCTCGATGGTGAGCGCTTGGTGGCCGGGCCTGCACCCATGGGGCCTGCCGGGCACAGCCGAAGAGGTAACGTGGGTCCTCCTCCCCATGGGCTCACCACCTATGGAGGGGCCAAGGAGGTTGGGTGCAATGTGAGTTGGGTGGTGGCCGAAGGAGGGGACCTTGGCGGTCTGATCCTCGGCTACAGAAACTGGCTCTTGGGACGTGGAATGTCACCTCTCTGAAGGGGAAGGAGTCTGAGCTAGTGCGCGAGGTCGAGAGGTTCCGGCTAGATATAGTCGGACTCACCTCGATGCACAGCTTGGACTCTGGAACCAATCTCTTTGAGAGGGGCTGGACTCTCTACCACTCTGGAGTTGCCCCGGTGAGAGGCGCCGAGCAGGTGTGGGCATACTTATTGCCCCCCGACTTGGAGCCTGTGCATTGGGGTTTACCCCGTGGACGAGAGGGTGGCTTCCCTCCGAACAGCAGTTTGGAGTATCCACCCTTTTTGGAGTCTCTGGAGGGGGTGCTAGAGGGCATACCTTCTGGGATTCCCTCGTTTTGCTGGGAGACTTCAATGCTCACGTGGGCAATGACAGTGAGACCTGGAAGGGCGTGATTGGGAGGAATGGCCCCGATCTGAACCCGAGCGGTGTTTTGTTATTGGACTTCTGTGCTCGCCACGGATTGTCCATAACGAACACCATGTTCAAGCATAAGAGTGTTCATATGTGCACTTGGCACCAGGACACCCTAGGCCTCAGGTCGATGATCGACTTTGTGGTCGCGGTCGCCGGACTTGCGCCATATGTCTTGGACACTCGGGTGAAGAGGGGGCGGAGCTGTCAACTGATCACCACCTGGTGGTGAGTTGGCTTCGATGGTGGGGGAAGATGCCGGTCAGACCTGGTAGGCCCAAACGTGTTGTGAGGGTCTGCTGGGAACGGCTGGCAGAGTCCCCTGTCAGAAGTAGCTTCAACTCCCACCTCCGCAGAACTTCAACCACGCCCCGAGGGAGGTGGGGACATTGAGTCGAATGGGCCATGTTCCGTGCCTCTATTGTTGAGGCGGCTGACCGGAGCTGTGGCCGCAAGGTGGTCGGTGCCTGTCGTGGCGGCAATCCCCAACCCGTTGGTGGACACCGCGGTGAGGGATGCCGTCAAGCTGAAGAAGGAGTCCTATAGGACTTTTTGTCCTGTGGGTCTCTGGAGGCAGCTGATAGGTACCGCAGGCCAAGCGAACGCTGCCGGTTGTTGCTGAGGCAAAACTCGGGCATGGGAGGAGTTTGGAGAGGCCATGGAGAACGACTTTCGGACGGCTTCGAGGAGATTCTGGTCCACCGTCCGGCGCCTCAGGAGGGGAAGCAGTGCAGTGTCAACACCGTATATGGTGGGGATGGTGCGCTGCTGACCTCACTCGACGTTAGGGTCGGTGGGAGGAGTACTTCAAGACCTCCTCAATCCCACTAACATGCCTTCCACGAGGAAGCAGAGCCTGGGGACTCTGAGGTGGGCTCTCCCATCTCTGGGACTGAAGTCACCGAGGTGGTCAAAAACTCCTTGGTGGCAGGGCCCGGGGTGGATGAGATACCGAGTTCCTTAAGGCTCTGGATGTTGTAGGACTGTCTTGGTTGACACGCCTCTGCAACATCGCATGGACATCGGGACAGTGCCTCTGGATTGGCAGACCGGGGTGGTGGTCCCCCTCTTTAAAAAGGGGGACCGGAGGGTGTGTTCCAACTATAGAGGGATCACACTCCTCAGCCTCCCTGGAAAAGTCTATTCGGGGTTCTGGAGAGGAGGGTCCGTCGGATAGTCAACCTCGGATTCAGGAGGAACAGTGTGGTTTTAGCCCTGGTCGCGAACAGTGGACCAGCTCTTCACCCTTAGCAGAGTCCTGAGGGTGCATGGGAGTTTGCCCGACCGGTCTACATGTGTTTTGTGGACTTGGAAAAGGCATTCGACCGTGTCCCTCGGGAATCCTGTGGGGGTGCTCGGGAGTATGGGGTACGGACCCCTGATAAGAGCTGTTCGGTCTCTGTACAACCGTGTCAGAGCTTGGTCCGCATTGCCGCAGTAAGTCGAGCCCGCTTCCAGTGAGAGTTGGACTCCGCCAGGGCTGCCCTTTGTCACCATTCTGTTCATAACTTTTATGGACAGAATTTCTAGGCGCAGCCAGGGTGTTGAAGGGGTCCGGTTTGGTGGACTCAGGATTGGGTCACTGCTTTTGCAGATGATGTTGTCCTGTTTGCTTCATCAGGCCGTGATCTTCAGCTCTCTGGATCGGTTCGCAGCTGAGTGTGAAGCGGCTGGGATGAGAATCAGCACCTCCAAATCCGAGAGCATGGTCCTCAGCCGGTAAAGGGTGGAGTGCCCTCTCAGGGTTGGGGGAGAGATCCTGCCCCAAGTGGAGGAGTTCAAGTATCTCGGGGTCTTGTTCACGAGTGAGGGAAGAATGGAGCGTGAGATCGACAGGCGGATCGGTGCGCATCCGCAGTGATGCGGGCTCTGCATCGGTCTGTCGTGGTGAAAAGGAGCTGAGCCGTAAGGCAAAGCTCTCAATTTACCAGTCGATCTACACTCCTACCCTCACCTATGGTCATGAGCTATGGGTAGTGACGAAAGAACGAGATGCAATACAAGCGGCTGAAATGAGTTTCCTCCGCAGGGTGTCTGGGCTTTCCCTTAAAGATAGGGTGAGAAGCTCAGTCATCCGGGAGGGGCTCAGAGTAGAACCGCTGCTTCTCCGCATCGAGAGGAGTCAGATGAGGTGGCTCGGCATCTGATCAGGATGCCTCCTGGACGCCTCCCTGGTGAGGTGTTCCGGCACGCCCAACCGGGAGGAGGCCCCGGGGAAGACCCAGGACACGCTGGAGGGACTATGTCTCCGGCTGGCCTGGGAACGCCTTTGGGATTCTCCCGAAGAGCTGGAAGAAGTGGCCGGGAGAGGGAAGTCTGGGCCTCTCTGCTTAAGCTGCTGCCCCTGCGACCCGACCTCGGATAAGCGGAAGAGGATGGATGGATGGATGGATATTTTTAATAAAAAGTTCTGTTTTCACTTTGTTACTCTGGGGGTATTGAGCTTTGGTTTATGAAGGGGAAAAATGAATTTAAATGATTTTAACACAAGGCTGCAACATAACAAAATATGTAAAAAGTGATGGGGTCTGAATCCACTGTGTGTGTGTGTGTCTATGAACAGAAATGTATATATATTATATATGTACAGTAATCCCTCACTATATCGAGCTTCGACTTTCGCCGCTTCACTCTATCGCGGATTTTATATGTAAGCATAACTAAATATATAACACGGATTTTTCGCTGCTTTGCGGGTTCTGGACAATGTGTCTTTTTTACTTTCTGTATATGCTTCCTCAGTTGGTTTGCCCAGTTGATTTCATACAAGGGACGCTATTGGCGGATGACTGAGAAGCTAACCAATCAGAGCACGCAGTTAAGTTCCTGCCTGCTGAATGCAGTGTTAACCAGGAAGTCTCGTCTCGCTCATTCAGCATCAACGTGTTTCTCTGTGTAAAGAGTTGTGCTCTTTTGTGTTTATCTTTGTGCATAGTCAAGCCCTTCATTATGGCTCCAAAACGATCTGCTACTGCTTCAGGGGCCGTGCCCAAGCGCAAACGAAAGGTAAACGTTTTGGATTTGTTGAAGGCTACGATTCTCTTTATTTATAAATTAGGAAAGGAATATAAGATCTACGGCCGCAGTGTCCTTTTAACCAGGGTGCAAAACGAGTTGTTAGTGGATGTAATAAGGCAGTAGTCTGGATGGAATCTGCGTTAGGGATTTGGATTGAAGACTGCCAGAAGAAGAACAACGGCAGTGCTACACAATCGCCTGAAGTGGCTCCTTTGGAAGAACTGTAACGCTCTCCTTTGTTGTGCAGTAAAATTAAACTCATTGTTATCGGACAAGTCATCGTGTTATTGTTGGTGAGTAACCATAATTAATTTTCTACTTACAGTACATGTACATACGTTTAGTGTCACTGTACACACATTTACTGTATACTATTTTTCTTGCATTGTACGTATTTATTGCCGGTGGCCTGTCTATCGTAATGGCTGTAACATGTGATATCAGAGACACTCAATATCTTTAAAATAATATTTAGGTTTTACTGTATATAAACAGTGTGTTTATATACATAATTTCAATGAATCTTACATAATATCTAAGAGAATACAAAGGGATTATGCTGTATAACCGTGCGGGGAATATTTATAAACAGTTTGGGAGAGTTTATAAGGGCTTAAAATATATAAAAATAACCATACAAACATATGGTTTCTACTTTGTCTGGAACGCAACCCCCGCGATCGAGGAGGGATTACTGTATATATATATAAATATATATATGTGTATATGTATTTATATGTATATGTATATATATAGGGGGTGGCATGGTGGCGCAGTGGGTAGCACTGCTGCCTCACAGTTTGGAGACCCAGGTTCTCCAAACCCTGGTCCTCCCTGAGTGCAGTTTGCATGTTCTCCCCGTGTCTGCATGGGTTTCCTCCCACAGTCAAAAGACATGCAGGTTAGGTGGATTGGCGATCCTAAATTGTCCCTAGTGTGTGCTTGGTAATGTGTGTGTGTGCCCTGAGGTGGGCTGGCGCCCTGCCCGGGGTTTGTTTCCTGCCTTGCGCCCTGTGTTGGCTGGGATTGGTTCCAGCAGACCCCTGTGACCCTGTAGTTAGGATATAGCAGGTTGGATAATGGATGAATATATATATATATATATATATATATACTAGCAAAATACCCACGCTTCGCAGTGGGGAAGTAGTCCGTTAAAGAAGTAATGAAAAAGAAAAGTAGTTAGGATATAGCAGGTTGGGTAATGGATGGATGGGTATATATATATATATATATATATATATATATATATATATATATATATATATATATATATATATATATATATATATATATATATATATATCTGTATTATAAAAAAAATCTTTGGGAGGGAGACTAGGGAGATGAGACATGATCTTTTCGGAAGACAATTTGAAGTTCCACAAAAGAGACTTTAACTTGCTCCCAGCTCTTAAAACAATGACAAATGGCAAGCAAAACATGCAGCTCGCCAGCAGCAGAAACTCAGCAGATGATCCGAATGCTTCTCGTTGCATGTGTTCAGCAACCCTAACCTCACCCCCCTTCACAACACGAGCTGCTTTACTGGCTTTTAAATGATTGACACACACTGCGACAGCAACAGCAGAAAGCTAGCAGATCATCTGACATCATGTTCTTAGCATGTGTTCAGCTCCTCCCCCGCCCCCTTCACAACATGGACATCTAACCTAGCAATTGTTGGATTGCTTTTGGTAGACACGCTTCATGTGCTCAAAGCTCTTAAAACAACGACAAGCACCAAGCAAAACATGCAGCTCGCCAGGAGCAGAAAGCCAGCAGATGATCCGACCACTTCTCCTTAGCATACGTTCAGCCCCCTTCACAACGCGAGCGACAAAGACACAAAGTGGCAAAAGGACAGCTGCTGTACAGGCTTTGAAATGATTGGGCAGCGAGACAAACAGAACAGTCAGCTTCCCAGCAGCAGAAAGACAGCAGATGTTCTTGATGGCATCTCCTTACTGTGCGTTCAGCTGCCCCCCCTTCACAACACGAGCAGCGTTATACATTCTGCGAGAAAGAAATGTAACCACGACTGGCGTCGGAAATAAAGGACAAGTATTATTTTTACGAAAGTTTTAAAGTAAAAGTAAAAATAATGCATATGTAACAATTCCCATGAAAATAACAATTTCTTTAAATTGTATATACAGTAAACCAAACCCGGGGGTGGAGCCCATTAGTATATATATATATATATATAAACATCTACATGTGGAAGTGTGTGTTTTTGTCCGGCCCAGTAGTGAGAGGTGGAGTTGGGGTAAAGGCTCTGCCTCGGAGGAAACAAAAAACTCGCTTAGCCGTTAATAACACAAGCAAGGCCAGCACATCAGCAAAATTTCAGAAGAAAGACAAAGTCGTTTAACATTGGCAAAACAGTATTCCTTTTACTTTTCCTCCTACCACTAATGGACAAGTGAGGCAATATGGCAATTGGCAATATGAAACCTCCTAGGAGAGAGATGCCCAGAGTAGTTCCTTTCAATTACCTGACATCTCTACATTTCAATTTTTGTTTTTCTAATGATTTTAATTGCTTCTACGACCCCAGGCTTTTTACAGAACGGGCTTACACAGCTAGTATATATATATATATATATATATATATATATATATATATATATATATATATATATATATATATATATATATATATATATATATACAGTGATATGAAAAAGTTTGGGACCCTCTCAACCTGCATAATAATTGACTCTACTTTCAGCAAAAAAGATAACAGTGGTTGGTCTTTCATTTCCTAGGAACATCCGAGTACTGAGGTGTTTTCCGAACAAAGATTTTTAGTGAAGCAGTATTTAGTTGTATGAAATTAAATCAAATGTGAAAAACTGGCCGTGCAAAAATGTGGGTCCCTTTGTAATTTTGCTGATTTGAATGCCTGTCACTGCTCAATGCTGATTACTTGCAACACCAAATTGGTTGGATGAGCTTGTTAATCCTTGAACTTCATAGACAGGAGTGTCCAGTCATGAGTGGTAAAAGGTATTTAAGGTGGTCAATTGCAAGTTGTGCTTCCTTTTGACTCTCCTCTGAAGAGTGACAGACAGCATGGGATCCTCAAAGCAACTCTAAAAAGATCTGAAAACAAAGATTGTTGAGTCTCCTGGTTTAGGGGAAGGCTACAAAAAGCGATCTCAGAGGTTTAAACTGTCAGTTTCAACTGTGAGGAATGGAATCAGGAAATGGAAGGCCACAGGCACAGTTGCTGTTAAACCCAGCAGGTCTGGCAGGCCATAAGAAATACAGAAAAATAAATATATATATGCTTTGTGGTTGAATAAAGGACTACAAGTTACCAGAAAAGTGTTGGGTTGCCAACCCAGTTATCCCCATTTAATTCCAGTGTGAAACAAAAGCAAAACTAATGAAACTGGGCTGCTATGTGCTCCAATGCAAGAATCTCTCTTCAAAACAAAAGGCTGTCAGTCTTAATTAAGCTTAGAAAGGAGCTCCAGCCTGTGGTGTGTTGGGTATCAAAAGTGTCCACCTCCTTCTGGGCAGCTGCGGGATTTGTAGGTGAGGGATGGGAAGAGGCGGAGTTAGTTGCCCTCACTAGGTGTCTTCACTGTACTGCGAATAAACAGAAGAGGAGAAGGTTATCACCAATGCCTCCTCTACACCCAGGGTGGTAATGCATACCTCAGATGAGCCCAGAGAGTGGCCCACAGAAATGCATGAACTGTACTGTATATATGTATTGTGGTCTATGGCCGGCCAGTCATCCTAGCCAATACCCCCAGGCCGCCAGGTGGAGCCCTTCCTGCAGCATGGAGGTGTCCCGAATGCCAGCAGGGAATTATGAACGTTGGAGTTTTCCTTTACAGCGTCTGCTGAATACCACGGGGGCCGCTAGAAGGCACTGCAGGGAGGAGCAGTGAGTATTTTCCCTACATCCCGGAAGTGTGTCCGAGTCACATGGACAAGGAGAATGACGTACGTCCGGGTTGAAGAAGACGAGTTTTGATCTGACCCGTCACGGATTATATAAAAGACTGTGGGAGATCCCAGAATTGAGCTGAGCTGGGTGGAAAGGTGGTAACGCGTCTGGGAGTTGGAGGATTGGTTTATTGATTATTGTTTATTTATATGAGTATTGTGGAGTGTACGGTGCTTTGTGCACATTATTTTGTGAATGAAACAAATATTTGGACTTTTATCTGGTGTCTGACGTATTGTCCGAGGGTTCAAGAGGACGATAGCGCCCTCTATCAGTCGCAGTATATATACAGTGGCTATGGAAAGTATTCAGACCCCCTTCAATTTTTCACTCTTTGTTATATTGCAGCCATTTGCTAAAATCATTTAAATTAATTTTCTCATTAATGTACACACAGCACCCCATATTGACAGACAAAAAAAAGAATTTTTGAAATTGTTGCAGATTTATTAAAAAAGAAAAATTGAAGGGGGTCTGAATACTTTCCGTACCCACTATATATATATATATATATATATATATATATATACTGTATATATATATATATATATATACAGGTATATATATATATATATATATTCATAGGTCTGAATCTCAGTCTGATTATCTGAAAGTTAACTATCAGGTAACACTTGTGGTTGGTCTGCTAGTTGGCAAACATCCACCACGTCCTCTCAGTTGCAAGAAGCAGGTCATAGATATGTGATACCGTATCTACCAAATAATACAAAGCCTACCTGACGCGTGTTTCATCCTAATTTGGGCTCACCAGATGTATGCACTTTTGCATTCACACCTCATGAGCCCCAATTAGGGTGAAACACATGTCGTGTACTCTTTGTATTATTTGGCAGGTATTGTATCATATATATGCATACTTGGATTAAATTTCACAGAAACATCTCATCATGGCAATTTAATGTGGTGTTAGGACGTTTCTGTGATGCCATTTTTTGGATGCACAATATTCAGATAAATGCATGCATTTCTTATTAATCAGGACCCCGTTTACAAGACACAAACTGGTATTTTACTAGCCGAGAGTTTTTCAGAAGACTGAGTTCAGGACCTCGGAGAGCACTCGACAAGCTGCAGCTGCCGCCTTCACCTTCTATCAGACAAACCGGAAAGCGAGTTTTAACTCTTTGAGGGCTGAATATTTTTTTTTCCCAAAAAACATAGTTTCTGAAAAGCAATGGCTTCACCCAGAAATCAACATAAAACGTCTGTTGCCGCATGCTGCGGCTGCCAGTTTGCCAAGAATGTGCGTCAGGCTTGCTGCCAGCAGACGCAGTGCATTGCAATCTGGTTTCTACCTCTTACCATTGTTAAGTGGCAGTCCTACCTGGTGAACATTGTCAGCACCACAATTAGCTGGGGACCAGTCAGCTGAAGCTGGAACCTCACGTTCGTTTTTGATCTCTTGTATCAAAATTGGAGTCTGACAACTCATAGTCCAGTTCAGAGATAATAGGTAAAACGTTGTCCACGGAGTATTTTGCTTTAACCGTTCGCTTTGATCTCTCATGGTATGTCAGTACCATTTTTGCCGTTGCTTGTGCCTTACTACTCACATGAGTGCTGGAAATTTCGGTCAAAAGCTAACTTTCCTTTTAGCAACGAGAGTCCAACTAAAACATAACGGTTGGTTTTGTCACCATTTACAGGTGATTGCCACTGTAAACTCCTCCTTATGACAACAGTCGACATCAGCCCTAAAAGAGTTAAAACTGGAAATTCTGTGAAGCACATTGTTAGGAGTGAGAGCTCCCAGTCAAACCACTTGAATTCAACGAATCGTGTTTTAATACTAATATTTTCACCTTGGTGAATACTTTAAAAATAACCTAATAACCTAGATATGGCATTTTTTTGGTTGAGTTTTATTTGATGTGATGCACTTTCAATGTATTTTGTTTGCTTATTATTGTCATTCAAAAAAAAGGTAACACAAATGCAATTACTTTTATGCTAACCAAGCAGCAAATCAACAGCTTTCCCCTTGTAGCCAAAGAAACTTGTGGTGTTTTTTTGATGTAGATGAAATGAAAGAAACAGGTAATTATAAATTATGATCATCTTTAAATGCAGCTGATGACGGTGATTAGACGCTGGTTTAATTGTTCAGGATTTGAGGTGTCATCTGTATGGTGATTGTGTGTCAAGTTTATTTGTGTCATTAGACTGTCACCACATTGTCACAGTCACATACGGGAACATGCCGCTCATCCCTAGATGGCATATTCTGTGCCTGTGTGTGCCGGTGATGTCACTGTGTCTCATCGTGAGGTTTCAGTGGTCATCTTATTTAAGGGTGAGCCGAATGCTCAGTGATTGCTCTTTGCTTCTAAGTGTAGAAAACTACTTTTGCAGGCATTTTCTTTTCAAGGTAATTTTGCATTGTGTTTTCACTCATTTATCCCTGCCTATGTTGCCCTTTTGATTTGGCAGCAGTCTCAGCTTTTGTTAAATGAACTCTGCTTAATCCTTATTATAGTCTGTCTTTCTCTGTCATTTGAAAGATATCTCTGTCTCACTCCAGAAACACATATGGACCTTTTAAATCCATTTTTAGCAACGATGGAATTGCTTATATCTCATCTCTAAGGGAATCCTGCAAGCCTGTTAAAACACAAATTAGAAAATTACACTCACTGAACAAATTATTAGGAATGCCTCACCCATGCAGTTATCTAACCAGCCAGTCATGTCGCAGCAGCATAATGCATAAAATCTTGCAGACGCAGGTCAGATGCTTCAGTTAATGTTCATATCAAACAAGGGAATGGGGATAAAATGGGATGTCGGTAGTATGATTGGTGGATTTTCACACATGACAGTTGTAGCTGCATTTTCCCAAAATTACCAAAGTTCAGCAGCTCTAGTATACAAAATGGGATTTAGCAAAAGCCTGAGGCAACAAAATGACTCCACAGACAAAATATCAAAATAGCTTTAGTAAAATTTCAAAGTAAAACAGTTCACACAAAAGAGAGAAAGCTGATATAGCAAACAAAAAAAAAAAAGAAAAGTTCTTGTTAAGAAAAGTTCTGTTCAAAACTTAAATCTTGTTTCATTTCTAATCATTACAAATCACTTCTAAATGTTTCTGAACTATTTAAGAACGGTCAGAAAACTGTCGGCCTGTCCCATTTCTATGTTGAAAATGAGTCTTTGAAGTCCCCGACTACTGGGACCGTATTTCAAACAACAACTGACTCAATTATCACACTGGATCTTAGTTATAGCAAGAAAGTTCTATCTCATATCAACTTACAGGGGGAAAAGACTATACCATTGTCTGTGACTATGAAATAAATGTATATTCTATTCAAATTAAGCTTTAACTTTCTAAGATTGGCTCTTACAACAGTCTCTGCCAAAAAAAAAAAAAAAAAACATCCAGTGAGTATTGGTTCTGCAGACAGAAATGCTTCAATGATGAGAGAAGTCACAGGAGCATGGCCAGACCGACTCGAGCCGACAGAATGGCTATGAGCGCTCACGGCAGATACTCTGTGGCGTGTCCATCTGTCCCTGGCGGTAAGCAAACTGATCCAGTTTGTCCATATGTTGTCTTATTTTTCAGTCTCTACCACTCGACACATGAAATAACTTCCCAGTTTTTGTGACTGATGCAACCAGAATTTGGGTACTGAATCTCTTTTGAACAATTCTAGTCACCTCATTTTGTTTTACAACAACAACAACAACAACATTTATTTCTATAGCACATTTTCATACAAACAGTAGCTCAAAGTGCTTTACAAAATAAAGAATAGAAAAATAAAAGACACAATAAGAAAACAAAATAAATCAACATTAATTAACATCGAATAAGAGTAAGGTCCAATGGCCAGGGGGGACAGAAAAAACAAAAAACTCCAGACGGCTGGAGAAAAAAATAAAATCTGTAGGGATTCCAGACCATGAGACCGCCCAGTCCCCTCTTTAAAAACTAAGAAAGTCAAATGCTAAGGGTGCAGACCTGTTATAGAACCGAAACAAACTGCCAAGTGGCAGTCAATTGAACCTGGATTGAGTTACGTCAAAGTTAAACTCCTTATTCGTGTGGTGTGTCCACTATGTTGTGTGTGCAGAAAAAGAACGTGCCAGGTTAGGATAAATGTGATCTGAGGAAAGACAGAAAATTTTGAGGTAAGGTTATTATATTCATTAATCGTGGCCTTGGAGAGTGCTGATGTGTTGCATGCTGATTGTCACTGTGACAGTTACCGTATATACTCACGTATTATTCAGGTCTTGAAACCTGAAAAATTGATCATAAAATCAGACCCCGACTTATACGCCCGTTCAAAACTGTTACACTTAATTTTTTTTTTACATCTTCTTGCCTCCTCCAATCTCACATCAGTTTCTCAGATGCATCGAATTTTGTTGCGGCAGCGCAGTTACCAATTTCTTTTTAATTTAAAACCAGCTTCATATTTTCTTCTGATCAAACGCTCCATCGTAGATAAGGGATGCTCTTACGATAAGGGTGTGTTGATACAAAAAACACAAATCAGTGCAAACACCGCTTTGGAATAGTTCGAGTATCACCGTGTGGTCATGTAGGCACAATAGAGAGAGAGAGAGAGAGAGAGAGAGGTTAGGAGCACACGCTGATACAGCACATTGTCACACCAACAAAGAAAAAAAAGGCTGTGTGTTCTGTGGTTACTCTCTCAGGTGGGCCTTAGCATATCATAATCCTTTGTACCAATAGCGTGAGTTTTCCACATTCGACTTATATGACCGACATTATAATATACCAGAAATAACAAGATAAAACCAAGTCCCAACTTATCCATGAGTATACACGGTATATATATATATATATATATTGTGAACGCTGGCCCGGACACAGACAGACGGACATCTTTGTTTCACCCAACACACCGTTTATTTACAATATATACAAACAAAAGTCACGTGCACAAACCCCCAGTGCCTCTTGCACCGATTCCCCACAGTCCAGGCCTTAAAGTCTCTGTGCCTTTTTTTTGACCGCCTCCTGTCCTCTCTCCAGCTCTGTCCACTTCCACCCGACATCCACCTCGACTGCAGGGAGGCGGCCCCTTTTATGGGAATCCGGATGGGCTCCAGCTGCTTCCCGGCACTCCTCCGCAGACACGCCCTTGTGTGGCGGAAGTGCCGGCTGCACACCCTGAAGCTGTCCGGGTGTCTCCTGTCGTCTTCTCCCCAGCACTTCCTGGTGTGGCGGAAGTGCTGGGCTCCAGGGCTGTTCAGGCAGCGGGGCGCCGCCTGGCGGTGGCCACGGGCCCCTACAGGATTGGGCTTCCATGCCCCTTACCCGAGGCCACCAACATAACCAGGGCGGACACCCCCTCGTGGTCTGGTGGAGGTACAGGCCCTCCTCCGGTCCTCCTGGGCGTCCCGGGCGGATGTGGCAGATGATGGTCTGGAAGTGGGGCGCCGCCTGGCGGTGACAAGGGGCCCCTACAGGGCTGGGCTTCCATGCCCTCTACCCGAGGCCGCCAGCGTAACCAGGACGGATGCCCCCTCGCGGTCTGGAGGAGGTACAAGCCCTCCTCTGGTCCTCCTGGGTGTCCGGCCCGGTGCCACAATATATATATATATATATATATATATATATATACTCTGTATATTCACACATATGCTATGGTCTGAATACACACCAGGATAACTATAAAGAAAAGAAAGCTTCAGACTTGGCTATCACAGTCCCAGTGGCACACTATACAGATGTATTGTTGTTGGAATAAAAGAGCCCCCATAGTGTTTCCTGACACACTTCTGCTGAGTAATTTGTTGACTGAAAGTCCTCAGTGTGTCAGAGAGAGGATGTGTAGCATTGTTCATGATGGCACTCAGTTTTGTCCTCATTCTCTACTCCTCTTCTACCTGCAGGGTGTCCAGAGAGTGTCCCATAACTGAGCCTTCCCTATGAATTAACTTGTTTATTCGGTGAGCCTCTCTTGAAGTGATACAATACAAAACAAGACAGTTTATTTTTGTATAGCCCAAAATGACACCAGAAGTGCTGCAATGGGCTTTAACAGGCCCTGCCTCTTGACAGCCCCCCAGCCTTAACTCTCTAAGAAGACAAGGAAAAATTCCCAAAAAAAAACCTTTTAGGGAAAAAATGGAAGAAACCTTTGGAAAGGCAGTTCAAAAAGAGACCCCTTTCCAGGTAGGTTGGATGTGCAGTGGGTGTCAAAAAAAAGGGGGTCAATACAGTACAATACACGGAACAGAACACAAGTAATCCTCAATACAGTATAAAAATAAAAATATTACAAGTATGGAGCAGAGTCGCAGTTAGGAGACCTGGGTTTGCTTCCCGGGTCCTCCCTGCGTGGAGTTTGCATGCTCTCCCCGTGTCTGCGTGGGTTTCCTCCCACAGTCCAAAGACATGCAGGTTAGGTGCATTGGCCATCCTAAATTGTCCCGTGTGTGAGCTTGGTGTGTGTGAGTGTGTGTTGGTGCCCTGCCTGGGATTGGTTCCTGCCTTGCACCCTGTGTTGGCTGGGATTGGCTCCAGCAGACCCCCGTGACCCTGTTGTTTGGATTCAATGGGTTGGAAAATGGATGGAACAGAGTTTCACAGTAGATGATATCACATAATATGATTTGGATTTGTTCAGAGTCCTGGAGACCTCAGCCATCAAGCTGCCTCCCCCATTTGGCCATTTCACAGCTGAGGCAGCGCTGGGCCAGCCAATCTGATGAAAGGACCCCTCTTTCCCACGATTCCTGCGATCCTCCATCAGAGATGACTTTACCTTAGGCAGGCAAAACAACTTGGCAGGTGAGCCGTACCACATTTGAGTACCGAGAAGAGAAACAGAACAGGTGAGGGTTAGTAACAAATTACAATTATCATATTACTTATGTTTTAGTGCTAACGACTAACAACAGAAATGCAGTCTATACAGTTAATCAGCAGCTCTAGTCAGGATATGCTAAACTGAAGTAGTGAGTCTTCAGCCGAGATTTAAAAGCTGAGACCGAAGGGGCATCTCTTATAGAAGCAGGAAGACCATTCCACAGTTTAGGGACCCTGTAACTAAAAGTTCGACCTCCTACTGTTATTTTACTAATCCTTGGAATCCTAAGCAGACCGGCATCTTGAGATCTTAATGTGCGCTCAGGTTTGCAAGTCATGATAAGTTTAGACAAGTAAGCTGGACCTTGGCCATTTAATGCTTTATATGTTAAAAGGAGGATTTTGAAATCTGCCCTGAACTTAACTGTGAGCCAGTGTAAGGATTTAAGAACTGGGGTTATGTGTTCATATTTTCTTGTTCTTGTAATAATTCTTGCAGCAGCATTTTGGATTAACTGGAGGCTGTATAAAGAACAGCTTGAACAGCCAGTGAACAGCGCATTGCAGTAGTCAATCCTACTAGAGATAAATGCATGAATTAATTTCTCAGAATCCTGTTTATTTAGAAGAAAGCGCCTTAATTTCCCAACATTTTTAAGATGGAAGAAACATGATTTGGACAGCTTTGTAATATGTGCTTTAAATGCTGCTAGAGTCAACGAGAACTCCTAGATTGTGGGATGATTCAGCAAAATTAATGGGGATTCCAACTGAGTTAAATGATGACAGAATATTGTGATCAGTGTCATTTGCTCCAACAATTAACATCTCTGTTTTATCGGTATTTAAAGACAAGTAGTTCTCATCCATCTACTCCTTTAATTCACTAACACAACTAATTAAAGACAACATTGTAGAAACTTCATTTGATCTAAATGAAAGGTATAACTGGGTGTCATCTGCATACGAGTGAAAATGAACATGTTGTTTCCTAATTAGAGATCCCAGTGGAAGCATGTAAAGTGAAAACAGTAAAGGTCTCAGTACTGAGCCCTGCGGGACACCATATTGAACTTCTGTGATGTTCCCAGCCCAGCACACCACAACTTAGAAAATCCCACTGGCCATCGCAGAGTTGTAGAAGATGTGTAGGATGTCACTTCACACTTTAAATGAACACAGTCTCCTCTCTGCCTACTCTGCCATTTCTTATTGTGTTCCTCTGTATTATGAGACCAGTTCAACCTGTCATTCATGTGGACCCCCAAGTACTTGTAGGAGCGGACCACCTCTACATCCACTTCCTGAATAGTCACCAGACACAGAGGCTCTTTGGTGTGGCAAAGTCAATAACCAGGTCATTTGAAAATTTCTGAAAGTGACATGACCTGCTGTTATATTTATAGTCTGAGGTGTACAGAGTGAAGAGAGAAGCAGACAGGCCTGGTCCTTGTGGTGCTCCAGTGTTGCTCACACAGTCCTTGAGTCTCACAAACTGCAGTCTGCCTGACAGATAGTCCACCATCAGGACACGAAAAGCTCATCCATCTGCATGGGACAGGGATGGCTGGATGGTATTGAAGGCGCTGGTGAAATCAAAAAACATCATAGTCACAGTGCCGCCAGCTTTGTCCAGGTAAGAATAAGTCTTGTGGTGCAGACTGATAATTTCATTCTGCACTCCAATCTTTGTCCGATAGGCAAACTGTGTTGAGTCCAGGTGGTTTATTACAAGAGGAATCTCCAAAAGTCTTCATGATGTGAAACATTAGTACCACTGGTCTGTAGCCAATACTGTAGCTGAACTGGCGCCTGCTTTCTTTGGAACAGGAACAATGCAGGACATTTTCCACAGCAACGGCACGTTCTGGAGTCTTAGGGGCAAGCTGAACAGGTGACAGAGGACACCGCAAAGTTAGTCAGCACCGTCCTGTGGCTTTTTCTGTGTGTGGCTTCTTCAGTTGTCTCCTTCACTTATCAACAGCCCACACTGATGGTCAGAGGTGGTCTCATTACTGGCCATTCCAGTTGACGTGACTGGAATTCTTGATATAGTAATGATGGTGTGGGCAGCCTGGTCACTGGAAGAAGGTGGCAGTGGAAGGAAAAATCTATTCAAAACTTGGCTTAGTGCGCTAGCTTTGCCCACATCCCCTTCTAGCACCTGAGCCCTGGGTTGCCTGAGTCCAGTAATTGTGTCCAGTCCTGTCCAGACATCCTTCGTGTTATTCTGAGTGAGTTTGTTTTCTGTTTTAGCTGTAGTACTAGGGAGTTGTACCGTGTTAGCCATTATGAATGTAGTGAAAAGTCAAGAAAAACGACACCTTTTATTGGCTTACAAAAAATATTGCAATATGCAAGCTTTTGATTACATCTTGCCTGAAGAAGGGTCCTGAGTTGCCTTGAAAGCGTGCATATTGTAATCTTTTTAGTTAGCCAATAAAAGGTGTCATTTTGCTTGGCTTTTCACTATTTTAGCTTTGTAAGTTTGTTCTTCATCCCTTGCTGTGCATCCTTCAGAGCCTCTCACCAGATTTGAACAATAAAGACCCCATAAACCTAAAAAAATCTATTGCATTACGTCTCTCTGTTCATGCTTCGGAATACCTTGTGTTTAATTTGCATTTATGTTTTACACTGTATTTAGTTTACACAGTTTAGCATACCAGGCTCACAGGCCGAGGTGTGCTTAATAAGAATGAACTAAATTGAAATGAACGATTGTTCCTGCCTTGGGCCTGATGCTTGCTGTGAGAGGCCCCTGCTTCCCTGTGACCCTGTTATGTGTAATCAGGCTTAGAAAATGGTGTGGTGTGGTGGGGGGTGTACTGGGGCCCTGTTGTGTGTCTGGTGCAGTCTGAACCCACCGTCACTCCTTGTAACGCTGGGATTCATTTGGTTCAGATTATGGAAGGGAGGATGGATGACTGGTCTTTGCTGTCTTACGTTTAGTGACATATTTTTCCTGCATTGAACATTTCATTTATGTTGTATGAATAGGCAAATTAAACATAATAGTTTTATCAGACAATTCTGGTTTTCTCGCTGATGTCTGTGATGCTTCCCATGCTGCTCACACTTTTTAATGGTGTAATATTTTGACGGCTTCTCTGCTCAATTCATTAGCTGTGCAAGTAATTTTGCTCTTTCTAACACTTTCTATCACCTCATTATGTGTTGCCACTGCTTTCAGCTCAGTAACTATGACACATGCATTATTAGGCTGCTGGAGGAGATTTCTTCAAGTTAGAAATAAAACCCTGATAGTGATAATAAAAACTCAAGTCACTCGATATGGCCACTAAATCCTTAGCATTTTCTTTCATTTTAGGAATTTTGATGTGTATTTTCTGGACAGTTGGAGGGGTTGTGTTTTTTTGCTATAATATCTTTCTGTCTTTCTATCCATCCATTTATTTAGTGCCTTTCATATTAACATATCTCTCAAAATTTACAAATTTCATATCTATCTATCTATCTATCTATCTATCTATCTATCTATCGTGGAGGTTCAGTCCCTTAACATAGACAGACAGAACACAAAAGTCCAAAATTAAACACGTTTAATATTCTTTTCAGGTCTACAGCACCACACAATGTATTAATCAGCTATAATTAGCTAGCAGTCCCTTCTTTTCTTCCTTCCTTTTGTCTATTCTTCTGCCGCCTCTACTCCTCTCCTCGCATGCTCAGTCCTCTCCCTCCCGACTCCGGCTCCTCTAATGGAGTGAGGTGGCCCTTTTTATAATGCTCCAGATTTGCTCCTGGAGCTCCATGATGATCTTCTGGCCGTACTTCCAGGTGCTTCCAGGTGTACTTGGTTCCTGTTCCAGCAGCACTTCCTGGTATGACGGAAGTGCTGTAGTCCAAGGCTCTATAATCATTTGGGCACCCCATGGCGGTGGCCACAGGCTCCAACAGGGTTGAGCTTCCCAGCTCTGATCCTGTGGCCCCGATGCAGACCAGGATGGCGGCCCTCTTGTGGCCCGGTGGAGGTACTGTCCCTCTCCTGGTCCTCCCACCTTCCAGGCGTCCCAGCTGGGCAGGATCCCCAGCTGTCCGCAACACTATCTATCTATCTATCTATCTATCTATCTATCTATCTATCTATCTATCTATCTATCTATCTATCTATCTATCTATCTATCTATCTATCTATCTATCTATCTATTATATTGTCCCTTTCTACATCTATCTATCTATTATATTGTCCCTTTCACATCTATCTATCTATCTATCTATCTGTATATTATATAGTGCCTATTTTCCTGTCTGTCTATTATTTTGTTACTCCTCTCTTCAGACAACTACGTTGGCTCAGTGTGTATTAAGGTCCGATTCTTGCTATTTTTGCCTCCAGAGTAGTCAGTGGGCCTACACCTAAATATAAGGAGACATTTCTAAGGTCCAGTGCTTCTCAGATCTGCTATTGAATGTTGTCTGGTGATGCCACCTGTGGTATCAAATTTCAGTCCTGACTCTTTTCATGTGTTGCCCCCTAGCTGGTTGCAAACATCTTTCAAAGTTCTGGCTCCCTCAGTGTGTTTCAGAAGCGTTTGAAGTCTCTTTTGTTTGTTAAACAAACAGTCTGACTGGTAATAGTTGTTAGGTGTTTGTAATGTAGGAATTATAAATTGCTTGTAATTTGTTTTTAGTTCCTCACTTGGGATGATCAGTTTTGTACCCTTGTCCCCAAAAAATCCCCAAGACTGATTTTTACTTGATTAGGTTGACTTGTTTTGTAAGTCGCTTTGGATAAAAGCGTCTGCTAAGCATTTAAATCTTAATGCACCAGTCTGGAGGAGGAAGGTGCTGTTAGGATGCTAAAAGGCAATGGGTGAGCCTAGATGGGACCCACTAGTACCCTGAAGATAACAGAAGGCAGATGCCCGTCTAAAAGAATGGAATGGTGGGAAGCTGGCGTTACCTCTACGGAGTGGTAGGAACAAAACCCAGAGCTGTGGGACAGCAGCAGTGCCAAGCAATCAGTGCCACCCAGCTTTCTTGGCAACGTTATATGAAACAGTGAAAGAGCACCCATGACTCTATAAGGTCTCAGGAAGACTTTTTCACATTTCCAACAATCAAAGCCATCATGTTGTGTTTTTTTAATCTTTATGAGATTTAAAAAAACAAACTCAGTTTGGCTTGTTATAAACATATAGTTAAAGACTAATACACCGGTGGTCATTACAATTTTGATCATTATGGCCATCATAATGTATTATGGTGCTGTGGGATCAGCATATTCTTCAATGTTCTGACGGGACTCAGCCTAACATGCTGTTGACAATTTCTGTAAGGATGGATGGAAGGAAAATGAGAACTAGAAGGATAAAAATGAAGTGTAAATGCTGAGGAAAGTGATTTTGACATGCAAAGAAAAAGAAAGCGCCTGCTGCCATCGGACATTTTTATATCCACTGAAGGAAATAAATTCTGCCAGTCGCCTGAGCTGAGCTTCACTATCGGTGTCATCGGTGCTGAAAGCATTTGAGAAGGCACTGGGTAGCTGTTGATGAAGGTTAAGTAGTCCTCCTCACCTTAAGGAGAGTTGCTGCCTTTGAAAATTAATAGCCAAAGAAGCCTTAGATTAGGACATTGTCTCTTTATGCTTCTATCATGTCAGCCTTCATTATTTAAGTGCAGAGATGGGACCAGCAGCCCACCACTTCATCATTCTGAGTGAGGCAGGAAGACCATCAAGTAATCATCCATTTGTTTATATGACACAAGTGTCATGGGAGTCCCGACTCCATCCCATGCATCACTTGGTGCAAAGCAGGATGTCTTATGTGACTTTTTCTTTTCCATGTTGAGCCGGCACATAATGCAGCATAGAGTAGTTACATAGAATGTTCAAAAAGGGATGGGTGCGTTGTGATTGGCGATCTATAATGTATTCCCGCCCATTTACAATTGATTGACAGACACCATACATCCCTCCAAAGCACCCAGCCTGTGTTTTTCTCATTTTTGTGTCTGATGACTGGGGAGAAAGAGAGGGGGCAGGAGGAAGGAGGATGGTGCCTTGTTGGACAGTGGAACGCGGAAGCCATTTTTTGTCAGAGGTCGGAGGAAGGAAGCCATTTTGAAAGAGGTAGGAGGGAATACAGAGGGAAGACAGAGGACAGTTTTGAATGAGGAGTGATGGAGTTCTGTCAGCGGGAGGGGGACACCGTAGTAAAGATTATGCTGCTAGATTACACAAAAATGTAAACTGAAATTTTTCAGGTAGGTAAGATTGAATTTGCAAGCTATGGTAACCCAACTGATAACACCAGAGTCTGTTGACATCTTGCATGACTTGGACTCTGTACAGGTGACAATAATAATAGCAATACCTTTCAATATCTATCTATCTATCTATCTATCTATCTATCTATCTATCTATCTATCTATCTATCTATCTATCTATCTATCTATTATATAGTGACTTTCATGTCTATCTATCTAGTATAAAAAGTGACAAGACCAGAGAAAAAGAGTTGGCTTTTAATGGCCTGGAGAAATCATCAAATCGTGACCAGTGATTGCTGAGAGTTTTAGGATTCAGGCTTGGAGCTCCAACAATGAACGCTGACTTCATATGTTTCAGGTCATTAAGTATGCAGTGGAGTGGAAGGGGCGCTTGCACCATTTTGGCCAGAAGTGATGTCAATTCAATTTAGGGAAAACAGAAAAACAGAAATTGTGTCAATGAGAGTACGACACTCTTTTCCTTCCCCTGAGATGCATACTCATAAGACACTCCCCAGACATGTGTGCAATAATAAAAATAAAATAATAATAATAATAATAATACATTTTATTGAATAGGTGCCTTTCTTAAAACTCAAGATCACCTTACAGCTGCTCCTGCTTCTTTCAGCTGCTCCTGTTAGGGGTTGCCACAGTGGATCATGTTCTTACATATCTTTCTGTCCTCGTCATCATGCTCTGTCACCCCCATCACCTGCATGTCCTCTCTCTCCACATCCATAAACCTTCTCTTAGGCCTTCCTCTTTTTCTCTTACATGGCAGCTCTATCCTTAGCATCCTTCTCCCAATATACGCAGCATCTCTCCTCTGCACATGTCCAAACCAACACTTCCCAAGATGAGGAGCACTATGAGAGACGCTTGCGATCCCATAGGACAGAGTTTGATGTGTGGTACAGAAAGTAAAGCTGCAGATGAGGATCTGAGGGAGCGAGAGGGAGTGCAAGTCTGTAGGAGATCAGTAAGGTAGGGAGGAATGAGGTTGTGGAGAGCTTTATATGTTAAGAACAGTAGTTTGTATTGAATTCAGTAGTAAACAGGGAGTCGGTAAAGTTGGGAGAGAATCGGGGTGATATGTTCAGTGGATTTAGAACAGCAGGTTATTTTCCTGGCAGCAGAATTTTGAACAAGTTGTAAGTGATGGATACGTTTATATGGGATGCCAGATAGAACAGCATTACAGTAATCTATACGTGAGGTGACTAAGACATTAACCAATATTTCACTACTGTGTTGCGTAAGAATGGGATGAAGTCTAGAAATGTTTCAGAGAAGGAAGAAGGCAGTCCGAGAAACATCACTTATATGGGAAGAAAAAGAGAGAGTACTGTCAAGAATGACGGCAGGGCTCAATCTGGGAAGATATGTTTGTGTTAATATTACTAATTAAAATACAAGAATCATTAACATTGGCAAGTGTAGATTTAGAACCAATGAGGAGCACCTCAGTTTTATTTCTATTTAATTGGAGAAAATTGTGAGTCATCCATAACTTTATGTCTCGTAGACATGCAATCAGAGTATTTGGAGGGAAAACAGAACTGGATAGATACAGCTGTGTGTCTCCAGCGTAACAATGAAATTTAATACCATGCTGTTGAAAAATATTACCTGTTTGGGAGATGTAAATAAGAAAACTTAACAGAACTCCCTAAGTAACGACTGCATTCTCAGATTTAAAGCCCTTTACTTGAACAAATTGCCTCCTAATAGTGAGGTAGGAAAGAAAACCATTGGAGGACAAGGCCACAAACTCCAAAACTAGCTAGTCGTTTCAAAAGTATCTAATGACATATGGTGTCAAATGCGGTCAAGAAGGTACAAAAACTGATAAAAGTCCCATGTCAGCTGTCCGAAGAAGTTAATTTGTGATTTTGACAAGGGCAGTTTCTGTGCTGTGTTTAGGATGAAAACCAGATTGAAACTGTTCAAAATAAATAAAATCATTTTACAGTCCCTCCCTTTCAAAAAATCCAAGAGTGCAGTGGGAAAAGGATCTCTCCCTCAACATCTCAGAAATGGAGTGGAAGGTAGCAATGCAGAGAATTCACTCGAGCTCCGTATGTGCAAAGCATACAATTGTTCCACATAAAAGCACATCACTCTCATTTAAAATTGTCCAAAATGTTTCCAGGGCAAGATCCAACCTTCAAACGCTGCGATCAAGCTCCAGCCTCACTGGGTCACACATTTTGGGCCTGCACCAAATTAACATCATTCTGGACGAAAATCTTAAAATGCCTTTCAGACAGCCTTGGTGTCCCAATCCCTCCTAACCCATTAACAGCTGTGTTTGGTGGGCTGCCAGAGGGGCTTACAGTGGAGAAGGACAAACAAACTGTAATTGCCTTTACTACACTATTAGCACGTGGACTAATCTTGCTCAATTGGAAGAATCCTAACTCACAAGTCAATGGGTAATTGTTATACACTTTGTATATATATATATATATACCAGTAACGGCACAATGCACGATAACGTGCAGTGAATACACTTGACTTGAGTATTCTCAGTTTTCATCCTCTTTCTCTGTGCGCTTATCATTCGTTTGCTCAGAGGTTGATACACTTGCTCCTTCCTGAGCAGCTCTCCTTTTCTCCATCCAAGCGGCCCACTTCTTCTATTTTCTTCCAAGTTAAAACTGATTAAGTCAGTGTTTATGTTGCAATTACTTAGTACATTTTTCTTAATTTTTCACTTAAGCTGGCACTTAAGTGTTCAATCGGTCTCAAGAATCATTTAAGATATGAAGAGGTAATGGAAGTCATGGCGAAGATTACAGGGAATGAGAACAGCACCTGTACACTTGTGCTGCGTGGCCGCCCTGCTGGCCACTGCTGAGAGTTGAGTCTACAATAAAATAAGATAAAAATAGAAAGAGTAATAAAAATCACCACCCCGAAAGCGGATAGTAGACATCACGTAGTATATGTGTACCTAATTTCAGGTCAACAGGTCAAACGGTTTGCGAGCTGCAGGTGATTTAAAATCCTGGACAGACAAACGGACAGCCACAGTAGCCTATTATTATATGAAGATATACTATTTGAAATGGGAAAAATCAAATTCTCAATTAGAGGATCTGTAAAAAACGTTTTCAAAACCTGTCAGGATCTAATCAGTAACATTTTACAATAAGCATTTAAATTGAGGAAGCAGGTTCTCTCCCATCTTTTACTCCATTTATTAATTTATCTATTTACTTATTTTTTACTAGCTTAAAGTTTTACTCTGCTGGCCTAGCTCTCTTTCTCAGGGGTTGGGGTTGATTTGTTTTGAACCTTTTTTTGTAAAACTTGAGTTATTTTTGTATGGAATGTTATTTGATTTTAATAAAATCAATACAATTAACAAAAAAAAAAAGAAACTGTTCAAAAAGATTATTTTTTGAAAGATAGGACTGAAGTTGGAAGGCAACTATCTTTTTGAGAACTTTAAATATGAATGGAATGTTTGAGATAATTGTTGAGGATATTAGGGTCTAAGCCAGGTTTTTTTCCAGAATTGGACTAATTGAGGCTGTTTTTAGTGAGAGGGGACTGCGCCTGTTGTAAGGGAAGAGTTAACTCCAGTAGTTATCATGGGGGAAATATGTGACAGACAGGACTTAACAAAGCTTGTAGCTATTGGGTCCAATTGGCATGTGGAGAATTAGATTTTGTTTTAAGCTCCGAGATATCATTTTCAGCTGGTAAACTGAACTCTGAGAATAAGGTGGTTGGTAAGTGAATATGGGTGATAGTGGAAAGTACATCATTTTCTGCAGAAATAGAGGAAGCAAGTTGCTGGTTGATTTTTTCAATTTTTGATTTGAAGAAATCCAAAAAAGTATAATAGTATTTAACAGAGAGGTTATGGGGAGCGACATTTTCTGGTGATGTAATTAGCCAATTCATTGTGGAAATAAAGGTGCTCTAACATTTTTCCCTCCTGTATTGATAATGTTATAGGAGTATACAGTTCTGGCAACAGAGAGACCATTTTTGTGTTTTAACATATGATCTGAATACAATACAGTTTATTTTTTTATAGCCCAAAATCACACAGGAAGTGCCGCAATGGGCTTTAACAGCCCCTGCCTCTTGACAGCCCCCCAGCCTTGACTCTCTGAGAAGACAAGGAAAAACTCCCAATAAAACCCTTATAGGGAAAAATGGAAGAAACCTCGGGAAAGGCAGTTCAAAGAGAGACCCCTTTCCAGGTAGGTTGGGCGTGCAGTGGGTGTCAAAAGTAGGGGGTCAATACAATACAATACACAGAACAGAACAAATCCTTAATACAGCATAAAAATAAAGATTTTAGAAGTATGGAGCAGAATTTAACAGTAGATGATATCACTTAATAAGATTTGGATATTTTTAGAGTTCTGGAGACCTCATCCATCAAGCTGCCTCCCCATTTGGCCATGCCACGGCTGAAACGTTGCTCCGATGAAAGGACCCTCTTTCCCATGATTCCTGTGATCCTCCATCAGAGATGACTTTACCATAGGCAGGCAAACAACTTGGCAGGTGGGCCGTGGCACCAATTGCCACATTTGGGTACCGAGAACAGAAACAGAATACGTGAGGGTTAGTATTCAAATATAATTATCATGTTACTTATGTTTTAGTGCTAATGACTAACAACAGAGATGCAGTCTGTACAGTTAATCAGCAGCTCTAGTCAGGATATGCTAAACTGAATTAGTGAGTCTTCAGCTGGGATTTAGAGGCTGGGACCGAAGGGGCATCTCTTATGGAAGCAGGAAGACCATTCCACAATTTAGGGGCCCTGTAGCTAAAAGCTCGACCTCCCACTGTTATTTTATTAATCCTTGGAATCATAAGCACGGCATCTTGAGATCTTAATGTGCGCTCAGGTTTGTAAGTCATGATCAGTTCAGACAAGTAATCCGGACCTTGGCCATTTAATGCTTTATATGTTGTGAACTTTGACCCGGACACAGACAGACGGACAACATAGTTCCACCGCACACTGTTTATTTATAATAATATTTACAAATTTAACGTGCACCACAAACCCCAGTGCCTTCTGCACCGATCCCCCAAAGTCCAGGCTCACAGTCCTTTGTGCCTTTCTCCTGGCCGCCTCCAGTTCTCGCTCCGGCTCTGTCTACTACCGCACCACATCCAGTGCTGACTGGAGGTAGGCGGCCCCTTTTATAGGAACCCGGATGGGCTCCAGCTGCTTCCGGCAATCAGTCCTAGCCACACCCCAGTGTGGCGGAAGTGCCGCTGCGCACCGAAGCCATCCGGGTGTCCCCTGTCGTCTTCCCCCCAGCACTTCCTGGTGTGGCGGAAGTGCTGGGCTCCAGGGTTCCTCAGGCACCTGGGTGCCGCCTGGCGGTGGTCACGGGCCCCTACAAGGTTGGGCTTCCAAGCCCTCTACCCATGGCCCCCAACATAACCAGGACGGACGCCCCCTCGCGGTCTGGAGGAGGCACAAGCCCTCCTCTGGTCCTCCTGGGCGTCCCGGCTGGGGACCACAATGTTAAAAGGAGGATTTTGAAATCAGCCCTAAACTTAACTGGGAGCCAGTGTAAGGATATAAGAACTGGAGTTATGCGTTCATATTTTCTTGTTCTTGTAATAATTCTTGCAGCCGCATTTTGGATTAACCGGAAGCTGTATTAAGAACAGTTTGAACAGCCAGTGAACACCGCATTGCAGTAGTCAATCCTACTAGAGATAAATGCATGAATTAATTTCTCACAATCCTGTTTATTTAGAAAGCGCCTTAATTTCCTAACATTTTTAAGATGGAAGAAACATGTTTTGGATATGTAATATGTAATATGTAATATGTGCTTTAAATGACATGCTAGAATCAAAGATAACTCCTAGATTGCGGGCTGATTCAGTAAAATGAATTGGGATTCCAACTGAGTTAAATGATGACAAAATATTGCTGTGATCAGCGTCATTCCCTCCAACAACATCTCTGTTTTATCTGTATTTAAAGACAAGTAGTTCTCATTCATCCATTCCTTTAATTCACTAACACAACTAATTAAAGACAACACTGGAAAAACTTCATTTGATTTAAATGAAAGGTATAACTGGGTGTTATCTGCATACGAGTGAAAATTAACATGATGTTTCATAATGAGAGATCCCAGTGGAAGCATATAAAGTGAAAACAGTAAAGGTCCCAGTACTGAGCCCTGCGGGACACCATATTGAACTTCTGTGTATAATGATGGAGTACTGTCAGCACATTTCTGTACATATTGGAATCGATTTGATAAATAAGAACTGAACCAAGCGAGCATGGGGCCTGTAAGCCCAACATCGTTTTCTAGCCTGTGCAGTAAAATAGAATGGTCAATGGTGTCAAACGCTGCACTTAAGTCCAACAACATAATACATTTCCTTATATACAACAAGACCCGTTTTCTTAGCTAGGTGCTCCAATTGTCGGCCCATGGCTTTGACCTGAAGGAGTTCAGGTGTAAACCAGGGAGCAGTGTGAATAAATGAAACAGTCCGTGTTTTTGAGGGAGCTAGTAGTGTATTAAAGGCTGAAAGCAGAGCAGCATTGTAATGGTCCACTAATTCTGATGGTGGGGTAGCAGAAGGAGAAACAGGCTGGGATTGCAATAAATGAATAACTCTCTCTTGACATTACAAAATGAAATCACACGCTGAACCTTTATTTTACTGAGAGATAAGCTAACATTAAATGTAATCTGTGATGTAATCTAATTTGTGATCCGAGATGTCTAAGTCAGTAGGAATAAGATTGTGAAGTATGATACCAGAGCTGCAAACAAAGTCTAACATATGAGCCTTGTTATGAGTCAAAAAGTTGACATATGTGACAGGTGCCTGGCGTCCATGCCCAGTCGGGACGCCCCAGCACACTGTATTCAGGGGGAGCGGCCCTGGACAGTGCAATACCTCTCCCTGGACGCTAGATGGCTGCCCCCCTGGGCTGGTGTAGTGCCTCAGTTTCCCACAGGGCTCCCTGGGAATTGGAGTTGGGGGCAGCCCTGTTGGGTCCCGCAGGTACCGCCAGGGGGTGCTGTGTTTGGGACTCCTGAGCCCGTGTGGGCAACAGCTTCATCACACCTGGAAGTGCCGCCGGATCTTGACCTATAAAAGGGAGGCAGCAACCACCACTCATCGGCCAGAGTCGGGTGGAGGAGGACAAGGTTGTGAGGGAGGAGTGGTGGTGCCAGGGAAGAGAAGAGAAGAGTGTTTGTGCTGTACTACTGGTGTTTGGGACTGTGTTGTGGCTGGGGGGAGTACGGGGAAGACGTGCCCTCCAGCTGAAGAGGAATAAAAAATCCTTTTATTTTACACGTGCCTCCCGTGTCCAATCTGTGTCGGCTCAGGCGCTATATAGTGCCTTTTACACATATTAAATTAAATTAAAACAGTCAAGAATTTCATTAAAATTATTTGTGAATGGATCAGTTGACACGTCAATGTGTATGTTAAAATCATCCATAAGGAGACATTAGGAGTAGTGATGAGCGAGCACCAAAGTGTTCAGGTGTTCGGTCCGAACACATCACGATGTCCGTGTGATCTACCGAGTACCTGAGTATAATGTAAGTCAATGGGAGACAACCAGGCACCTCCTGCTCTGAAGAGGGGAGGGTGCCTGGTCCGTTGGAAAAGGTCAGAAAGTGACAGAAACACCACCCAAATGGACCGGGAACAGCATGGGGACGATGTCTGGATGCATCTTGGACTCGCAAGTCGCTGCTGGGAACCAGTTTGTCTACGTCACTTTTACTGACTGACAAAAACACGCCCAAAACCCCCCAAAAAATAAATTTTACAGGAAAAATGACACTCTAAAACATGATATGGGAGTGCCTGCAGGTGAGCACCCGACGACGTGTTTCGGCCAACCAATCACTGTAATGCCAGCACTTGACATGGCTACTGGCATTACAGTGAGGGCAGTACTTACCTGCCCCTTGATTGGCTGTCTCCAACCCGCGAAATGTTCGGCCAAGCATGCTCGCTCATCACTAATTAGGAGACATTGCACATAAAGTACTTAAAACAGTAAGACGTTCTGGAATAAAAACACTTGATAGTTTAGGAGGTTCATATATGACAGCAGTTACTGTTGTCACGCACTTGCGAGTAGGAGGCAGTTAAATGGCTTAAGTATTGGTTAGACCATATCAGACCAGGGGGCGTCAGGGTGTACTGACTCTCTTTCTCAGTTCCTTGCAGACCGTTCCCAGGAAATCCCACTAGGTTCCGGTGCCACTGATGATATCCACCTCTTTTAATGATGTCACTTCCGGTTTCGCCCCCTTTTGATGATGTCACTTCCGGTATGACCCTTTTGATGAAGTCACTTCTTCTCTGGGCCTTTAAAGCCGCCATCTTACCTTCAGCTCATCAGTTCTATTTTGGACTCAGTCCTGTGAATATCTCCGTTCAAACTTTTTTCTAACTTTTGCAGCTGGGATATAATATACAGGTGGCTGCCCCAAACTTTTATAATGTCTGAAGTGTCGTCCTTGTCACACTGTATATTAGGTTAACAGTTCAAAGGAAGGATATGCTAAGAGGTGTCAGTGATCATTTTAGGTCTTTGTGGTGAATTATTGCGAGACCGCCTGCCCTCCCCAAAGAATGGGATTTAGAGATGCAGACAAGCGCTTGATTTAGATGAAAATAGTCACCCAGTTGCTGCCAAGTCTCTGTAAGGCATAAACAGTCCATCTTAGTGTCTATAATAAAATCACCAATTTGTTAGAAATAGAACAAGTGTTAAATAATCCAAACTTCAAAGTGTCTGGTAATTTTACCAGTTGGAATCAACACGTTATGATCAACACATCGCTCAAAAATATGTGCATAAGAGAGTCCTTCAAACCAAATAGAGGAATAGATCCACTGTTACTCCTGCTGAGACAGAAACGACAACAGGACTCCTGGCGAATGTACTTTGGACTTTGAATGGTAAATGGTAAATGGCCTGTATTTGATATAGCGCCTACTAGAGTTTAAGAACCCCCCTAGGCGCTTCACAACACAACAGTCATTCACCCATTCACACACACATTCACACGCTGGTGATGATAAGCTACTTTTGTAGCCACAGCTGCCCTGGGGCGCACTGACAGAGGCGAGGCTGCCGAACACTGGTGCCACCAATCCTTCTGACCACCACCAGCAGGCAAGGTAGGTTAAGTGTCATGCCCAAGGACACAACAGCTGCTTTCTCATGCCGGGAGCCAGGATCGAACCTGCGACCCTCCGATTGCTGGACAACCCGCTCTACCGACTAGCTTTGGACTTTGGAGAATGCTGCGGTGCAGCAGGAAATCAGCAGGCAATTCACAGTTTGTTCAAAGTCGATACAATTCATCCGGTGAGTATTTTAGTTTTGTAGATGTGACTGCATGAAAAAGCAGAGTAGACAAAGTAATTCATGACAATCAACTAAGGTTTATCATAGTAGATTTCCAAAAATCACCCAAGCAAATTCCAGATTGGCAGCAAAGTAATGTACCCCTTGTGTTCCTACTCAGCCCAATTAAAATATCACGTTAGCCAGTAGACCGTCACCACTGGGATTTCCACAAGTACTCAGCAATTGGCAAGGGGCAATTTCCACCATCTATTCATCAAAGCTAGAGAACAGTTCTATGAGGGCTTGTGTTAAGGCTGAAAGAAGCAAGGGATAGGAATGTGTGATATCAGTTTTTAATCTGATGCAAAAGGCAAAAAACGAGTAAAAGACAAGTAGAAAAAAATACAGAAACAGAGGTTCCGGTGAGTAGTGGCACACAGAAATGCCACCTTTCACTTCCGGTTCCGGACCAAAAGAACTACGTGACGATACGTAGACAGATAGACAGACTTTACAGGAGCTTAAGATAAACATAAATATTAGAACAATTAATACCACAAACACAGACAAAACAACTTCAGGCTTGACATCTTATTCTAGGTTTGTAGATTGACATAAAATGGATTAGACTGGGGTGAGATCTCCCCAGGTTTTCCACAGGTTTACTTTTAAAGTCACCATTTAAAAAAAGCAGGTCCAGCTTGTTTTGTCCATGAATGGAACATGTCACGTACTGATGGAAGTTTGTTATTGTTCCTTCCAAAATCCCCTGTTTAGAGGGTTGAAAAGATCAATCCTTTTTGGTAACAGTGAATTATTTCTGTTGCTGAGTCCCTGTTTGCAGAGGGATTCGAAACCTTAATCAGGATGATGTAACTGATCTTCTTAGGCAGTAATTCCAGCTGTCAGTATTTCAATGTCTGGATTGCACTTGTTAGTTTTAATTGCAATGACTCGCTTTTACACTATTGCTCATACGTGAAGATTTCCAGTCATTATCTGGCCGTCCACACCTTCTGATTGTATCTGACGAAATCCATCCAGTATTAAAATAGCATGTGGAATAAGATGTTTAAGTTAGTTCTCCACAATACACATAATGCCACATTACCTAAATATTCTGTAGGACATTGGGATACACTGTATTGTTTTCGAAGGTTGTCCAGGGATCCTTCATGAACACTGAGTATCAGAACCATCTCATCTTATCCAAAGGATGGCACCAGGTCTCAGTCTCTGCACTGGGACATTGGGATTCACACACTGATCACAGGTAGGGCTGCAACAATTAGTTGACGTAATCGACGACGTCTACTAAAAAAATCGTTGACGCAGATTTTTTATTGTCGACGCGTCATAAATAAAACCTTCAATAGAGGCTCCAGTCACAAAGAACCACATTGGTTTTTGTAACTGCGATGCACAACATAAACGTCTGGGGGCAGTATCGTTTGTTAATGTTTGTCAAGACGCACACAGTCCTACCAACGCAAGCATCCTGGAGCTGTGATGCCACCGCCGTCTTGCGAGAGGTAAGTTTTAGCGAGTAAAGTTAGTGTCACGTGTTAACTTTGATGTTTGTACTATAATGTGTATATCAAGGTTTCAACAATGATAGTTAACCCTTAATCCGACACATACGTGGGGGTTAATGCACCCCTGGACGCCAAATACTTTTAAGCTGCACTTTTTAAGTAAACATCACAATTTACAAAGAAAATGTGAAATTTTAACGGAACACGTATTTTTTTTTCATGCAAATAGCATCACTATTACTGCAACACTGATTATTTTACACACTGCAAATGAACTGTAAAAACTATTAAACAAAATACTGCGACAATCTATTATTATATGTTCAATATGCAAGTAAAGTCATTGATGAAATTCAGTAAATCACCGAGCCAACTGCGCTTGAACTGTCTGCATGCAAACACACGGAGGTAAACGCTGATGATTGCAGGCTCGTCTAGTGCAGCGGCTGAATCCTAGGGATAGTGTTGCTGCAGTTCTGCCGGGGCCGGCAGTGGTTGTGAGCTGGCTGCTCAACGAATATACGGCACTGACTGATCAGCTTCGGTATGCTGGCAAATTGCACTGAGAAACAACTTTAGCCGGTTGCGAAGTTCATTGAATGTACGTCGCCGAATATACTCGGCTTCGGCTTGCTTCCAAATTGCACTGGAAACTGACACTAGCTGGTTGCAGCGTTCAACAAATGTACTTTTCTGAATATACTCGGCCCTGGTGTGCTGGCAGTAATTACCTTGTTACATATTTTAGTCCGCTATTTTTTTATTTTGGCATAATATAGTACATGATGTGATAAACTACAACACTTTTCTTTCAGACTCTGATGATTAAAACGTCTTACTCTGTCTGCAAAGTCATTCTTGTGTATTCCTGCTACCTCTACTCCCTCTGAGCGTCTCTTCTCAGCAGCTGGGAACATTGTCTCAAAGAAGACAGCCAGAGCACGTCGAAATGCTCACGTTCCTGCACTGCAATCAGGAATATATGAACTGAATCTTTTATAAACTGCACATTATTGTTTTATTTTATTTGAATTGAAGCTTTTTTAAAACTTTTGGACTTTAAGACACACCAGTGGCCATTTTTGGTTAAAGTTAAATGCACTTTTTGCGTTTAAAGACTATGTGCACTTTAGTTTGTATTGTTTCATTTATTTCTTTTTTATTGTGATGGTCACACTAATATAAAAACATCTGATTATTTTCAAATTCATATGTTTCACAGGTTGTTATTTTAATTTGATTATTATTAATTTTAATTGTGTTAATGCAGAGACTTCAGGGTGACATTCACAGGTGGACAGACGTGAGCAGATGAGGTAAGACATGCACTGGAGCCCAGAACAGGATGTGCAACCACAGGTTGCAGGCATCAAAATAGTCAGGCATGGAATAATTGTGACTAATCAACTAATCGGGAAAAAAAAAACTGAACGATTAGTCGACCACCTAAATAATCATTAGTTGCCACACTAATCACAAGGTACTCTCACCCTGCTTGCCTCGCCAACACCTCTTCCAGCAGCAACTGCAGCTTTCCCAGTACAAGTCCCATCCACGTACTGGCCAGGCCCCAACATACTCAGCTATAGATGGATTACCAACACTGAAGTGCAGGCGGTATGGCTGTTGGCATACTGCAGTGCAGTTCTAAAGCCATTCCACCTTATCTTCTCTCAATAAGGTGTAACAGAACTCCTTAGGCGCTAGTTATCATGGTGCTACCAGCACACTTTTGGAATGTTTAATATCCCCCAACTTACTTTCCTGAGTCTCTTACATTCTTAGATGTTGCATACATAAGGTAGCCTTCAGATTCTCTTTGCTTTCCATGTGACTTCTCCCAAGTTCACAGCTTGTCCAAAAGGCAAACCTATACAACACTGTAAGAATAATTACATGAATAAATAAAACAGCAGCAGCTGGCAATCTGCAATCAGAGTCAAAAGGGTTTAAATGATGATTGTACAATATCATTTGACGTAAGGGTGGTTTATTATTCCCTAGTCTTTTCTTTGATTTTAAAATCATATTTTTAGTAGAGACATTCATTGCAGCTCAATAGGGAGAGGAGAGCACTTGATGGACTTGATGGATTCTTTGGTCCCATTGCCTGGGGTCACAAGCAGACGGAGTAACAGTAGACTGTTATGGTGCTACCCTTTGGAAAACCCTGGATCCTGTATGCATTAACTGTGTAATGGAGAGTATTATTGAACATATTGGTTGATAATATTTATTTTTATTAATGTCAAATAATATTTACTTTAAAATGTAGGGAAGCTGGATAAGCCAGTTATTGCCCTTGGAAATATTTATGACCATATTAAATCAGATCAGCATGTCGTGGTTTGGTATAATTTTGGGTCCTTAAATGCTGCCCATGTTTATTTCTGTTATTAGGTCTGACCCCGTTGCTAGGGGCGTGGTCTCTGAGGTCATGATCCACATGTAATTGACGCGATGGGACCACAGGACAGCCATGTGTGCAAATCCTTATCCAATCTGTGGATACCAAATCTCCGAAATATTTAAAGTTTATCTTTGTGCTGTTTTTTCACGTTCTTTTTAGTTTTGACCCTCTTCTTCTCTCGACTATGATTATTGTCTCTCGTATTGGGCTTCATTTCAGTTTAACTTTATATCTTTGCTTTATTTTGTTTTATTTTTCTATGAGAATCTCCTGGTTTTTGCTCCAACATCTGTCTGCTGATTCGTTAACAGAGCACCGCATGCAAGTATCCCATAGCTGAAATTCCAAAGCAGAAACTGACTGGCCAGCTAGCCTGGAGGGATACAGGTGGCTGAGTTGAAAGGACATGGAAATACCAGCATCTCGACTGGGCTGTAATGGTTCTGAGCCATACTGAAAAGCTGAATGATGAACAGACACCCCCCACTAGTCCAAAAAGTCACGTTGAGGACTCAAGACTGGACTTAAATGAAGGGGTCATCTGCTCCATTCACGGAGAAGGCCATTGAATCCACGGGCTATGCCAGACCACATCGGACCAAAGACCAATCAACAACTAAAACAAGAGAGTCACCTGGTAGCCTATTATCCAGATTGTATATTTTATTACCAACACTCACATTTGTATTCTGCTTTATGCCTTGGGGATATTATCTATAAAAGCTGAGTAAAAGTGTAACTTTCTCACCAGTCTGTACTGCTATTCTAGCTAATTGTCTGAGTTTATAGATTTAAAAGAAATTGGGAAGAATTGGGCTACAATAGCAGTCAACACTGACGATGACTGGGCTGGTAAGAATAAATGTACTTGTTCATGCACTGTTGATGGGATTTGGGGCCGGGGTTGTTTATGCTCTAGTAGAAACTAGTAGAACAAGTTTATTTTTCTAAGAATGGTGAACTTAACGTAACGTATCTGCAAATAAAGAACTTGAATGTGAGCAAGTTCAGTTTTATGTGACATTCCTAATCTGGTTTAGGTCCAGATTAACCATTTTTCCTTACCCTATAATTTAGGGGCGGAGTCAAATCAGAATACGGTATTCGGATAAGCACGAATAGTGGATTTTTATGAATATTTATTCTGTACAAATGTTTTGCTAGTTATTTGTATTCAAATTAAATAAGCACTGTTTGTGTCTGCCTGCTTGTGCTTAAGCTGCACTGCCACTGACACGAGCACATGGTGAAGCTCTACTGTCACCTTTAGGAAAATGTTGTACTTCGCGAGGCCACTTTAGATTTTTCCCCGTTGGACATGCAATATGTGACCTAAATTTTGACCGGCAGTGTAAAAGGTTAGTTCACCTACACGCTTGTTCTACAGTCACCATTTGTGTCACATGGTTGGAAATAGAGCAGTAATTTATATGTATACCTGCATCTATTTACTTTCTGTTTTGACTGGGAGAATATTAGCACATATGGTTATACGTGTTTGTTGCTGGGTATAACTCAAAAAAGTGTATTTAAATAAAAAGGTCTTCATAATTATTGTATTTTATTCAAGAACACTATAATAGCCTAAAATAAGGCATGCAAAATTGAAAAAAGTAAACTCATGGGCCATTTATTCTCACTCCTTAAAAAATACAGAATGAATTAAACGTGTGTCCTGTGGTGGGTTGGCACCCTGCCCAGGATTGGTTCCTGCCTTGTGCCCTGTGTTGGCTGGGAATGGCTCCAGCAGACCCCCGTGTATTCGAATTCAGCGGGTTAGAAAATGGATGGGTGGATGAATTAAACGTGAACTCATTCAAAATTGAAAAGGTGAACTATGAACGTAAATTTATTCATTTTAATCTGTGTGAACTGAACTTTGAGCTACTTCTTGTGAGGTGTGAACTTGCACAACACTGTTTGGGTCATCTTGTGAGGGTCTGCATAGTAAAGAGTATAAAAAGGAGGATAAGGTCATCTTAGGACCCTTCCACGATAAAACAATTTGCAACTGACATTTCCTCCTGTGTTATTATTTATTTGGTTCCCCATTATTATCATCTATATATAGAATGACAATTTCTATCCATCTGTCATGCGATTACTCATGGAGTAATGGGGTTAGAACCTTGATCTTGGTCTTAAACAAAAGCTTATGACCTGATATGTTCCGGAAAATCTAAAAAAACAGTTAGTGGCAGCCTTTTGGGACAAAAAGTTTCTTGTACTTAAAGCAGTCCCTGCAAACTCATCCTTCTATATAAAAGTCGTGATTGTCCTTCCGTCCCGTGAGTGCTACACAGGCACGGAGTTTCACACACGCCCCGTCCATTTTGCAATGCACGATGGGATTTGTAGTTTCGTTTTCCCAGGTAAAAGATGATTTTCTACTCCAGACTGTGCGATATCTTCTTCTTCTTTCTTACTATATAAAAGCGGTCGGGATTGTCCTTCCGTCCCGTGAGTGGAAAGCGTAGCGGTATTCCACTTATCACAGACTTACTACTTGCAGCTTGCGGTACGAAGCGACATGATGTGAGCAGAGTTCTGGTGCTCCCATCGTTCCCTTGCTTTTGTAAAAATAGACCAAATGATGTCTCTGGAAATAATTAATGTTGATGGAGTACAAATGCCTCACGGCGTAGTAAATATCAGGGGGGTTCAAAAGAATATAGAAAAAAAGTTTAAATTTCATCACAAAAATAACAGAAACTACGAGTATTAAAGTAATACCACTCAAATGCAATATATCCAAATTAGATAGATAGATAGATAGATATATAGATAGATAGATAGATAGATAGATAGATACTTTATTAATCCCAAGGGGAAATTCACATAATCCAGCAGCAGTATACTGATACAAAGAAACAATATTAAATTAAATAGTAATAAAAATGAAAAAATAAAAATAAAAAAAGCAGACAATAACTGAGTAATGTTAGCATTTACTCCCCCGGGTGTAATTGAAGAGTCGCATAGTGTGGAGGAGGAATGATCTCCTCAGTCTGTCAGTGGAGCAGGACGGTGACAACAGTCTGTCACTGAAGCTACTCCTCTGCCTGGAGATGATCCTGTTCAGTAGATGCAGTGGATTCTTCATGACTGACAGGAGTTTGCTTAGTGCCCGTCGCTCTGCCACAGATGTTAAACTGTCCAACTTTAATCCTACAATGGAGCCTGCCTTCTTAACAAGTTTGTCCAGGCGTGAGGCGTCTTTCATCTTTATGCTGCCACCCCAGCACACCACCGCGTAGAAGAGGGCACTCGCCACAACCGTCTGGTAGAACATCTGCAGCATCTTACTGCAGATGTTGAAGGATGCCAACCTTCTCAGAAAGTATAGTCGGCTCTGACCTTTCTTACATAGAGCATCAGTATTGGCAGTCCAGTCCAATTTGTCATCCAGCTGCACTCCCAGATATTTAAAGGTCTGCACCCTCTGCACAGTCACCTCTGATGATCACAGGGTCCATGAGGGGCCTGGGTCTCCTAAAATCCACCACCAGTTCCTTGGTCTTGCTGGTGTTCAGGTATAAGTGGTTTGAGTCGCACCATTTAACAAAGTCTTTGATTAGCTTCCTGTACTCCTCCTCCTGCCCACTCCTGATGCAGCCCACAATAGCAGTGTCATCAGCGAACTTTTGCACGTGGCAGGACTTTGAGTCATATTGAAGATTAATGAGTTTGTATAAAATATCAAATTGATCTACATATTGAATTGCCTTAAGAAGTGGTCAACCTAAAAGTCGGTCGCCTTAAAAGGCGGGTCAGCCTAGTCTATTAATAATCCAACCAGGATACGGTACAGACGTGTGCAGAATTCATAATCAAGTGTAAGTTTGGAGAGCTTGCTGGCATTTATATCTATCCTTTTGTACAATTTTATTTTAGGACTGCAGGTATAAGTGTTTCAATTGATTTTATTATTATTATTATTCAGTTTGTCTTTAAATTTTGAAACCATGCAGGATAAATGAATGTACAAACCTTTACACTATTAGTTACAACTTACAATGTACCCCGAAAATAAAATATACATTCATAAACTCACAAAAAAAGAATGATTTCAATTTGATCGATTCTATATAGTGCCTTTTGTAAAGCTTATCATCACAAAAGAAACAAGTGTATAGAGCACATCATTTCACACAGTAAAACAGAATACCAGATAGTTCAAATACGGGATAATTCACGGAGAACTATTGAGAATTTCATTAGAGCTTGGAGATAACCTGACATCAGACTGGTTACATAAAACACAACACAATGGATGATGATGGCTCGATTTCAAAGCCTGGTAGAAATGTCAGCATCATTACAGTCGACAGAGGAGAGTCAAATAATTAAAACCAGGTAAGCTGAAAATGGGCAGGGCGTCCGGTCTGGTTTGAATAAAAATATAAATTATGGAGCCCCACAGAGAGTCTCATAGCACATTGGAGTAAAGAAATATTGATGTGTTCTGAAAGCAGGATGCCAGAGCAGTTGCCCACCTGTTCTTTGTCACAGCCCCCCAGACAGTGGATCAATAGACGCACTTCTGAATATGCTATACGTCTGTGCCAGGCAGGATGTGCCAAAGCTTTTCATTTGTATTGATCGTTCAGGGAGACCAATGGGCCTGATTTTATGTTCATTTGATTTTACAGATGGATAGACTGATATTCACTTAATCTACGCTCTCTCGGTTGGGCAGCTCTCCTGGAGTCAATACAGCATTCTCAGGGGAAAAAGATAACAAGTGAGGGGAGAGACCGCCAAGCCATCTGCCCTTCGCTGACAATCAGATGGAGAGCTCTCAATAGGTACGACAGATTTTAAAAGACAGCATATTGGGAATTTGAGGATCCCAGCATTCAAACAAGTATTTACTGAAAATTGGATTTTTGACAATTTAAATAGTGGCTGTGATGAAGCTGTTGACAAAGACTGAATGGCGATGTTCAGGGAATTCAAGACTTTTCAGGTGTGCGGAAGGTTTTTGAAATTGCTTCTGAAAGAGTTGCAGAGTCAGTGCAGTTGAGAATATTAATTAAAGAAAATATAAGAAGCTAATGAGTTTACATTGTGACCACCAGGGGGCATTGAAGCACCTCAAACACAAATATACAGACTAAAGTCCTGGGTTCGAATAATTGATTTATTATAGAAAATGCATTTCCAGATCATTCAAAGTTGCAAACCCAGACACAATTCATCCAGCTCCTCTCCTAACAACGATTTGCCCAGATGAAGAAGGGTGAATGTTTTTATGCAGCACCCGGGAGTTTCCATCAGAAGCACTTCAAGGTCAGGAGGGAGTCCCGAAAAGTAGGGACCACCAGTTCCTTCAGTGTCCCCTGGTGGCACTCATGGAACCCAACAGGGTTGTGGGTATAAAAAGAGGTACTGTGACCCTGGGGTGCTGCCACCTAGCGTTCTGAGGGAACCCAATTAAATTGTCTTCCTCCGTCACTCCATTATACTGGCCTCCTGGCTGGGTAAGGATCCTTGTACAATTCTGCCCGGGATGCCAGTCCCTGCATGCCATCTCTTACAACATGTAAGTCCTTACCAGACAGAAAATCATTGCATGTTGGAAAATTCTTATGAACAATGTCTCTGTCCATAAAAAGAGTTCACATTAGACAACATATCTGTTTCAAGGTTTTTAAAAATGTTTGTCCTCATGACAGAACACTTCAAGCTGAGTGGAAATATAATTTCAGATTGACTGTATGATGTAGGAATTGAAGAAACATGAAATGAACTTATCTTGAATTTCAAGTGTTTGATTGCTTAATGAGGCTGACACATTACATTACATGAATTGATTTTCGTTTCTACTCCGCACCTCAGCTTCTCATTTTAGTTTCCAACAACAGTTGGCTGGCAGTAATGGATTCCACTTGCCTTGATGCTGTTTTTCTATTGTTGTAATATCCTGGTGCAGCCTTTCATTATGTTTGTCACTGACTGTGCTAAGATTAGCAGGGAAGAAGTTCAAGTGTGAATGCAGTGTAAGTGCCATGAAGGACAGACTATTATGCCCGGCTGGATGGGGAAAAAATGACTTCTTTCTGGGCCGGAGGTATATAAAGGGCAGACCAGTGGAAGCTGGAGGTCGGGAGCAGTTCCATCCCGAGATCCTGCCGAGGGATCCCACAGCGATGGGAGTAGAACAGAAGTAAAGCCCTGTCGGGGTCCTGGGGTTCTGTCAATGGAGGTCCTCTATGGTTTCCATATGACCTGGAAATGCTTCCAGTGCCATAGTGTGTCTTCATGGAAGTGCTTCCAGGTCATATGGAAACCAGGGAGGTCCCCCCTCACAACAGCATCAGTCATGGCACTTGTGAAGATTCCTGGAGAGGTGCTCACTGGTACACTAAGAAAAGGGGCCAGTATGGTGAAACAGAGTCACGATACAATGAAACGTTTCCCCCCAGTGAAAACTATTGAAGAGCTTCTGGTATGCTAACAACAGGTACCAATATAATGAAATATAGATCATCAGGATAAAATAACAGTCAATTGAAGGAGGGCAAAGGGTCCCCCTTGAAAATTGACGAAAGGCCGCCGGTACTCACTGGTACGCAAAGAAAAGGTGCATGTTTGGTATGTTGAAATTGAAATTGGTTCCAGAATTGTGTACTGGTGAGTATCGGCCTAATTGAACTAGCGATGGTGATGGCAGCACCAGGATGGTGTCGCAGTAATGTATAAATAATTTTAAACTGTCTTACATATTCATCAGGGCGGCACGGTGGCGCAGTGGTAGTGCTGCTGCCTCACAGTAAGGAGACCCGGGTTCGCTTTCCGGGTGCTCCCTGCGTGGAGTTTGCATGTTCTCCCCGTGTCTGTGTGGGTTTTCTCCAGGTGCTCCGGTTTAGACGTGCAGGTTAGGTGCATTAGCGATCCTAGCGTGTCCTTGGTATGTGTGTGTGTGCCCTGCATGGGATTTGTTCCTATGTTGGCTGGGCAGCAAACCCCCATGACCCTGTGTTAGGACATAGCAGGTTGGATAATGACTGACTAACATATTTATCAAGGAGTGATTTTGACATTATGACTTTTGTCTCCATAGTTAAAAATCCCAGGAAAATCGATCAATGTCTGGGAAAAATTTATTTTAGGGCAAATATATTTCTAAAATAAGGTGAATCCAAATGCAGAGATGTTCTTTTGTCCCCCACGGTTGTTCATTTCAGCCTCTCTAATAGCTTGATTGGGCCGTTGTTATGTTACAGCCAGGGTTTGTTCCCTGGCTTACATATATTTCCTTTTTTAAAGATGTTTTAAACTTATAATTTTCCGTGTGTTTATGTTACATTGTAACTACGCTTCCTGGATTCTGTGGGTTGAACTCTGAGAAGCAGGGCTACCATGACATCATTTCCGAGGGTCCACCATCCACTTTCTGATAAATGCAATGGATTCCCTCACAGTGCTACTGAGTGTTTTTGAGTGTTGATTTCCATTCTGAATGTTCCTCGTCTTCTTACAGTTTATTGGACTTTAACTTTGTACTTGGATTCCGGTTTCTGGATTATCCATCTATCCATTATCCAACCCGCTATATCCTAACTACATGGTCACGGGGGTCTGTTGGGGCCAATCCCAGCCAACATAGGAACAAATCCCACACAGGGCGCCAGCCCACGGCTTCTGGATTATGGTCTGTACTAATTTGCCTTTGGTTGTTTTTTTTTATGCATACCCTTCTTAAGATTATTTTGTGTTTTTTTCTTTTCTTGGCTTTTTTTGTGCTTCTTTTTGTTTTTACAAATAAATCCCTTCCGCCATAAAGAATATTTGTTGGACTTGTCTTTCCAGCCAGAGATTTGACAGTTTCCTCTCTCTTCAATGGCATTTAAAACACAGTTTAAACTTGATAAGCCAGTTCCCCATTTTTGGCCTGTGTAGACCAAAGCCTGCATGGGGAAGTTTGGGTTAGGCCACCTCAGCAGGCTTGTCGGTCTTTTTGGGGGTCTCTAACCGCTTTCCCTGGTGTTTTGAACCAACAGTCACACTACAGTCAAAGTTGCTTCGGTCTCATGTCTTCACCATCTAATATTTAGATGAACAACAACTTAAACTTCTGATCATGTTTGCATGCTGTGTAGAGTTTTGGCTCATTGGAGGAACAGGCTATTTTTAATGGACCTAATAAAGTGGACACTGAGTAAAAAAATAATAAACTTGAATCCAAGAATGGCACAGAGAGCTTGGTTTATTATTCAGGCATGGCTGCTCCATTTTCCCACCGCTAAACACGGTGACTCAAGCATTACATCTTTCCCACTCACCTCCTAAATTCCCACTCTCTCCTTTGTTTCATTCCAACTCTAACCATATTGTGGCTACTAAGCATCTGAAATTTTGGCTTCTTGACATTTTGTTTGTTACATTTTTGGACTTTTTTGACTTATTTTCTGAATGTATATAATTTTTATTCTTAAGGCATTAACATTGATGTGGGACGGTGGTTTGTCATGTTTGCCCCTATTTAAAGCTGATTTCTTAAGTTTGTTGCCATATTAGGTGACAGTGACATCTTTTGTTGGTTATATGATCAGATTACCAAATTCTCAAAGGGATATTCCCCAGTTGTATAGGTGCGCTTGTATCTGTCGGGCTGCACAATATGGGTGTTGAGAAGGGGCCAGATTTTTTGAACTCGTTCATCCAATGGTGTTAGTGGGTTGATACTCTTCATCCTCCCGGTTCTCCTACACAAAGTCAAAAACACCCCTTGACCATCTCCCCTTCCACACAGTAGAGGACTGGGGTATCTTACAATAAGCAAAACGAGCAGCACCAAATGATAGATAACACTAGTAGTGCTTCTGTCAGAGTCTAATAGAGCAGCTATTGGATAACCATAACCCAAGCAATATCCGAAAAAGAGTTGTAAAAAAGGTAACGTCTGCTCCTGGTCCATCCACACTCCATGGGTTCATCCAATGTCCAACTTCACCACACTTGTAGCATCATGGTTTCGGAGGAGAGAACTCCTTTCATGAGCAGCAGAATCTGCATGTTTTCGTGGAACTTCTGGAGGAGCTGGCTTGGGGGGCTCTAGCTCTTTTTTCTCCTGTTTCTTCTGTCTGGGGTCATCATGGTGTGATGTCATTGGATTATTTTAATTAGCTCTTCCATGTTCTTCAATGCATGTCTCAATTTTAACCTGACGAGATACTCTGGTGGCATATTTATCAAAAAAAATAGCATTCAGGTCATCTTCCCACACAAATCAAATGCTTGGGTTCATACATGGTGATCACAGTCAAAGCGTCAGTCTCTGCACTTTGGTGCCCATATGTCAGTTGTCATGCCATACCTGGTGAGGATTTTCTTTCTTTATGACTTGATAATCAGCAGATGCACACTTATTGAGTTTGTAATTGGTCCTCCAAGCTTCCCCTGTCAAAAAAGGAGCTACAAGGTGTGTCCTTTCCATTTGCAGCTATTCCCAGTGGTTAGTGGGGCACTCAAATACGATTAAATAAGACATGATATAATCTCTTTTCTTCTGTTAGTGAATGGCAGCTTCCAGGTGTCTTCTGTGAAATATGTCGCCGGCATCAGAAGGGGCAGGACTTCGTCTTTACAGAAAGTGACATTACTAGTCTCCTGTGCATTCTAAGGAAACAAATGGAACAAATCTTAATGCCGCTGTCATGCCTAATTTCTTACTAGCACAAACCCGTAAAATGCCCCCCTTTATACTCATTTATAATCTCTGAAAAGCAGCTGTGCATCACCTCTCCAGACAAAGAAGTCTGGGTTAGTGTTTCTCATGTGCCTTCAACATTACAATTTATTTTGAGTCTGCTCTGTAAAAAAACGGTATTCATGGCTGACAACCTGCACATGCAGCATGGAAAAATGTATACATTTTGGAAGTTTCACTGCGGATGACAGATTTAATGATTTGAAAACACTAGCGCAGATGGTGTAAATATGAAACAAGACAAGATAAAGAGTTGGGGCACCTCAAAGGTGAACCCTGTAAAATTGAAAGGAAAAAGGATAAAAAATAACAATGCTAGCAAAAGGTCTTTTCAGACTGGAGTCAACAGAGTGACTGATTAAAAATTTTGCCGACACCTCTTAACACTAGAATTACCAGAGCCCATGAGAAAACTTGTAGATCCAGCCCACGTTAAATCCATTCGCACCTTTCCGTCAGCGTCTTTTGTCTTGTAAATGTGCCGATTAAGACAAGGAGCTTATACATGTGTGTTCTGCTTCTACAGTAATCTGTGTAAACACGTTGTTAAAACAGAAACTTTTTCATATTGCCCTTTCAATGTAATAGAAACCACAGCATAGAGAGAAGTGTGCGCATTGCAACAGGTACACATGTCGTAAATGTAGGAAGAACAGTCCTTGCGTGTGTGAACTGTTAACTTTCGAATTTGATGATTGCATATGGCGCTGAACTGACCTCATACAAGTCATAAAATGTATAATTACAAATATCATATCTACCTACGTCTTGGTTTTTTGTTTTTTTTTACGTCATAAACCATAAGGTGCATATTAATTCTGCATGAGCAGGAACACTTAATAAAACTGAATAAAAAAAAATCAAGTGACGGTGAGATACGAAGAAGGCAGATTCACCAGCGTTTGTGTGTCAGCTTTTATCCCTCCAGATCAGAGAATGTCCAGTTCCATTGCCTCAAACACCACTCACATCTACACTTATTACCAATTTCAAATAAAAACTAACAGCATCAGATCACTAGGTTGGTAGTATGTATCATGATCGTGACTGAGAGAATAAAATAAAAAAAAAAGGTAACTTTTACAAATACAGTACTATAAATGTACACAGACGCAAACCAAATGTATGTGTGTACTGTATAATGTTAACAATTAGAGCAGCTCACTACTGAAAACAGAAAATATAGAAGACATTTGGGATCGAACCCAGGACTCTTGATTATAAGTCAGCATATCTTACCACTACGCCACAGAAGCTGTTGTATCATCCTTGAACTTTTTGTGAAAGTGTTTATTTGATCTTTGGACTTCAGGCTTCTCACATTTTATAGTTTATGCCTACATTTTGTAACATTTATTACTAAAATATGAAAAAAGTTTCTGTTTTAACAATGTGTTTACACAGATTACTGTAGAAACGGAACACACATGAAATGCATGTGTTCCAAATAACGATCTATTATTTCCACTCTAAAACTCCAGCAGTTCACTCCCAGATAATCAAACAAGGCATGAGCTGGGAAAACTTTGTGAACGTTCTGCAACAGTGGGGGGATGGAATAGCAGGCTGCTTGCTGCTTGTCTTAATCGGCACATTTACAGGACAAAAGATGCTGCCGGAGAGGTGCAATAGGATTTAAGGTGGGCCGGATTTACGGGTTTTCTCATAGGTTCTGGTAATTCTAGTGTTAAGAAACAGATAGACTGGAAGAGGTGGGGCCAGGAGACCTTGACCCATAAGTGACATCACTGGAATTGCCAGTTATCTGGGGCCTCATGTATAAACGGTGCGTACGCACAGAAATGTTGCGTAAGAAATTTTCCACGTTGAAATCGCGATGTATAAAACCTACACTTGGCGTAAAGCCACGCACTTTTCCACGGTACCTCATACCTTGTCGTACGCAAGTTCTCCGCTCGGTTTTGCAGACTGGCGGCACCCAGCATCAAAGCAATGCTACTGTTCCTGTGTGGTTACACCTTATTTTCCTGATGCGGCTTTATAAATATACTGAAACTAACCGCATATTGTTTATTAGTGTAATGCATCTGATTGTAATTAACTTGTAACAATATAATGGTCCAGGGAATAGCCATAGTATTCCAGATACCATAACTGCTTTAGCGTTGTTACTCTCACTTCTCCTTCTTCTTCTTCTTTCAGCTCCTCCTGTTAGTTGCCACAGCGGATCATCTTTTTCCATATTACTCTCACTGGAAGACTCTAAGAGTATTTATATCACTGTATCCGAGTGTGAATCACAGCAGCAGCTGATCGGAAAGGGAATTATCGGTATACAGCTTCAAGGACACTCAGCCACTGCAAAACGTTTTAAAGCCTTTCCTGTACGGACCTCGCGGTTCAGAAACAGTTTCATCCCAAGAACTTTAAATGCACTCAATCAATAGCACCTTGTAGAACTGTTTGGACTTATAAGTACAATCACCCCACTGTAAACTTGCACTACAGTTATAATATCGCACAACCTGAGCCACTTTATAAAGAGCGTATTTACATATGATGACGATATCATTTTTAAGGTGAAATGCAGCAAAATATGTTTATTAAATTATACAGATAAAACTTTAACTTCATTTAAATAATCTATATTCTTCACTGGGACTGGCGTTAAGGATAGAATAATTAAACATGTACTACGAAGATATTTCAATGTTCCTTAAACGTTTTGAAGAATCGGCGCTAAGCTTACAGATGGCTCAACTTCTATTACAGAGCTGATTGTGTGGCGATCGGTTACTTGGGTAAAGAAAAGCACTGACTGCAGTGACGGCTACGCCAATATATATTGAATATAAAACAGAAAGAAAATAACAACACAGCTAAAAACGCAGCGACAAATTTCGGCAAAAGTTAAATGCTTGTGTCATGAGCACGAGGCGGCTATGCAGTGTCTGCAACGCACGAGGCCATCCACCGTGCATAAGATACTTTACTGACAGGCGGGGAAGGAGCCACCGATTCTTCCTCTGCCCAGTGCCACCACAAGCCTAGAGCCGCCCCGGAGCACTGCTGCAATAAATTATTTCATCGAAGTGAAACACATGTTTAATAACGTGCTTTAACTCCTATCATCATAAAAATGATATCACGTATACATCTCAGTATTTTAGTTATGCAGAGAGCTGTAATATCACGAATGTAATGGATTCTGTGTCCAGTTGGAGGAAGAGAGCCGGTTTAAGAAGCAAGTAGTGATTCACACACACAGAGCACATAGAAGATCAAATACAAAACAAAGCATTTAACGTGCTACTTTAATTACGATGTGATTTGAGAAACTGGTTAATTAAACGATTTTAAGATGAAGTTTATAATGTTCTACTAAATGACAAAATAAACTACGTGATTAAAGTGGAAATGTCGAGATTGAAGTTGACATTTCGTGCTTTTTCCCTACTGTGTGCCTTTTTTCTCTGTACCCTAATAAGCTTTCATATGACACAGACAGTGGGCTACAACTCGGCTTTTCACGGCGACTTTGATATGTGACTTCTTTTTTATTTCCGTGACTGTGCGATTTTGTGAACGTGAGCTTTCAAGTTTCTCCAACACGCTATGTCACTCGATCAACTTCCTTTTGTTGATTAAAGCACGGTTTATTTGAACAAATAGTATGTTTTTCCTTTGCCTCCACTTGGTATTCGCTGAAATTCTTATATTTCCCCCGTGCTTTTCCCATTGTCTTTTCACAGAAGGCTGAGTTTAAGGGCGATTTATATTCATTTGCATATTCAAAGAGGCGTAATTCTGGGAGGAGTTGGGGCGTTACATAAAGCGCGTGCATGAGCGTTAGTTTTCACGCTGATCGGGATTTAGGTAGCGGAAGAACGTGGAAGTTAGATGCGCACAGATTCCTGCATCTGGATTTTTCTGTGCGTAAGCACATTTCGGCTTTTGTGCTTACGCCATGTTATAGTGCGAGTTCTACGCACAGCGTTATACATGAGGCCCCTGATCTTTAGGAGAGAAAGGAGAAAAAGCATTAGGAAACAGCGCCTCACCTTGACTTGGGGTGGAATTACCGTTAGATAAATCTGCATGTTGTCTCCCAAGTGCACACGTGTAACAATGGAAGATTTTAGAAACCAAAATGGCTCTTCAGTCTTTTCTGTGTTAGTGAAGACCATGTCTCAGACATTCTGCTCAAAACAGTTGGCAAATCACCACTAACAACAATGAGGCCTTTCCTTGCACCAGCTGAAGAAATTATGGCCATTTTCTTTGGAATCATCCTCTGTTTAACTGTTATAATAAGTGCATACAGTTTTTATTTTCCTTTTACTCATTCCTTTTCTTGTTTTCATGTATTTTATTATTAATTTAGGGGGTTATTTTGTGTACAACTTTATTCTATTGCTGGTTTTACTTTTGTTGCTGTGTTAGGATGACAGAAAGTGTGCAATGCATGACATCTTCATCACAACAGTATGATGGTCAGCATTATAATGACTGCGTTAAATGGCAGTAATCTGAGAGTGGAGGCAGGGGTCAGGAGTTAAAAATATAAATTAGCCAAGGTCCAAACAGGAAGAGTAAGAATCGAAGAGACAAGTTCAGAATGAGTAATCAAACTTGTTGTGAAGGAGCATAGCAAGAGTGAAGTGCTTAGAAAACAGAGCCAAGACACAAACCAGAAGACATTGTCAAAATACAAAAATTATTGTAGCTATAAATAAATTATTAATTGCAAAAGATATCATGTGAGGATTTTAGGTTGTTTCCACAACTTTGGGCAACCTGGAAGTGTATGACGCTGACCTTTATACCTTCAGCTCGATGATGTTACATGCCACACATTTCTACAGTAAACAAGAAAGTCTCAAAATAGTGGGGCTGCTAAGAAAAACAATACAGTGCTGTAGAAACATACATTTCATAATTAACATTGTTAGAAACACATTCCCTGGCTTCTGAAACCTCCCAAATATTTCAAATATTCTCAAACCATTTAAAAAAGTAAAAATGAAAATAAGATTGTGGCATGTGTTGTGTACTTCCAGGTTGTTCAAGATTGTATGTTCTTTGTAGGTGTTTTTTTTACATTTTCATGGTTTATTGATTTTTGGCTTTTGCTTGTCAACAATGATTTCAGTACAGTGTTTTGGCTCAGATGTCTTGATTTGTGATTTCCTGGTTCTGACCTTTAGCTTGGCATTAGACAGTGCCTTAATCTCCCAGTCCCATATTCTCTTAGGCCTGTGGCTTGTCACATTATTTAATTTTTTGGCAGAAATTTCTGACTCACTGGCTGGAACCCGATAAGATAAAAGAGTGCAAGGGAGTTGTAAATTATGTAGTGAAACAGCCAAACCAGCGACTGGTGGAATCGTATCGAATCTCTTAAAGCCATGGGCAGACAGAGCAGAGGATCCTCCCTCCATGAATAATACCCTAGCTGTACTTGCGGAACCCAGGCCCTACAGTTTGGAGAGACACTTACCCTTGACCTAAATTAGCAGGTTAAACAAACTCTAACATGAGTGGCCTATGTCGTGGATACAAAACCAGGGCTAACTTCTCTGATCTCCCACCTCATCATCACTGAAGCAGGATCGATAGTAAGAGAGTGCCACTGCTGTATTCCAGAGGCAAAAAATGTTGGAATTAGGTGTTAGAGAGGAAAAGAACCACCCCTTGGTCAAGCCCCATTGTTTTAGTACCAAAGCCTGATGTGACATGCTGTTTTTGTAAAGACTTCTCCTAACTGAATCGGGTTTCTTGGTTTGACACCTATCCAATGCCCGAGGTAGACAAACTCTTAGAGAAGCTTGGTTCCTCTTGTTACCTCAACACCCTGGATATGATGAGGGATTCTGAAAGGTTCGTTTAGACCATGAGACCAAAGAAAAAAAAAATAGCACCCCTAGTGGCTATTGGCAGTACCACATCATTCCCTTTGGGGTGCATGGAGACCCAACCACTTCTTTTTCTCTTTTACCATCCAGGTTGACCTGAAAGCTGTATTATCTTGAAGCTAAAATGCTAGCTTTTGGGACATAAGTTCACACCGGTCATGGACCCCACAACCTTACAATGAATGGTTGCACAAAAGAACTTTAATACACGGGCCATGTGCTGTTTCCTTAACCTCTAATGGTATAGTTTGAAGTAGTCCATTGAAGGGGTGTCTTGCATCCCAAAATGAATGCACTCTCCTGCATTCATGACCTCTCAGTCAGATTCACTTGTCCATCTTTCTGAACAAGGTGGAGCCGTGTCAAATACAAGAGCCTTTCTGAGTGTTTTACAGGTTTGTGGTGCATCGACATTTTTGAAAAGATTCATCTTCGACATCCACACTGCTATGCACGACCTGGAGTCTTCCCATTTATATATTTTGGAACATACATTCAGCAAGTGATTGGAAATGCAACATCACTGTGGATGGAAGGCCAAACAAATAAAAGGTGGGTTCTGAAGGGGTTAACTTAGACCTAGCCCACACTAACACAGATACATTTGAGAACGCATCTAACAGTAGAACTTAATCAATGATCGGACACAGTAGGATGACAACCGCGTTATTTTACTGAAAGAGTTTTTCACTTCTAAGAATTATCATCACCAACCTGGGAAAGTTGAATGTAAATGCATAGATGGTCTTCAAAGTCATGCTTTCCAAATTAGGGGAAGTGGAAGATGGCATCTCAGACAAAATGTAACAATTTGCATTCATGGTTTAGGTCAACCAGAATAACCTTCAAAAGATTTTTCCAACCAGTCCTCAGTTAAATATCTTGATGCTCCAATTAGTAAAACACAAAAGTCGTTTAAAAATATGACTGATTAAAAGTCATTTTTATTATCCAGCTTTATACATTTATTAGTCTAATTAGTTAAATTGTTCATTGATGCATTTCATCTATGTCAATGAGTATAAATAAGCTCTCTCCAGTCTCAGGCTAATGTACAGCTTTACCTGTTATATTCAAATCTGGTTGATTTAATCCAGCATGCAAAAAAACCTGTTATGTCAGGGGGTCCCTTTAGAGTTCCAGTGTGAGCATTACTTACCGTATATACTCACCTGAAAAATCCCAAAAAATCAATCATAAAATCAGACCCCAACTTATACACCCGCTCAAAAATGCAACACTTTACATTTTTGTTTATATCTTCTTGCCTCCTCCAATCTCACATCAGTTTCTCAGACACATCAAATTTTGTTGCAGCAGCGCAGTTACCAATTTCTTTCCCCACTTCAATGACTTTTAATTTAAAACCAGCTTCATATTTTCTTCTGAGCGAACGCTCCATCGTAGATAAGGGATGCTCTTACGATAAAGGTGTATGAAGGTGTGAGATACAAAAACACAAAACAGTGCAAACGTCACTTTGGAATAGTTCGGGTATCACCGTGTGGTCACGTAGGCACAATAGAGAAACAGATAAAGAGAGAGAGAGGTTAGGAGCACACGCTGATACAGTGCATTGCTGCACCAACAAAGAAAAAAAAGGCTGTGTGTTCTGTGGTTACTCTCTCAGCTGGGCATTAGCAGATCATAATCTCTTAGACCAATAGCGAGAGTCTTCCGTATTCTACTTATATGACTGACATTATAAAATACCGGAAATTATATGGTAAAATCAAGCCCGACTTACCCACAGGATAACTTAAACGTGAGTGTATATGGTATACACAAGTCTATCACTTAGGATATGCATGTCTTCAGTGGTTGAATAGCATCATACAAGGATACTCAACATTCAGACAAAAGATCTGCTACCTTGTGCTTTTGACCAACACCGCACAGAACAGCCAGTTGTTGTAACAAATTCGCACTTAGACATTGTATGTGCAATGCTAATGTGGCTATTTGATCAAGCAGATCAAGACCAGTACCACAGTCTTAGTAAGTTAAGACTGCAGTTGGCAGATGCAGGCCATTTCAAGGGAAGAGAAACACTTAAAGTGACCATTTTCTGAAGTCATAGTTGAGCATATAATAGGGGTGGACCGCCAGTGAGCGAGCATGCTCAGCCGAACATGTGTTCGCTATGCTCGGAGCATGGCGCTACTCGAATGAGCACCACATGTGCTCGTGCGCCATGCTCGAGTCTCCGCCCCACATGTTTCGCGGGTTGGAGACAGCCAATCAAGGGGCAGGTAAGTCCTGCCCTCACTGTAATGCAGGTAGCCATGTGACTCTATACTTTCATTTGTATTGAATGAGTATGAATTGTGGAATTGCAACGGCAAATTTAGAGCACACGGAAGGATAAGGATCAAGTGCGCGCTCTCCTGTCGCTCTAAATGTAAATGCTGATGTGATATGAAACGTAACCAGCAGTCAATGTGCATGCTGGCTGCCAATCGAATAGTGAATAAGCTGCTTTTTTGGGTTCATATATTTGTAAATTTGACGGACTCTAAAGGATTTAGTGCCTCACCAGCCATGAACCTCACCGCACGTCACTGATCAGGAGGACAATCACGGAATGTGAATGACCAGGAGCAGTGCTAAGCGTCCGGACTTTTAAAACATTAAAAATGGGCTTTCGGAGAACACCCGAACATGTCTATGATGCTCTTCGGCGACTGGCACCAGTCCTGCCCAGTCCTCTCTTTTTCTCAAGCTACTCAACTTGTTTTTGTCGCAAGTACATACCTCTCCGCTTGTTAAATGTTGTCTTCAACCTGACAAACCTGCATGACTCCGATTAACATGGGTGGTGTTTCTATTTACTTTCTGACCTTTTCCAATGGACCAGGCAACCTCCCCTCTTCAGAGCAGGCGGTGTCTGGTTGTCTCCCATTGACTTACATTATACTCGAGTGTTCGGCAGAGTACATGAACATCACGATGTGTTCGGACCGAACACCCAAACACTTTGGTGCTTGCTCATAACTCACACACACAAAATGAACAGTGGCTTAGGTCAGTAATGGGCTTGTTTACTGAAAACTAAAAAAAACAGTAAAATCATACTCTAAGAGCCTAAAGAGGTTGATTACTTTGCTTTCCTGTTGTTTTTTGCCAAGATAATTGTCTGTAAAACTGACAAACTGGGAACAAGACGCTGCTAGACTCAAACTATTCAACAACAACATTTATTTCTATAACACATTTTCATACAAATAATGTAGCTCAATGTGCTTTACATGATGAAGAAAAGAGAAATAAAAGACAAAGTAAGAATGAAAATAAGACAACACTGATTAACATAGAATAAGAGTAAGGTCCGATGGCCAGGGAGGACAGAAAAAAAACTCCAGACGGCTGGAGAGAAAAAATAAAATCTGCAGGGGGTCCTGAGGCCACAAGACCACCCAGCCCCCTCTGGGCATTCTACCTGACATAAATGAAATAGTCCTCTTTGTATTTAGGGTTCTCATGGAAGGACTTCATGATGATGGCCATGTAGACTTCTGGCTTTTAATCCATCAGTGTAGGACATCACGATGCTTTGATTAGGTGGTGATGGTGCAGATCACCCCCACAGAAAACTGGGAAAAGAAACAGAAGAGAGATTAGGGGTCAGTACGGATTTTAGAGCCACCATGAATAGTTATTATAATAAATTGAACATACAGAGTATCAGGATTAAGATAAAGTGAAGTTATGAGAAGGCCATATTAAAGTAATGAGTTTTCAGAAGTTTTTTAAAGCGCTCCACTGTATCAGCCTGGCGAATTCCTATTGGTCTGCTATTCCAGATTTTAGGTGCATAGCAGCAGAAGGCCGCCCGCCTCACCACTTCTTTTAAGTTTTGCTCTTGGAATTCTAAGCAGACACTCATTTGAGGATCTAAGGTTACGATTTGGAATATAAGGTGTCAGACACTCCGATATATAAGATGGAGCGAGATTATTTAAGTATTTATAGATAGATAGATAGATAGATAGATAGATAGATAGATAGATAGATAGATAGATAGATAGATAGATAGATAGATAGAAACCATAAGCAGAATTTTAAAGTCAATTCTGAATGACACAGGTAACCAGTGTAGTGACATCAAAACTGGAGAAATTCCTCTACAGTCGTGGCCAAAAGTTTTGAGGATGACACAATTATTACTTTTCACAAAGTTTGCTGCCTCAGTTTTTATGATGGCAATTTGCATCTACTCCAGAATGTTATGAAGAGTGATCAGATGAATTGCAATTAATTGCAAAGTCTCCCTTTGCCAATGAAAATGAACTTAATCCCAAAAAACCCATTTCCAGTGCTGTTGTGAAGACGACTTCAAGGTGCCCAAGAAAGTCCAGCAAGAACCAGGACCGTCTCCTAAAGTTGATTCAGCTGCGGGCACCACCAGTGGAGAGCTTGCTCAGGAATGGCAGCAGGCAGGTGTGAGGGAGGCAAAGACTTTAGGCAGATGGCCTGGTGTGTCAAGAAGGGCAGCAAAGAAGCAAAGAAAAACATCAGAGACAGACTGATATTCTGCAAAAGGTGCTGGGATTGGACTGCTGAGGACTGCTGGGGGAAGTCATTCTCTCTGATAAATCCCATTTCTGATTGTTTGGGGCATCTGAAAAAATAAAAGGTGAGAGGCACTACCATCAGTCCTGGGTCACACCAACAGAAAAGCATCCTGAGACCAATCAAGTGTGGGGTTGCTTCTCCGCCAAGGCAGGTGGGCTCACTCACAATTTGGCCTAAAAACACAGCCCATGAATAAAGAATGGGACCAAAACATCCTCCAAGAGCAACTTCTCCCAACCATCCAAGAACAGTTTAGTGATCAACAAGACCTTTTCCATTATGATGGAGCACCAGGCCAAAAGGCAAAAGTGATAACTAAGTGGCTCAGGGAAAAAAACATCAGAATGTTGTGTCCAGGAAACTCCCCATTGTGAACTTGTGGTCAATCCTCAAGAGGCGGGTGGACAAACAAAAACCCACCAATTCTGACAAACTCCAAGCATTCATTATTCAAGAATGGGCTGCCATCATTCAGGATTTGGCCAACAAATTGATTGCCAGTCTGCCAGGGTGAATTGCAGAGGTCTTGAAGAAGAAAGAAGGGCCAACACTGCAAATATTGACTCTTTACATAAACTTAATGTAATTGTCAATAAAAGCCTTTGAAACGTATGAAATGCTTATAATTCTACTTCAGTATACCACAGAAACATCTGACAAAAAGAGGTAGAAACACTGAAGCAGCAGACTTTGTGAACACCAATATTTGTTGTCTTTTTCAAAACTTTAGGCCACGACTGTACAACACAAACTTATGTCTGCATCACAGTATCAGCAACATGGGTAGTGTGGTTGACAGTTTTGGCTCATTTAAGTAAACAGGATTGAAGAGCGTCTTGGGCTGAATGGCCCGTTTTCATCAAAATTGTTCAATGGGTCCTGACTGCATAGGTCTAAGGATGATAGAGGCCCACCTGCCCCTTATCACAATCTACAAGGGGTTCATAAATAAATACATTACATTCAATCATTTTTAAGAATCACATTATTCCAGCACAGGTATATGCTAGGGTTTCTATCCCATCAGCACTGGGTAGCAGGCTCTGAACCAACCCTGAATAGTATTAGTTTGTACTTCTCTGTTGTATATCTGAGGTGGCTATAATTGATTGGCCATCTAGCTCTGTGAAGAGGACTACTTATGTTCTGTTACGTGTGTTGTGTTTAGCCCTTTTTTTGACACCCATTGCACGCCCAAACTACCTGGAAGGGGGTCTCTCTTTGTGAATTGCCTTTCTCAAGATTACTTCCATTTTTTTCCCCTACATTGGTTTTTCTTGTCTTCTTAGGGAGTTAAAGCTGGGGGGCTTTTAAAAAAACCGGGCCTGTTAAAGCCAAGTGAGGCATTTCTTATGTGATTTTGAGGTATTCAAGAAATAAATTGCTGTTGTTGTTAAACAGTGGCGCTCAAGATTGGGTTAAACCAGGAAGTTTAAAGTAATTTCTGTGATTAATTTTTTTGCCAAGCGAAAAAGAGTTTCACTGGAAATTCAATTTTGTGGAAATCATGTTGCTTATTACTAGATATTAATATTTCTACGCGTGTCAAGCCAGGAGGAGACCTCGGGGAAGAACCAGGACAAACTGAAAAGTTTATATCTCTCAGCTGGCCTGGGAATTCCAGGGTATTCATCCAGAAGAATTGGAGGAGGTGAAGGGGGAAAAGGGACGTCTGAGCATCTTTGATCAGACTGCTGCCACCGTGACCTGGATAAGCAGCAGAGAATGGCTCAATGGATGGATACATATTAACTCTTAAAAAAATAAAATAAAAACAACAACATAATGAGGTTTTCCATTTAACTTCCTACATAATTCAACTTCCTAAACAGAATCTTAAATGTTCAGGATAATCTATTTTTAAATATTAATGCATTTGCTATGTATGGAATATCCACATCTGTTATAATTCAGAAGCTCAATTCCCTTGCTAAGCGTACAACACAGAATCAAAAATCTTTGAGCTATCACGTCAGAAGATCATTCAAAAACTGCCAGGGCTGCTGTTTGTATTCCCATTTCTAGTGTTTCAATGAGGAACGGAGTCAGTGTGAACTGGATGGACGAGCAGTAACATTGCACTGATGTATCACTAATGGTGGGAATTAGCTGTCAGTGCAATTATCTGCCATGGTGCTTTTAGGGTGCAAGCTAAGCAGGAAAAATAGTCCAAAAAATCCTTTTTTCAAAAACAGAAAGTGAGATAATTGAGCTGAGGAAGTGATATCCCCTTTTGCCTTGCCATGGGTCCCAGTTTTGGATGCACTTGTAACCCATAAATCCACAAAAAACACAAAAATGGAAAACAGGGTTCAAATGCTGGGTGGTATTTCGGTTCATACCAAAAAACGTTTTTTATTTTTGTTATCATATGGAGTTTTCTTATACCGCAATACCGGTTTAAATGGCTTAAACAACATTTGGAACGTGGCATAGCGGAAAACCGTTTAAGGGGGGACCTTTTTCACTGCTACACCGCTAAACATGCATGCAACAGAGTACATGCGTTAGTGGAGGTACTGAGCGATGAAAATGGACAGAGAACATTCAGAAACTGAAGCTGTAGCAGATGATAAAGTTGAATGTGATGACACGGATGAAATTTTGCCGAAAAAGGAGCCGTGTCTGTTGTCTGGAGATACTTTGGTTTTAAAAGGTCGGATGTGGACCAAACAACTATTTACTGCTAATGCTGTTGAGCTAAAGTTGCCACCAGAGGCGTTAACACAAGCAATTTGCTGCACCATCTTAGCCGCAAACATGCTTTGGTGTACCATGAATGTATGGAACTAAGATTGGCACCCTCCACGTCCTCGAGTATAACTGAAAAAGCTAGAAGACACTCGAGTCAGACGTCGCGTTTTCTAGAGGTACTGCCTACAACAAAAAAGCAAGCGGTGGATCGAGATAACCAACGCCATTACAATCCATATAGCTAATGTGTCAGTGGACAGAGATTGTTAACATTAACAGAAAGTGTAGTTGGTTTACAAAAAATATTTACTATTTATTCCTCTTCTAAGACATGTTCAGTGCAATACAACCTTTGACAAACACCTCTAGATATTTGACTAAGTCTAAATGCCTCTTTGGATGGTTGAAAATATGTTGTTAAAATTATAGTTTAAGTTGTTTGCAAAATTTGTCCAATTAAAAACTTCTATATTTTGACTGTAACTGTCATGCAATGCGATTCCTTCCCTTCATTTGTGCCACCCCCTTGAAAACTATCACTTTATGGGGCCATGCAAACCTGTATTAATACTTTTGTGCACATTAAAAAAAGTTTTTTGTACAATGTACAATTCTCATGACAGTGGAATAGTTTATTCTTAGCCAGTCTACTGCAGTAATTGCACTCATGCATGGGAATAAAATATCGTCGAATACCGTGAAACCGGGATAATTTTAAAAAATACCGTGATATAGAATTTTGGTCATACCGCCCAGCACTACAGGGTTCCCAAACCTCAGATTATAACAGCTGCCACTTTGCAGATATCTCCATTCACCAACACGGGTTCCTGTGTGTTGATTGTGACCCCTGTTGGACCAGCTTCTCTGACTCTCTGGGTGTCACGATCAGGCTTATGACTTTAATTTGATTGATAGATAGATAGATAGATAGATAGATAGATAGATAGATAGATAGATAGATAGATAGATAGATAGATAGATAGAATTTTATCCCCAGGGGGAAATTTGCCTTTTTGCAAAAGCTCTTCTGTCACGGTGTAGCTTTATTTCTTCTTTCTATATTTCTGTATAAAGGAGCCCCCATAGCATTTCTTGACAGACTTCCACTAAATGATTTGTTGCATGAAAGTCCTGTGTTCGTGTCTCACAGACAGAGGATGTGCAGAATTGTTCATAATGGCACTCAGTTTTGTTTTAATTGTCTCCTTTGCTATGACCTCCAAGGGGTCCAAAATGCAAGCCTTTCTTGAGTGATGTTACCAGCCCAGCACACCACAGCGTTGAAAATCACACTGACCATCACTGAGTTATAGAAGATATGAAGGATTTCACTTTCTATTTTAAAGGAATGTAGTTTCCTATTGAAAAAGATGCTGCTCTGCCCTTTCTTATACAGTTGTGTATATTGGTTATAAGTTATAACCTGTCATCAGTGTGGACCCTCAAGTATTTGTAGGAGTGCACCATTCCTACATTCACTCCTTGAATAGTGACCAGGCACAGAGGCTCTTTGTTGTGGCAAAAGTCAAAAAGCAGATCCTTGGTTTTGGGATGTTTAGTTGCGCCAAGAAACAAAGTTCTCCACCTGACTCATCTCCTCAATCTTGTACCCTTTATCAATACACCACATAATTTCAGAATCATCTGAGAATTTCTGCAAGTGACATGACCTGCTGTTTTATTTATAGTCTGAAGTGTACAGATTGAAGAGAAAAGCAGACAGGCCTGTTCCTTGTGGTGCTCCAGTGTTGCTCACACAGTCCTTGAGTCTCACAAACTGCAGTCTGCCCCACAGATACTCTATTATCTGGGTTTCCCACAATCCTTTATACTGCTTAACCCGGAAGTGCTTCATCCCTCAGTCCGTGATTCCTCATCACTTCTGGATTATATAAAAAGTCCTCTTTTCTTCATCCCGGAAGTACGTCGGTCTTTCCGTCCCCATGACTATGACGTACTTCCGGATTGTAGTGAATACCAATGTCTCTGGGCAGCATCTCCTGGTGGCCCCCACGTTATCCAGCAGGATTGTACTGGAAGACTCCAATTCCCATGGAATTTGGGGCCACTCCATGATGCAGGAATGGCTCCACCTGTTGGCCTGGGGGTATTGGCCGGGATGACTGGCCGGCCATATCTCACACTGCCCTTCAAAAATTGTTAGTGAAGCACATAATTCCCAGCCCTGATGTTATGCTTTATGCTTGAGTGACCATGACAGCCATGTCTCAAAGGACATTGTCTAAGGGGACTGGCACTCATATGCCATGTGCCCAGTTGAATGGCCCCTGCTGAGTCCTTATTTATTACTTTATATTTTACAGCCTGTTTGCTTCAGAAGTGAAAAGATTTTTGTGTGTCAGACATAAGAAGATACATTTATGAGGAAAATACAAATTACACATTTTACAAAATGCACACATAACAGGAAATTAAGAAACATTTATAGATTGTGGAGCAATTTCAAACCGATTTGCCAATGATTCTGGTGCCCTTTATCTATTGTTACATTTTGGTTTAAAGTTTCAGTGCAATAACTGAGGATTTCAGAAAGGGAGCAAATAAATTTTCATAGCACCGTATCACTCAAGTAGCAAATATAGCGATAATGCTAATTACCCCGTCACAGCCACACTTTTCAAGCAACAAATGAAAAGTCTACATTTCCTGTTGCTATATATAAATGCATTGTTATATGCAGATTTTTGTGTCTATTATTTTTTTTTAACCGAGGATCCCATACCCATGATTTATTTTGTGTTTTGATTTAATTTTTCAAAGTTTATTTTTGCTCACTGCTTGTTTTTATGATTCACCAGATTCTTTTTAAGGCTGTCACATGATCACAATTGACACACTGATGACATCACAGATGTGACAATATTTATACACAATGACCACAGTATAAATTATGGATGCATGTCTGTCTATTACATAAATAAATCCTTCAATGAAACAAGACTTTTTGGAAGATTTTTTCAAGTCCCGTGAGACTTTGGCCATGAGATGTTTTCAAGTCCTGCCATCCTCTCAACCATATTCAGCCACACCCAGAGTACTCACACCTCTCATTCGTGAGAATGCTTTAGACAGACACAGTTCTTGCTCTCTCAGCTCTTATAAATTTTAACTTTTTTTCCTCACTTTAAGTTCCCAATTCAAGAAGACGTAGTATGTCCAAATCTTATTGAAGAATTTCATTATAAAGGGTTATCAACAGTAAAAATGAGTAAACGCTCAATCCTACCACCGAGAAATTATGAAGTTAAGCGAGTTAGCACCAAAAATGTTGATCAGTTACTTGCCAAATTTGTTAAAAACGTATCAATAGACTATGCTGAAATAGTTGGTGGTGATGGCGTGGAAGATGAAAACAACAACTTATAATATCACAAAGAATATCTACAACCGTTACCGTCTGGTCTTCCACCGCACAAATTACTGTAGAAAGAAGGATGTATACAAGAAAGGTAATGTAGTACATCTTCAGGGGATAACATTAAACAACAAAGGGGATCTTGATATGCCATTCATATTAAAACGTTAACAGTTTCCCATTAGAATAACAAATTAACAAATCTCAAAGCCAAACATTCGAAAAAGTCATTTTGTTTAACACAGAGAAAGAAACGAAATTCAATCACTGGCAGTTATACGTTGCATTGTCACGATGAAAGTCCAAACACAGAGTCAAAATTCAATGCGATTTTCATGAAAATGCAATTCAAGAAATTGTTTTTACTGAAGTTTTACAGTAAAAGTGTAAGTTTAAAAAGTATTTTGTGTGTTAATTTCAAAACCAAACAACAAAATCATATTATGCAACAAATAACTCTAACGCAACATGAAACATAATTTGCTTTCATATTATTATGTTTAACTATTTTTTTAATATGGTTAATTACTCGCAGTAATGTAAAATACTTAGTAAATTGTATGCACTCATCCCCATACGTGAGCAACAGAACTGCAAAGAGGTTAGCGTAAAGCGCAGGCATAGGGGCTGGCAAGCGAAGTGGGCATAGGGCAATGCCCCCTAGTCAAAAAAAAAAAAAAAGAAAAGAAAAAAACCTCTCCTTAGCAGTAGTTAGTTTCTATTTTGAGTAGTCTCTGTTGTCATAACTGGAAGATGGCAGAATGGCAGATGTAGACAGAAATGAGCCATGAGACGAAACATAATCGTCAAATTAATCACACACAGATTGGTAGCAGAAGATCAAAAAGAAATTTTGTCAAAACCAAAAACAAAACCCTTAGTCAAAGTTAGAATTCATAGCTATAGTTCTTTACCAGAAAAAAAACAAGCCACAAGAAGTTCAAAAGAAAAGTCTTAAGGAAATTATCCATAATCTTGGATGACAGAATGTGCATCATGCAAAACTTTAATCTGTTGCGCTGGTGGCACAAGTCAATAGCAATGCTGTAGCAACCTATACTAAAAAATAATTTAACTACTACACTTTAAATAAACTTTTTATAAACTTTAAACTCAAAAACTTATTAGCAATTCTTACTTTATGTACAACTAATCTGGGTCAAGGTTACAGGTAGGGTTGCCAGACGTCCCTTATATACGGGACATGTCCCATATTTGATAATTTGGTCCCCTGTCCCGTACTGACCTTTTAGGGACACCCAAATGTCCCGTATTTAGTTAATTCTCGAATTTCATAATAAAAATATATTTTTACTACCTTCTTACAGTACTTAGTTGTAACTTTATAAGTAATTATACTTTCTTTTCTCAGATTCTCGATGAAAATAACCCAAATGTAACCAGGAAACTCGTGTTTGCTGCCTGTTTGCAACTTGTTCAGTTGCTATGGTTGGCTGAGGACAGCGACAATCTTACCGTTTTGCTCTCCAGCCGTGCTGCTGTGCAGTTCTGTATCAGCATTGCAACATACGGTCTCAACAAAGTGTGTCGTTACTAATTGCCACGGCCCACTTTTTTTCTAATTTAAAAACTAAACCATCCATCCCAAGATGCCAAAACATAAGTGTAAATTTCGTGATGAATATTCCAGTGAATGGACATTTATCAAACAAGGCAGAAGCTGTTTTGAAGCAAACTGTGGTGTATGTAATTAGATAGATAGATAGATAGATAGATAGATAGATTGCACTTTCAGTAAATAATTTTCAAATCATTTTACTTTTATTTTCCTCATAACCCATTAAAATCCTTGCTTTATGTTTTTAACTTATGTCTCTACTTTTATATAATATATTGGTCTGGGTGTGTAGGGGGCATGTATAAATGTATATACTGTATATATATAGTAATATAGAGAGACTTTAAATACTCCCGTATTTCTAATTTTCTAATCTGGCAACCTTAATTATGGGGCATCCGTCTGAGTAAAATACCCAGAAGTCCCTTTTACCTTCCACCTCCTCCAATTCCTCCTGGGGGATACTGAGGCATTATCAGGCCAGCCTCGAGATATAATCTCTCCACAGCATGTCCTGGGTCTGCCCCGAGGTCATGGACATGCCCAACACACCTCCCAAAGTGGGCGTCCAGGAGACATCCTTATCAGATGCCCGAATCTCCTCAAGTGGTTCTGTTCAGTGGACCAGCGGCACTACTTTGAACTCTTCCTGAATGTCTGCACTTCTCACCCTCTATCCCTAAGGCTAAGCCCAAGCACCCTACAAAGAAAGCTCATTTCCATCACTTGTATCCACAATCTAGCTCTGTTGGTCTCAACCCAAAGTTTGTGACCATTGGTGAGGGCACAGATATAGATGGACTTCTAACCTGAGAGCTTTACCTTTCAACTCAGCTCTCTCTTCTCTAAAAATGACCGATACAATGTCTGCATAACTGCTGATGCTCCTTCGATCCACCTGTGGTTTCTTCTTCTCTCATTCATGAACAAAGACCCTGAGATACTTAATCTCTTCTGCTTGAGGTAGCATCAACCAGAAGAGGGCACTCCACCCTTTTCCGACTGTGAACCATGACCTCATACTTGGAGGTGCTGGTCCTCATCCTGGCCTCTTCACACTCGACTGTAAAACTGTTATCTAAACAGAAATCTCCATGCCTCAGAACTCTAAATGGGCTCTGCATGGTAACTCCGTAACTCGTGTCAGTTGAAAAGACTCAGAGCAGGCTAAACCACTCCACTTTATTTTTTGACAGTGAATGCTTTGGCATTGTTGAATTCAATTCAATATTGTAGTCGTGTTTCCTGTTCCATGTCAGTCCTTTTTCTGAATCTGCTTAATCATTCAACTTTGGATTGTGATGTACTGTGTAATCTCAAATTTCACAGAGATGGCACTTTTAATAAAAAAGGAAATGTGTAATCTCAAAGTCTGGAAGTTGTTCCCTCTCACCCTTAGACACCCCACCTACACAACAAATTTTCTTCCAGGCGTTAAAAATCCGTAATCAGCTGAATTTGCCATCTGTCCAATTAAGGCTTGATATCCAGGCTGCGGCCCACTGGTACCAATTAAGCAATGCAGTGCATAGTCAGAGGAAGGTGAGGGGGCCTAAGTATCCAAAACAGAAGTGTCTGAAGTCAGTGGAGCATATGCTTATTAGACGCAGGATGCTGTCAGAGAAGTATGCCAGCTCTCGTCACATCAGTTCTTTGAGACTTAGGCTTTATTATTTAATACATGTTATACAAAGCAAGGAGAAGGCTCTTTTTTGCCTTTACTTTGTAAAAAATCTTTCTTGACCTGTCCATTCTTTTATTGATCCCACTTGATATGTTTTTAGGGTTGAGGAGGGTGAGAGCTTATCCGTGAAGCATGGTGTACAAACCAGAACAAATTCTGCATGAGCAGCCCCCAGAGGGGACTGGGCGGTCTCTTGCTCTGGAATCCCTACAGATTTTATTTTTTTTCTCCAGCTCTTGGAGTTTTTTTTTTTTTGTTTTTTCTGTCCACCCTGGCCATCGGACCTTACTTATTCTATGTTAATTAATGTTGGCTTATGTTTATGTTGACTATTTTTCTATTTTTCATTTTGCTTTGAGCTACATTTTTTTTTTGTATGAAAATGTGCTATATAAATAAATGTTGATTGATTGATTGATTAAACGTAAAGCAGGAACTAATCCTGGTAGCGCAGGACCCAAATCTGGGCAGTGGGCCTGTTCACATCCATGCTCATTTATCCCTTCTGCTTCTAATCCAATTTCAGAATTACAGATAACCTTATCGGGCAGCATTGGGCATAAGGCAGGACCCGCCGCTGGACTGGGCGCCTATACATCACATGGGGCGCGCATGCACACACCTATAGTCCCCTATAGAAGCTAGTGATTGTAAACCTACTGGATGAGAACTGTTTTTTTCACCTATAGACAGATAGATACTTTATTAATCCCAAGGGGAAATTCACATACTCCAGCAGCAGCACACTGATAAAAAACAATTATTAAATTAAAGAGTAATAACAATGCAAGTATAACAGACAATATTTTGTATAATGTTAACATTTAACGTTTACCCCCCTGGGTGGAATTGAAGAGTCGCATAGTGTGGGGTCTCCTCAGTCTGTCAGTGGAGCAGGACGGTGACAGCAGTCTGTCTCAGAAGCTGCTCCTCTGTCTGGAGATGATCCTGTTCAGTGGATGCAGTGGATTCTCCATGATTGACAGGAGCCTGCTCAGCGCCTGCCACAGATGTTAAACTGTCCAGCTCCGTGCCTACAATAGAGCCTGCTTTCCTCATCAGTTTGTCCAGGCAAGAGGGGCGTCCTTCTTCTTTATGCTGCCTCCCCAGCACACCACCGCGTAGAAGATGGCACTCGCCACAACTGTCTGATTGAACATCTGCAGCATCTTATTGCAGATGTTGAAGGATGGCAGGCTACTAAGGAAGTACAGTTGGCTCTGTCCTCTCTTGCACAGAGCATCAGTATTGTCAGTCCAGTCCAATTTATCATCCAGCTGCACTCCCAGGTATTTATAGGTCTGTACCCTCTGCACACAGTCACCTCTGATGATCACGGGGTCCATGAGGGGCCTGGGCCTCCTAAAATCCACCACCAGCTCCTTGGTTTTGCTGGTGTTCAGGTGTAGGTGGTTTGAGTTGCACCATTTAACAAAGTCCTTGATTAGGTTCCTAAATATTTCCAAAATTAAGAAACTGATAAAATGATTTTAGAAGGCGCACCATTCACCCAAACGAAACAATCATAAAAGACCATGCAGTGGAGATTGTGGAGAGTTACAAATATCTGGGGACAATCATAGACTCAAAACTAACTTTTAAGAAAAACGTGGAAGCCGTCTCAAATGTGGCACTTGGTGCCACGGCCCACCTGCCAAGTCGTCCTGCCTGCCAAGGTAAAGTCATCTCTGATGGAGGATCACAGGAATTGTCGGGAAGAGGGGTCCTTTCATCGGCTTGGCAGGCCCAGCACTGACTCAGCTATGGAATGGCCAATACGGGGAGGCAGTTTGATGGCCGAGGTCTCCAGGACTCTGAACAAATCCAAATCGTATTCTGTGATATCATCTACTGTTGACTTTTGCTTTGTACTTGTAATATTTCTGTTGTACTGTTGTAGTGTATTGGGGATTACTTGTGTTTTGTTCTGTGTATTGTATTGTATTGACTCCTTTCTTTTTGACACGGCCATCCTACCTAGAAAGGGGTCTCTCTTTGAACTGCCTTTCCTAAGGTTTCTTCCATTTTTTTGGGGAGTTTTTCCCTGTCTTCTTAGAGAGTCAAAGTTCGGGGTGCTGTCAAGAGGCAGGGCCTGTTAAAGCCCATTGCGGCACTTCTTGTGTGATTTTGGGCTATACAAAAATAAATTGTATTGTATTGTCATTTTAATGTGAGTCCTGCCATCATGCCACTCACCTATAAATTTTGCATTGAGTCTCTCTTTACTTGTTTTCTTTTGACCTAGCTGGGAAATCTTAATGTCAGGAACATAATCAGAATAAATCAAAGTGTAAAAATAAAAAGATCTCAACCGTCCAATCTTACAGACCTGTCTAACAAGCAAGTATTACAGACAGCAGAGTGCATTCTGTCACACAGGCCTCACCCACGATATTCTCAGTTTTTAAATGTTGCCATCAGCTCACAGGTTCAGGGGTTCCAAGAATAAAAAGCAAATGCTCTTTCATTCATTCCAGCTGCTATTAATCTTCTAAATAAGTTCACTTTTAATAATAATCCGCAGCCTTAAAGTACAGGATGTACAGTTAGCATTTACATTGGTTTAATTTTTATGTCTAAAATTGTTGATCTAATGTTTCACTTTAAGTATTACACTCATTGCTATATTTAGTTTATTTATATAAAGTTTGAATGGCCGTGCTTTTTGTTGATGTGTTTTAAATATTTTTTTGTGGTTCTTTGTAAAACCTGCTGACAAACAGAATTACCCTCCTGGGACGATAAACTTGAATGGAATTAAAATGAGTTTTGAAGGCCCCTGAAGCCCTGCTCTGCACCGCACTACTTGCTAATCCGTTCTATGGATCCATGGTTCTCATTTAGAAGAAAAACTTTCTAACGTTTGTAGGAAATCTCACCTTAACAAGTTTCCGTCTTCTTGTTCTTTTTGAACTCATTTTAACCCTTAACAACTCGCATCATTTCTCATCTCATGCGTACTTGCGTGGTGTACTTTATGCGCCAGTGTTAAAATGGCTATTCATATGCATGCTGTGAGGTTATAATATTTAATAATGCAATGATTTTAATTTGAATAAGCTTTTAATGTAAATTAGTACCGTATTACTGAATAGTATGACACAGTCTAGGACTATGTGACAATAAACCTGATCCACTTCTCCAGGCTCATTCGTCACCGGGCACACTTTCATCCACTGCAGGATTTGCACGTGGATCACATTTCACTTCACTTATTGAATTTCTTTGCAGCCAAAGTCATTGCAAGTAGAACACCTCATCGTTGTCTTACATACATAAATACACGCGCGGTGTGCCAAATGCACCATAGGGAACTGGCAACTGTGCATCCACTGGGGGCACACTGGAGGGAAAACTTTGCAACACTGTACTGGTAGTGAATGAAGCTGGGGATACATGTCAGATGCTACCAGTAGGTTCAAGTCAAAAGACGTTGGACAAAAATAACTGTACAAAATACACCAGTGCGAGTAGTTCCGAGGGCTGGAAGTGGAGAGGGTGAGCAGCAATAAATACCTGGGCATTTACATCAGTGAGGACCTCACTTGGACACTTGACACCACACAGCTGGTCAAGAGGGCTCAACAGCGGCTGTACTTTCTGAGGAGGCTGAGGGACTTTGGTATGTTGATTAAGATCCTCGGCAACTTCTACAGCTGCATTGTTGAGAGCATCTTGACCAGCCGTATCACCGTGTGGTATGGCAACACTACTGCTATGAACCGCAAATGTCTGCAGAAAGTGGTAAAGACTGCTGAGAAGATCAACAGGACCCCACTGCCCTCGCTGCAGAGCATCTACAACTGCAGAGTCTGCAGGTGAACTGCCTCGATCCTCAGGGACCCCACTCACCCCCAACATGAACTGTTCCCACTTCTACCCTCAGTATTAAATGCAGGACTTCCAGGCTAAAGAACTCTTTCTTCCCCAAGGCCATTAATAACTGACTGGAGTTTATAACCGTGGTTCACCTCATTCTATCGACCTCACACAACTGTATTTGACTTGTCCATCACACACCTACCTGCACATTACACTTTATACTTCTATTCTGATTTTATACTTTATGTTGCCTCTGCTACTTATTATTTATGTTTATCTTTACACGTTGGCTTTGGCATTTGGTGTGGACAGCAACGAAAGAATTTAATTGTACAGGAGAACGTGTTTCTTTACGGTGCACATGACAATAAACTTTGAATTTGAACTTAAGGGTTAAAGTCATTGCATGGATTAACTGTAATTATTCCTTTCATAATTCGGAACACTTCACTCATGTCTGCTCTTAATCATTGTTTGCTTAATCTGAAAAGGTTTGCTTCCTTTAATCTTTCCTCATAACTGATCCTTTTTGTAGACCCAAACTGCACACCCAGTACTCCAGATGAGGCCTCACCAGTGGGTTATAAAGCTTGAGCAGAACCTCCTGTGACTTGTACTCCACACACTGTGCTATATAGCCTGACATTCTGTTAGCCTTCTTAATGGCTTCTGAAAACTGTCTGACAATCAAGTCCACTACAACTCCTAAATCCTTCTCATAAGATGTACTTCCGATTTTTAAACCTCCCATTGTGTACTCAAACTTAACATTTTGACTTCCTACATTTACTGACATTAAATTATATCTGCCACAAATCTGCCCAAGCCTGAATGCTGTCCATGTCCCTCTGTGATGATTCTGATTGTTGATTATTTTCAATGCCAGCTAGATTGATATCATCTGCAAACTTAACCAGCTTGTTATTTATATTCCTGTCCGATCACATATGTATTTAAAAACTATCAGCCATTCCAGTGCTAAGCCAAGAGGGACATCACTTATAATATCACCAAATTTTGAGATTCCTCACACCATAATCCTTTGCTTCCTGTGTTTTAACCAATTCTGCCCTCATGTACAATCCACACTAGAGTACACCCTGAACTCCCACTTCTTCTAGTTTGATTGCTAGCCCCTCATGTGCCACCTTATCAAGTGCCTTCTGAAAAACAAGCTAAATAATATCCTATGCACCTCTCTGATCTTATCTTTTTGTTGTATCCTCTTAGATTTCTAACATAAACGTAAAACACGACCTCCATATCTGAACCCATGTTGAGTACTTGCTAATACTTCTGTCTTAGACATGAACCCTAAAAATTCTTTCCATTAGTTTACCTGTGATATTTATAAGCTTACTTCCTTGACATTACTTGGATCTGCCCAATCAACATTTTTTAACAATGGATTACTATTTGCTATTTTTCTATTTCCATGGGATTTCCTCAGTGTGCTGTAACATTTAAAAACTATGGTCAGTATTGAGGGAAGGACAAATGCAGCTAAATACAAAGAGGTCCTTGAAGAATACCTGCTATAAAGGTCACCTCATCTCAGACAGTTCACTCTTCAGCACAATAATGAACTGAAGGATACAGCTAAGACAACACTGGAGTGGTTTTGGGACTGAGTGTCCATGAGTGGTCCATCTTAAACCGTGTAGAACATCTATGGAGAGACCTGGGAGTGGCAGTTTACGGACGCTTCCCATCCAGTCTAATGGAGCTTGTGGGGATCTGCCTGGTAGAATGGGATAAACTGCTCAAATCCAGGGGTGCAAAGCTGGTAGAGACTTATCCAAGAAGACTCAAAGGTGAATTTGCACTTCTGCAAAGTACTGAACCAAGGGTCTGTATGTGTAAATGAATGAGAGATAGCAGGTTCTGATTTTTTTATAAATATGGAAACCTTTCTGAAAGCATATTTTTACTTTGTCATGATGGGTTATTGAGTGTAGATTGAAGGGTAAAACTGTCTTATTTATCCATTTATAAGTAAATCTACAACACAATAAAGAGTGCAGAACGTGATGGGTTATGAGTGCTTTCTGAATTCAGTTTTTTTGGAAATAAAAATCCACAAGTTGTAGCAGAGTAGTTTAATTCTCTCATTTACCTGTGGTTGAGCATTGGAGCAAAGCAGTGACGTGTGGTGAGGTTCATGGCTGGTGAGGCACGGACTCCTTCAGAGTCAGATTTACAAATACTGTATATGAACCCAAAAGAGTAGTTTATTCACTATTCAATTGGCAGCCAGCATACACATTGACTACTGGTTATGTTTTATATCTCACTAGCATTCTTTACACATACAAAGGTGAGGTTCATATTTGGATAAGAAAGAACGTTACATTTATAGCGGTGAGACAGCGGAGAGAGCGCATTTGCTCCTCACCTTCCATGTGTTCTAAATTTGCCATTGCAATTCCATAATTCAAACTCATTCAACACAAATGAAAGTATTGAGTGGTGTACAAAAAACACGGATTTCAATGTTGACCTTAATTGAAATATTTAGTTGTTTTTAGAAGCTTTTAATTCTGATGCTTTAATCAATTTTAATACAGACTGTTCAACAAAAGATATATATATATATATATATATATATATATATATATATATATATATATATATTATTTAAGGTCAAAATTTAGATTTTAAATATTAGATTGTTTTTGTTTTTTCTTAGTCTGATCCCATTTTTTATAAAATTGAAAACCGTTTATGGTTTTATCTTTATTTGTTAATGAAGTCCTTGCGCCTATCCTTCTCCACGAAAATCTCCGTCACTTTCTTGTAAAAGCCCTCCTTATTTTCCTTTAGTTTTAAAAGTGTTAATCTTCCATTTTGTCAGTCAGTCGTAACAAAAAATAAAAATAAACGTTCCGCTGCAGTGCACTTGATTTTCTGATATCGCTAATTTATTGGCGCAGAAGAACAGTAGCAACGAGCACCTGTCAACCTCGCCTTGTGCTTTTTCACTGCCGTGTTATGTCCAATCAGCAAGACTAAATATGTCACACATTTTCATTAAAGATATTAGCCAGACTGTGGAAAGTCAGGGTGTGTATTAAATGTGTCTACAGACATTATATTGGCGACATACAGAGAGACAGCAACAGGCACGCGCCAATTGCATGCATCGACCCAGAGTGTGAGGGAGAGCGCAGTCCAAGGTGAGGTGAGGCTCGTCGCTGCCGCACCTCGCGTTTCTCTGCTGTATTTGAACAGGAAAGGCGCCAGTTCATTCTATAAAAATGCTGAAAATTATTGGAATCATACAGAAGACAAATGTATAGCACAGACCAGTGGACACATTTATTTTATGTTATCATTATTCGTTTTTTTTTTACTTTTCATGATGACAGGTGAGGCCTTGACCGCACGTTCCTGAAGTAAAGTGATCTGATGATCGGTGACACTAAACTACTAAAAGTAAAACACAACGGGTAAATGGAAAATTTAATAAAATAAAAAAAGTCCAGAAACATGTAGAAGAACCATTAGCAGTCACTTCTGTGTTTTATATTTATCTTTCACCCCTGTCTTGCATCCCGTCTTTTATGTCAAAGACAGGAGGAGTCCAAATGAATACTTTGGGTGCCAACCGGGCCACCCCGTCCATCCAAAATAAACAAAAAGCACTTTGACAGGAATTAAGTGTGCAACGGCTCATTTCAAAATTGCCAGGAGCAATTAGGTTGTCTGATGTGTGATAGCTCCAGTCTGGGAGCTCCATCCTGTGGTAGGCTCAGGTCCAAAACTGACACCATCTACCCGGGGACATTCGATATTGTACAGCTCTGACTGGAAGTGGATGGCCTTCTCCTCATTCCAGTTGCTCTCATTGGTTGTCTATTCTCACAGCTGTGCAGTGTAGAGCCAATGACATTAGTGGCAGTGCCCCCTCTCGTCCCAGAGTGGTACTGCCTACCTGAACTGAGCCTGTAAGGTGATCCTCAGAGGGCCCATGCATAATAACATATATGCCTAAGCAATTACTTTGTTTCTGTAATCATGTTTATCATTTAAATTGTATTTTTCAATTTCTTAAATGAAGTGAGCATTGATATAACTCTAACAGTGGGACCCCAATTATGGTACAAATAAGGGTAAAAGAAGTAAAATGGGAGCCTTACCAAACTGGCATTGACAAAAGTAGGACTGGTTATTCATTAATTGACTGGTTAACATCATCTCATCTCATCCATCTGTCTCCCCGACAATGAATAATGTGAAGTTTAAACTAGTAAATTACCTTTTTGTGGTGCCTGCCATTCCATTCTTTTCTTTCTCATCTCCTCCTCTGTTATTCTGCGGCACTTTGAAGTGAACAGCACCCTTAATTAATTATGAAACAGCGCCATGCTGTGTGAACAGTTTTGACAGCACAAATACTCAGCAATTCAAATTCATTCCCAGGTGCTTTTGTGGCAGCCCAGTGTGATATGTTTGTACACAACATTGTTCTTCTGCATCAGCCTACACTGGCTTTCCTAAATTTCACAAACAATTTAAATGGACCAGGAAAACAGTAATGATGTCTGTCTTTTATTGATCATTTTAATGAATGAATGTCGATTCAAAGGAGCTTCAGGTTCTGCGTGCCACATCTTAAAGTTTTTATCGGCTGTCCCTAAACAGAGTGAGGAGATGACTGAGGAGGCTCCCAAGCTCGCAGGCTTGTACTTTGCACAATCTGCACAATCCATTGCTACGCCACAGGTTAAAACATTATTTGCCCTTTACATTATTACTATTTTCTACTTCACTTCCATCATCAACTGGGGGAATTTCGTTTTTTTGTGTGTGTACTGTGTTGTTACTTAAGTCGGTATGTTTTAGTTTTAGTTTTGTTATTTTGTTTTATCAATTGCTTAATAGTTTTGTAAATGACCTTTTGTTAATTTCTCCTGTTTGTTTAATTTTCCCTCCCCGAATTTCCTTATGCAATTTAGTGATTAATTGTTTTTGATGGAGATGATGTGAGATTCCTAATTAGACCACCGGCTCCAGATCCTGTGATTAGGCCTCTTCACAAAGACCTAGGCTCTGTATGTAGTTAGGACTTGGAAAGGCATTGCATTCTTCTGTGGTTTGATGATCTCGAAGTGAGTTTGTGAAGGAGTCATCTTGTGGGACTCTGGAACAAACTACTGAGACATGGAGTTGAAGCAGAAGCCTTGAGAACCTTTAAGAAGAGTCCAGTTGAGATATTGGGATGGCTTGTCTATCAGCCTAACAAATGGTCTCGATGGACTGAATGGTCTCCTCTTGTTTGGCGAATTTTTGACGTTTGTGAGTATTGGTGTTTCTTCAGGACCCTTTCACACTTTAAGAGTAGTATTTCAACTCTAGACCAGAACACTTATACCAGACACATATATACACACAAATACATATATACACACACACACACACACATATATATACATACATATCTACATATACACACACACACATATATACAGTCTTTGGGGTGCGAGGAACTGTTGCTGGGGTGCCAGAATCCATGAAGGAAGAAAAATGAAAAACATTATTTGTACAAAATCTTAATTTATTTATCCGTTCCTAAGTAATTAAATGGGCAGGCTATTTCGTATCAGTGCAATACGCTGTTTGTTAAAACGGATGACTCCCGCTCTTACGTGCAAGTCTGCCTGGATATTATGAACTATCGTATCTGTTCAAGTTCTATTTAAATTTTAAATAGAAGGAATTTTTATTTAGTCGACAGAATATTATTCCGGAATAAATCAACTCAAACCTTAAATAACTTATAATATTTTGCTCTCCATAAAAATATATCCTGTCTAAATTATCCAAGTTAGAAATAAAGTAAACGTTAAAAGAACAAACATTCAAATTTCTTTACTCTTATGTAATTTTATATAAAAAATAAACTTAAATTTTAAATATCCCAAAAGATTTTGCTCTCCATAAAAATATATCCTGTCAAAATTATACAAATTCAAATATGAACATGGTGCATAACAAAACCTGGAAATATAAATAAAATGTGTTCTTTTCAGCAATAACAAATCAAATCATTCAGTTGTCTTTGCTCTTATGTCATTTTATCAGATTTGGATGCCTGGCATCTTTTTTTGACAACAAGTTCGTTTCTGTTTGGTGTGCGGTTCTGTGTTGTGGAGATTCTCAGGATGGACTGCAGGTGCTCATCAGTGAGGCGACTCCTGTGTGCTGTTTTGTTAGTCTTCATCACTGAGAAGAGCTTCTCACACAGATATGTGCTACCAAACATGCACAAGGTTCGAGCCGCATGTAGACGGAGCTGGAGCATTTGTGCGGGAATGGAGTGAATAAACTGTGCGGGCCGTGCCAGTGTGCCATTACACTGCAGCTCAATCACCTCCATCTGAATGTGCACAGGTGCAGTTTCCACATCGACAGCAAATGGGTTGTGAAACAACTCAAAATTCTTTTTTTGTTCTTCAAAGTCACCAAAGTGCCGTGCGAACTCAGTACGCAGTGCGCTCAGTTTATCAGCAAAGTGCGTATTTTGGGAACACCGTAGTGCGACTTGGTTCAACATTACTTGGCAACAGGGAAAGTGGGGCAAGTTGCACTGGTGCATTTGTGTCTCCCATAAAAGTAGCTTCACTTGAAATCACTTTGTGATTTTGCACGGTAAAACGTCTGCTGAAGTGTCAGATTCTTCTTTAACTCTTCTGCTTTCTGTATCTTGTGCATTGCATTCAGGTCTTTCAGGTTATCTTGATGTTTTGTCTCATAGTGCCGTCTTAGATTAAATTCTGTAATTACAGCCACATTAGCTCCACAAATGAGACACACGGGTTCAGTAAACATATACTCAGCCTCCCATCGGTTTTTAAAGGCTCTATGTTCAGAATCACCTTTTCTCTTCAGCATCGTGTGAGCTAGCTTCGCAATAACTTGCAGCATCATAAGCTAGACTTGATTAACGCGGTAAGTGTTGGCAAGGCAGCTGAAGCGCTGCATTATGGGATCTGTAGTTTATTGTGTTACCAGCGCTTCATATCCCCGGGCCATTAATAACAATAATATATAAAATGATCTTGCGGGCCGGATATAATTACGCCGGGCGGATGTGGCCCGTGGCCTTGAGTTTGACACATATGGACTAAATAGAACTTGAAAAGATATATTTTTCAATGTGATTCGCAATTCAGATCGAGTTGACGCGCACTACAGTACATCGAGCCCGCGTGCTATTGTGGTTTTGCCTGTGTGCCTCAATAAGTTACCCTCCCCTCGCTCTTACTTTTTTACCGTTCATCTAATGAATACACTGAGTATGGCTTTACCAAAACAATCATTGATCGCGAAAAAGTATCCATTATTCATAAAGCTTCAATTGGTGATCTGTCTTTCTGCGTTAACCGCATATTTTTTCATACGTCTCAAACCAAGGGGATGCGAGGCTAAAATGAATCGTGAAGCGCGTACATACTCAGTGCATCCCTCTCGGGAATCGAACCTCGGAAGTCAGCGCTAGAGGCAAAGCCTCTACTATTGCGCCACGGCGTGTGGTTTGTCTATTTGAGCGTAGCAGTGTAATTCGGTTTTTGTTCAGCACTCTTTGGAACTGTTGCTTTTTGTCTGCGCACTCGTCAGTTCACGTGAGCCACTGAATATGGTTTTATATGTCACTCGCTCGCTTCTAATTGTTTCGCTGCCTTCTTAATTATATAATGCATGTTTTCTTCAGTGCTTTTTGTAGCTCTTCCTGGTTTTCTACGTAATGCGTACGGCTTTCGAGCTCAACTCCATTACAGTAAATGGAGAAAAATAGCCTCTAGTTATGACCATTATGCGTAGAATTTCGAAATGAAACCTGCCCAACTTTTGGTAAGGAAGCAGTAAGGAATGAGCCTGCCAAATTTCTGCCTTCTACCTACACGGGAAGTTGGAGAATTAGTGATGAGTCAGTGAGTGAGTGAGGGCTTTGCCTTTTATTAGTACAGATTAACTCCAAAGAATGTCACAATGGCATAGTGCACTTGGGTACAACCTCATAAGTCCTCAAATTGCCAGCCTCCCATACTCACAACTTATTTTTGCCCACCCCTATGTTTTTCAATTTTTGTCAATAAATTCTTTATTTATTAAGATTAATTGCAGGACTTGTCTTTATAAGACAGAGTTTGAAGATGTTTCATAATGAAAAAGTGTTCACAAAAGGTACTTTTGCCTCTAAGATCCGTTTTTTTAATTGGTCGACAAGTTTATCATGAAAGTGTCAAAGTGATCAGCCTTGTTTTCCAGTATGTCCTGCAATGCTTACCTATTTGACATTCACTCTTCACACATGTATCAAACACAGCAGTGGCTGAGGGCCTATCGCTGCCCCTGCCGAGTTACAGATATGGCTGACTGCACGTGGGTCACTTCCTCTGACTCGGCTACACTTCAGAATACCTTAGCAAAGGCCAAGAGCTGTGCTCCTGCTGGGATTCAAAGATTTCAGCTTCACACCCATATAGCTCTTTTAAAAGGGCTGCACAAATACTCGTTGTGCTCATTATTTTCATCAGTCATTGGCAAATATCAGTAAACATCGAGACAACTTCAGCGAGATAATACTAAAACATTATTTCAATCATTACTTGTTCATTACTGAAGTTGTGGCTACTTTTTTGGTGTCCCAAAATTTAACAGTTCATTCATTCATTCAATCATTCATTTATTTTTCATCAGGGAGACAACAGTCTTAGCAGTGAGGCCCATATGTGCCTCTTCCCAGCCATGCTTGCCAACTCATGCTGTGGGATACCAAGGGGTTCCTGGGCCATCTGGGAGATATAATCCTCTTAGTGAGCCCTGGGTCTTCCCCGGGGTCTCCTCCCAGCTGGTTGTGCCCATTAAACCTCTACAGGGAGGAAGGCACCCGTATCAGATGCCTTAACTATCTCAATTGGCGCCTCTCGATGTGGAGGGTCAGCGGGTCTACTCCGAGCCTCTCCCGAATGTCAGCACTTCTCAGCGTAACTCTGAGTGTGACGTAGCAGTGCCAGAGAATATCCAGAGAAGAGTAACTAGGCTGATTCTAGGACTGCAAGATATGAGCTATGAAGAGAGGTTAAAGGGGGGACATGATTGAAGTACTTAAAATAATGTAGGGAATTATCCAAATGTATGCCTACTCTTATTTTAAAATACATTCTTCATGAAGAACTGGTTAAGGGTTATTTGTACACAAATGTTAGAAAGTTTTTCTTTACGCAAAGAAACACAGACACCTGGAATAAAGTAAAAAGTGGTGTGGTAGCGAGTACAATGTTAGGAATCTTCAAAACAGGACTTGGTGTTATCTGGAGAAACTAGAAGAACGGAGTTGACAAGTTTGTTGTATGACTTTACTTTGCAAAAAAAAAATAGGCACAAATGTTAGATGATAAAACGTTTTTAAGTTTTGATAATATCAGGGCTCCCTTTATGATTATTTAGGTTTTAAAAGACGAGTGTGGGTTGGGGGAGTCCATTAGTATAAAATCGTGAATAGTGGGGGGAGTTTGGAGGGATAAATTATACAAGGTCCAAAAGATCGGTTGGGGCATAATAAATCCAATACACTCCAGCTGCAGACCTCCAGAGCTCCACTCCATTGATGAAGGTGTTGTCTCATAAAATACGTCAGTGATAACCCCTCATTACACTGTGGTTAAGGTTAGAGTTAGGGGAGGGTTATCTGAAGTAAACCGAAGAACAGAATCCTACAAGGCAATTGGCTGTCCAGTGGAGCTACTGAATCGCGGAACTGTGGACGTCTACAGCTAGACTCATCTCAATAAATCAGGGCCTTGAGCCTCAAAAACCCACTCCACCAACGCCACTGGTTAGCTATTAAAAAAAAATGTAACCTGAACTTTTCAGATTGGGATTCACACAACAAGATTCACATCAGGAGGTGGTGGCTGTAGCTTTTGTTGTTACAATCTCTGTCTAAATCAGCCAGATGTGATGCCTGTGATTGGGGGACAGTAGATGACAAAAAGAGTTGGTTTCTCTCTTCCTCAAAATGCTTTTTAAAATATACTGTTAATCGTTTCCCATTAGTTTAGTTTAATTTAAAACTCAAAAAATATCAAGGTATTATTTTACTTAGAACCATCAGACAAAGAGGCATAAATCTCGGCAAGTCACATAAACAGGAGTAATTAAGGGCCTTGCACTAAACCACAATACAAAATCAAATGTGGAGTCCAAAAAGGAGTATGGAGTTTTTTTCCTTGAAGCAATTAACTAAAAAGCACTACAAAAAACTTTTAGAGAGATCCATAATCTTGGACGCTATGTCTGTACTTCCTGCGCAGGACGACATCAGTTTTAAGTGAGAACATGGAATAAGAAGATGACACGGATAGATCAGAATTCAAGCAGGGGTCATAACCTGGATTTAAATAAACAAAGATCAGAAAAAAAACAGCCAATAATAATGTCTGAATATTCACTTTAAAAATAAGTAAATATTTGAATATATTGAAACTCACGTCAACAATTCTGGTAGTTACATTTATGTCTGTGTTTGCTTTTTTATTTTCTTTATTACTATAGTAACGGCCACAGTAGCAGACACAGCAAGAATGATCACCAACAGCAAGAAAGAAAAATCCTAGCGGTACTCCAGCAACTGTTATCTTCTATATATATAAAAGCCAAATACCACTGACTCACTCATCATGAAATCTCCCGAACCATGAGGACTTGGGGCTTGAAATTTGGAATGTAGGTTACCCTTGGACCATAGGTGCTTGCTAAGAAACAGTTTTAAAAATTTCGTGGTCCAAGCGCATTCTGTCTGTATGTCTTTCTGCTTTTCACGAGAGAATTACTTAACGGATTTAGATCTGGTTGTTTTCTATAATTTGCTTGAACTTTCTGGTTGATTTTGTGATTTTCACATTGCGCTAAGTACCATAGTTCACTTGCGGTATTTATGCAAATCCAAACAGAGTGGCTGTGGGCCGAGAGCAGGGGGACGGGGCCTTCCTCATTCACTCGAGTTGGTCTACATCTCGCCACATGTTGGAGTGCACCTCACCTCTGCTTAGCTTGTAATACCTGTTTGTTGAACAGACATTATCATCTACAGATTGTTAAGGAGTAACGTTTGACATTTTTGAGAGAGAGATCAGAGCTCCATGTATTTTAGAGGGTAGCTGCTGATTGCCAGAGATATCACGGCCACGTGCTTTTCTCCTCACTCTCTCCTGTCAGAGCTGAACACAATCAGATATAGTGCCAATGACTACTGATTTTTAAAATTTGTCCTAATTCATTACAATGTGGGTGCAACCATGGGGTACAGCTAGTTTAATTATAAGAACCATCAAAATCCCGAGTATCTACACCCTATGAAAGGGAAGCATCTGCATTGCCATCGTGTTTTCAGTCCAGAACTGAGAGATGGGTCTGCAAGTTTTAAAGTTTGGTGTTTTTAGCACCACTACTTATCCCTGACCTCTGTCACTCAACTGCTATGGAGGTGCTCTCTGTCCCCCTCTCCCCCTTGGGCTTCACCAATGACAATTATTTTCCATTTGCTTTAATGAGAAGGTCTTAACAATAAACAGTCAGGGATCTGAAGTTTAACACTAGAGTCTATGAAAAAGCTCGTAGATCCGACCCACCTTAAAACCGTTCGCACCTATCCGCCAGCGTCTTTTGTCATTTAAATGTGCTGATAAAGACAAGCTGCAAAAAGCCTACTATTCCATCCCCTCACCGACTTAGAACATGCATGAACTTCTCCCAGCTCATGCCCTGATTGATTATCTGGAAGTGAAGTAGAGTTTTAGAGTGGAAATAATAGATCGTTATTTGGAACACACACATTTCATGTGTGTTCGTTTTCTACAGTAATCTGTGTAAACACATTGTTGAAACAGAAACTTTTTCACATTTTAGTAATAAATGTAACAAAATGTAGGCATAAACTATAAAATGTGTGAAGACTGAAGTCCAAAGATCAAATAAACACTTTCACAAAAGGTTCAAGAACAATACAATAGCTTCCGTGGCATAACGGTAAAATATGCTGACTCAGAGTGCAGCAGGCTTGCCTTCTGCCTCAGAGACCCGAGTTTGATTACCCGCTGGGGAGAAAATGTTATTTTTTTTCTTTGTAACCTTCTCCGCTCTGCCTGAACTCCCTGTCTATCTATATAGTAATAACAGTAATTTTATTATTATATAGCAGCTTCCCTGTCTGCCTATCATATAGTGCCTTTCCTTCCTATCTATCTATATATCTATCCCTTAGCTGTTTTTTATATATCTATTATACATCTATTATACAGTGCCCCATGGGGTGCCAAACAGGCAATTACAATGATTTTCGGAATATATAAAGTCATTCCTGAATATATAAAATCAAAACTTGAATATATAAAGTAATTCCTGAATATATAAAGTCAGCGTCAGAATAAATAAAGTCATTACCAAATATATAAAGTCAGTGTTGGAATATATAAAATCATTCCCGAATATATAAAATTTCCATGCTTGCCATTTCACTCGTACTAGTGAATGGTAAACTTCGACAGAAGCTACACAGAGCCAATCGGGCTTTTGAGGTTCGTCCAAAAATGCGCCCATACAAAAAGAATAAATAAATATAGTGTTCAAAATGCAGGACACATACATCATTTTGAATAAATTAAAAAACTGAACAGTGGGTTTTTTAAAAATATTTTTCAGAATATGTTATTGTTAACTTAGTTCATTACGTTGTATTAGGAACTCATTGAGTTGACTAAAAATGTGCCCGAGTATTTCAATCAATATCAATATAATCTGACTTTAAATTTATATATTCAGGAATGAGGTTATATATTCTGACGCTGACTTTACTGTATATATTCGGTAATGACTTTTGTATATTCTGACGCTGACTTTATTTATTAAAGTTTTGACTTTATATAATTGGGAATGACTATATATTCCGACACTGACTTTATATATTCAGGAATGATTTTATATACTGTATTCCAATGCTGACTTTATATATTCGGTAATGACTTTATATATTCCGAAAATCATTGTATTTGCCTGTTTGGCACCCCATAGGCACTGTATAATAGATACAAAAAAAAAACAACTAAGGGGATAGATATATAGTTAGATAGGAAGAAAAGGCACTATATGATAGGAAGACAAGGAAGCTGCTACAGTATATAATAATAAAATTACTGTTATTACTATATAGATAGATAGGGAGTTCAGGCAGGCAGGCAGGCAGGCAGGCAGAGCGGTGAAGGTCATTCCCAGATAATCAATCAAGGCATGAGCTGGGAGAAGTTTGTGCACATTCTAAGTCGGTGGGAGCATGGAATAGCTGGCTGCTTGTAGCTTGTCTTTATCAGCACATTTAGATGACAAAAGACGCTGGTGGAGAGGTGTGAATGGATTTAAGGTGTGCCGGATCTATGAGTTTTTTCGTAGGCTATGGTAATTCTAGTGTTAAGAGTGAATGGGACAGAATTAGACGCAAAATTACACTTTTAGGGCACCAGAGAAGCATTTAGAAAAACTGCTCTGAAAATCTGCTCTGAGTACTGCTCTGTAGATCAAAGTACAGGGCAGTGGGGCAGAAAGAAAAAATTTGGACGTGAGCGTCAGTAGGCTTTGTGCCCTAGGAACCAATTAACCCGAACTCTTCTATAACATTTTAGTAATTATTTACCACTCTGATCTTTCAAATCATAAAATAGGTCATTATAATAGCAATTGATGAGAAGAATTCACAATTTGGTTCTAAATCTAATGAGTACATCATCATCTCATAACAGGCTCAGGTTTTGAGTTTGGAATTTTTCTGTTCAGCTGTTTTAGCTTTAAACCGTCTTCAAGAAGCTGTGACACACAGACACACACACATTTTCAAAATATCAGTGTTTTCGGTATCAAAGGACCCTAAAATGTCGAGATCCCTGAAAAACTGGAGATTGAAAGTTTTGACGAAACAAAAGTTTTTGCTCCTCCACCATAGATGATAGGTTATGGTGGGGGAAGGAGCAAAGCAAAAATAAAATAAAATGAAAGGTTTTATAGGCTACTAACTGTGTAAGCTTGTGTTGTAAAAATCCCGGGTAGAAACCATGGATTCTAGCACTTCAATCAATCAATTGCATCGATTGTGCATTAGCAGCTAAGCGAGGTTCTCTCTCCTCGGTGGTTTTGTTTTGCCGATTTGCTCGCCTTGCTTTTGTATCAATGGCTAAGTGATTTTCTCTCTTTTCTCTGCGATTTCACTTTGGTGACAGATTCGCTTTCTTTGAGTTTCATGCTGTAGCCTCGCACTTCCGGGCCGGACAGACAGAAACACAAACTTCCACGCGTATACTGTATGTTTATATATAAGATTGTTTTCACCATCTCCATCGAAATCCTTCCCAGAATTCCCTGAAGTGCATTTGTTTGTAACCTCATCTGAGCAACGGGTTAATGATTGACCTTGGATGTTCCGGGGGATTGGAACTTGATGGATTACTCTTCAATTAAAATATATACTTGTGGCTAACAAACCTTTTATTCTTGTGTCTCACCACAAATTTTTGATTCAGTTTTTGGCATTGAAAAAAGATCTGTGCAGTGGGCATTGTTGTGGTGGTATAGTAACGAGAGGCGTGAGAATAGCGAGGCTGAAATGAAGAAAGACAACAGGACATTGTACACTAGAGGAGTGAGTGTATTGAGATGACCGAGTGTAGCGAGGCTGAAATGAAGACAAGCAAAAGCACAATGGACCCCTGGGGAGTGGGGTAAGGTAGTAAGGCTAAAATGGAGAAGGCCCACTGCACAATAGGCACTGTTGTGGGGGTACAGTAGTGAGAGGGGTGAGTGTAGTCAGGCTAAAATGGAGAAAGCCCACAGCACAGTAGGGGGGTAGTGAAGCTGAAATGGAGAAGGCCCACTGCATAGTGGGCACTGTTGTGTGGGTACGGTAGTGAAAGGCAAGAGTGTAGTGAGGCTGAAATAAAGAAAGACATCAGCACCATGGATACCTAGGGGACTGGGTAAGGAAGTGAGGCTGAATTGGAGAAGGCCCACTGCCCAGTGGGCACAAGAGATTTGAGTGTATTGAGACAGGCAAGTGTAGCGAGGCTGAAATGGAGAAAGTCCATAGTGCAGTGGACCCTGGTGGGAGGTGGGAATGTAGCGAGGCTGAAATGGAGAAAGCCCACTGTGCATTGGGCACTGTTGTGGGGGTACAGTAGTGAGAGGCATGACTGTAACAAGACTGAAATGAAGAAAGCCCACAGCCTGATGATCATTAGAGAGGCAAGTGTAGTGAGAGTGGGGTGATTGTAGTGAGGCTGAAATGGGGAAAGTCTACAGTACAGTAGACAGGGGTTCTCCTTTTGCTAAGATGGCTGCACTCTAAACTCCAAATGCAGTGTTTCGAGTTTATGTCAAGTGAGGACATACAGCTTCTCCAAGAGAATTTCTCCCTTGTGATGGTAAGGTCTCCTCCTGCTCCAACTCTTCCACTTTCTCTCCTTTTCCTGACTGTCGAATGCTTTTTTCTAACTGTCCTCTTAATTCCATACTTAGGTAAGGGCTGTTTTCAAGAACTTCTACCGGGGACATCATGCTGAGACTGAATATTCGGGAATTAGGAATGATTTGTTGGGAATGTCTCTTCCTATATGCCCCTGCAATCTTAGACCCTGATTGCCCAATGTAACAGCTACCACTCACAGATATTCACTGTCCCCACCTGCTGCCATTTTTCCTACTTCCGTTTTTTAAGACAAGGTCTCAATTCACATCTAGATATTTTTCTAAAATTGTGGGGGAACTCAGCCAAAAGTGACACCGTAGTGCTGAAAGGGTCACTAGAGTGTTACACAGACCCTTAGTGTGACTTCTGACCTATAAGGGCTTGTTTATACTTCATGCTCAGAATGTGCATGTGCACGCATAATGGCTGCCACACATTTCCAACATTCATATGACATGTCCTCTGAGCATGTCCTCAGAAATTAACGTGACACGTGAGCTAGTTGCAGCCCCGGTAGAAACTCAGAGGGTACATTGTGATAAAAATTGAAATTTGTTACGTCAGAGTTTCTGCTTACTGTTTACATGTGACAGAAAGCTGCTATGCAAATCCTACGGGATCGATGTGCACGCTTCAATGTTTGATGAATGATTCTATGTGGTGAAGCAAAATGGCGACATACAAATGCATTTGTGGTGCTTTTATATTCAAGCATCGCATATTCCTGATTGTAATGACACAATATATTTTAAAAGTCTCACGTACCATCTTCTGTGCCGTCTTTTTTTTTTTGCAAGTTCACAACAGAAACAGAATGTACATCGCTGTATTTAAGTCACAGAGAAAAAAATTAAGGACCTGGGACCTCATCTATAAACGGTGCGTATGCACAAAAATGTTGTGTACGCCTATTAACACGCTCACATCGTGATGTATAAAAACTAAACTTGGCATAAAGCCATGCACATTTACATGCTAGCTCAATCCCTTTGCATACACAAGTTCTCCTCTCGGTTTTGCAAACTGGCAGGACCCAGCGTCAAAGCAGTGCTACTGTTCCTGTGTGGTTTCCTTTTAGTTTTTAGATTCACATCCCTGATGCGGCTTTATAAAATGCCCTGAAATTAACCGTATATTGTTTATTGCATCCTGGTTATGACGTTAAACTGCATCTGGCCCTGCAAGCGGTCCTCCAACTTGCAGGGAAATCATGGGGGTCGGTGGCAGGATTGGCACTCCAGACACCATAAAAAAACCTCACAGCTCCGAGATGACAGAAAAGACTCCTTTTTGCTGTCCACGGGAGTAGCTATGCTGCAGCCGCCCATAGGATGGCTGCTTACATCATGAAGGGGATGGGGGAAAGCCCTCGGGAGCCCCGTCCTCGGAAAAGTCGAAACCGTTGGAGAGCCAGGTCTGTTGGGGATCAGAACTGGTGTGGTGCTGAGGCATTGCCCACAGCACGGCAGCAATCGGGTCCCAATTTGAGGCAGTACATACGGGTAGGCGCATGAAACGTCTTGTCTCTCCGGCAAGATGATCATCTTTCTCTGTTGTCGGAGGAACTGCGTAAACGCCGAATTTCACTGGCGGCACTCTCTAAGGTGCGCAGACCGGGTATTGGCCAGATCCCTGGCCAGTGGATGTATACACTTTTAATTGGTCTGGTCGGTCTGATGGCTTTCATACTCAGGGAGTAGCTGTTGCTGTAGCGGGTTGGCTTCTTCCGATGGTTTCCAATGTCACTCCTTTGAGTATGAGTATATTATGAGACTCAGATTACGTCAGTCCCTGGGTGCCTTGTCTGTTGTCTCAGTGTATGCACCTACCATGGTGAGTGACGTCTCGGCGAGGGAGACATTTTATTCGCAGCTTCGCTCGGTGGTTGATGGGTGCCCACAAGGTGACACTCCTCTGTCAATGAAGCCACTGGCACTGACAGGGCTGGCTATGAGGATTGTCTCGGTCCCCATGGGTCTGGTGACCGTGGTGAAAGTGGCTCCATGTTCCTTGACTTTGCAAAAGGTCAGGGGCTGCGAATCGTTGGATCCTGGTTCCAGCACCCAGAACCGCATCTTTGGACTTGGTACTCCAATACTGGTGGTGCGGTGTAGGAGATCGATCACATTCCTGTGGGCAGACGCTGGAGGTTCTTGCAAAACTACAGGGTCTACATAAGTGCCCAGTTTGTGAATTCTGACCACAGACTTGTTGTTGCTACTCTTAGGATCTAGCTTAGGTCCAGCAAGTTACCACCTACTAGGAAATTTAGCCTGGACTTGACCAGACTCCAAGACCAGGCTGCTTCTAATGAGTCTGCACACAGTTTGAGTGAGGAACTTGCAGATTTGGGTGTGACAGCCAATCCTAATGTGATATGGGAGACCTTCCATGACAAGACCCTGAAGGTTGCTGAGGCTTGTGCTGGTGTTACCGGTGTTCCCAGAAGGGCTCAATGGCAACTCTGGTCTGTACCAGGAACTGAGAAGGATGGTTGCCAGGGCTCTAAGGGTGGATAAAGAGGCGTTTGTTAGAGGAATCTGTGAGCAAGTGGCACACCATCTGTGGTCTAGCGACCCACATCCTGCTTACAGAAGAATCAAAGCATTGCGCACATCTAAATCAGGATGGCTGATGGAATGGTCCTTACGGATGACACTGTAGTTGTGACCCGCTGGGCTAGCTACTTTGAGCAGTTGTTCAGAGCTGATTCTCTGGCTAGGACGTTGCACATCTATGGGTCCACAGTCCTTGAGGCTGATCCTCCAATTAGCTGTGAACCACCCAATCTCACTGAGATTGCACAGGTGGTGAACCAGCTGAAGGGGGAAAGGCTGCAGAGATCTTATTTATTTCGGACACTGTGAGACTTTGTGAGCTTTTGATTTTCCGACACTCTATGTCACACGATCAACTTCCTTTTGTTGTTTATACCACTGTTTAAACCAACAAATAGTATGTTTTTCCTTTGCCTCCACTTGGTATTTGCTGAAATTCTTCTATTTCCCCAGTGCTTTTGCCATTGTCTTCTCACAGAACGCTGAGCTTAAGGGCTATTTATATTGATTTGCATATTCAAAGAGGTGAAATTCTGGAAGGAGTTGGGGACGTACGCGTGCATTACTTTTCACTCTGACTGGGATTTATGTAGCAGAAAAATGTAGAAGTTGGTGTACACACAGATTTATGCATCTGGATATTTTTGTGCGTACGCACATTTCCACTTTTGTGCTTACACCATGTATTTTAGTGTGAATTCTACGCACGCCGTTATGCATGAGGCCCCTGGTAAAAAAGTGTATTTTGTGATTACAGTGGAAATTTCGGCTTTAATCTCGAAATGTCCATTTTAACCTCGTAGTTTACTTTACCATTAAAGTGGACAGTTGTAAACGTCATCTCAGTTGTTAATTGCTACGATCTTCTGGGGCTTCCTCCTGACCTGACAGCAGCGGCAGGCAGCAATAGAACACATTAAATGTATGATACTCCAACTCTCTGCACATTTAGAATCCTTAGATTTATACTTGATTTCACTTTCTTGATGAAATGCAATAAAATATGTATGTTACATTTTGCAGATAAATCGTTAATTTCATGTAAATAATGAATATTGTTAATAATTACACACATGGGGGTGACACGGTGGCAGAGCGGTAGCGCTGCTGTCTCACAGGGAATCACTTCGTTGGTATTCCCTGCCTGGAGTTCTCATGTTTTCCTGTTGGGTTTCCACACTGTGCTCCGGTTTCCTGCCAAAGATATGAAGATTTGGTGACACTAAAATGATGCTAGTATATGTGAGTGTGTGCTTGTGTTCAGCTTGCAATGAGCTGATGCCCCATCTAGAGATTGTTTCTGCCTCGTGTCTAATGCTAGCTGGAATGGACACATCCCTGGATTGATGAAAATAATCATTAAACATCCTTTTCAGAAATATTGCAGTAAGGTGTCATCGGAATGTAATGGCTGTTTCAGGCAATTCACAGCACAGCAATGCCGAACGTTTTCTTACCGTGATGATATCTCGGTCTGCCACCTGGTGGATTTTTCCAGATTTACGTAAAGTATGCTCACAAGTATAAACAATTCAATGCTTGCACAGCAGGAGCGTTCGCTGGTGCATGTGTCGTGTCGTGTGAAGTTTAAACCTGGCCTAAGAATTCCTTGCAGCCCCTCTCTTGACAAAAAACAATAATGGGGCCAGGATTAAAGCCCAGAACTGTGCTGTCCACCATCCTGGATTGCACCCCATCCAACCTTATTTCACTACTGACCTGTTAAAAATCCCTGCAGATTGTTAAGATGGAAGATAATGGGTGATTGATGTCCAATTATGTTTTAAAAGATGAGGAATAGCGAGCAGGCATTTAACAATTGTTTCCGAAGACTTAACACAATTTGGGTAGGGTGGCTCTGTTCTGCCTCTCAGTTCCCTGACGTCTAGCAGATTTTTCTCTTTTCAATAATCTGTCGACTCATTGGGTGTTCCCAGGGCAGACTGAGCACAACAGCCTTGTTTCTTTGATTGGCACACTGCGATGTACGTCCATACATTGCCTCCTGCGTTTCTGTAAAAAAAGAAAAAGAAAAAATAAACATGGAAATGCATTTTTGATCCCGCTCAGAGAAGATTGAAGTGTGGAGCGCAGCGTGTCGGTGAATTTCATTCCTAAACTAAGCCTTTTGTTGATGGCTCCTCTAATGGAATCGGAACTGCTTTCCAGCTCCCTGTAATGCACTTGTAATGAAACATCTCAAACTTTAGCACAACGTGCCAGGTTTTCTACTTTATTTGTTTGCTCTGGCAAGTAAATAAATAAAGAATGCATTTAATTTCCCTGCAGTGAGTAGGGCGTTATGATAGTTTTTCACTGTTATTGGCTTTTAATGCTAGGATACGTAATCTCAGCACAGAAGGAGGTTTAAGGGATGGAGACACTCAGAGTTCAGGTAGCAGTCCTGCTTTCTGCTTACGGGAGGCTGATTTATTTCCAAAGATGGCCTTGCCTACATGTTTTAAATATTTAATTTAATTGAAATTAAAAATTCATAAGGGGTGGACGGGGTCCAATATGGTGACCTCAAGGACTGCATCTTATTTTTGCAAATGACAGTATCCTGATGGCTTCATCGGGCTGTGACCTCAGACATGATCTGGGGTTGTTTTACAGCCAAGTGTGAAGTGGTCAGGATTAGGGTTACTAGACGTCTGGCAAAAGTTGTCTGGCGTTGTGTCCTCTGTCCGGCAGGCATTGCATAAAAAGGTGAAAACGTCCGGCTTTCATCAATCACTGACTTGACCGTGTTACTGGCTGAAATCGCATGCTCGCTTCTATGTTTTACATAAATCATCTTGTTTTATTGAAAACAAAACACGACTACTCACTACTCAGCCTATTTCCAGCAATTGAGAGGCTGTTACAGTTATTCCCCGTGCTGAAAGCTTACTTTCAGAGCATAAATCATAAATACTAATCAAGGCTTTTTTCGAGAACAGTTTTTCAGAAGTATATTTGTGTTTTTTGTATTCGCTGATATCAGTATGTCAGGCGAAAATTGCAGCTATTGAAAAGGAAGAAACATCGCCGTTGGAAGTTTATAGCATCCTACAGTCGACAAAGCAAACTCTGCTTAGCAGACAAGTGAAACTTGTATTTTCCTGAAAGTTTACAAGATTACATCTTGCCTGAAGAAGGGGCCTGAGTTGCCTCGAAAGCTTGCATATTGTAATCTTTTTAGTTAGCCAATAAAAGGTGTCATTTTGCTTGGCTTTTCCCTGAAAGTGAGAGAACCTCTGAAAAAACTGCATGAAGACGGCCAAGATGAAGAATGCAAGGACAAAGGGTGCACTGATTATTTGGAAAAGTGGATGACTCCTTTCGATGAATTTCAATGCTTTCGTTGGATGTTTTTAAACAAAGTGAAAGACGGTACGTTCGATGATCTGTTGCCCTGTGTACAGTATATGAGCGGAAACCGACGATGTTTAGTTGTTTGACCAGTACCTCAACCTGAAATCATTCGCAGGACAGAAAGATGGCAAGTTTTTTGACAGTCTCCTTCACGAACAGAGGTGTTCATACTTTCAAAGATGTGCAAATGAAGCCAGTTAGTCAAAGCTGCTTAAAATCTGCAAATTTTTTTTTTGTATTCCCCGGCACAATGCCAACATTGACAGAGCATTATCCAACGCACACTGGAAAAAAGAAAGAAATTGAAGGTCTACTTACTCTGGCTGAGGAATTCTTCCTACAGAGTACAATTTTAAGAACGTTTCTAGTCTGGAGTTCCTTGCCTATGTTGCGGGATCGATGAACTGCTGCAAAAAGTTGCCTCGTCTGAAAAATATGAAACTGCATAATCTTATATATAAATGTCTATTTGCAGCTGGAGATCCACAAAGGGAGAAAATGAATCACGTATCATAAAGTAGTTTTTATTCCCGAGCTTTCAGCCCCTGCTAGGGACCTTCATCAGAGGATAATGCTTAGACTTACAAGAATCAATGGCAATATATAGCAAAAAATTTTGTGGTGGGGGGAGGTGCCTAAGTCAGTGTGGTGGGGGGTATTGGGTGTAAAGTTTTGCTTATTATGAATATGTTCTTCTTAACTTTGCATATGCTGGATTTATATCTAAGTGTCTGTTGATGGCGTTCTCATTTGATAGCCAAGATTCGGCCAGCTCTCTGGCACTTTTAGTACTGGCCTTAAACCTTACTTGTACATTGTCCCAGTTAAATGTATGTCCTGTAGATTTAGTATGTGGATAGATCAGTGACCATGAGTCCTTTCTTCTGACAGCATTGTGATGTTCCTGTATATGTGTTGTGATTCATTTTGTGTGTCTTATGTATGCCACTGGGCATGAACTGCATGGAATGCTATAAACTGCGTTTCGTGTTTCTGCTGTTGATTTCTTATTTTTAGCATTAAAGAGGACCGTGAGCAGATTGTTCGTGGGTTTGTGTGCTATTCTGTTGCCTGACTTGGCCAGGATGCGTGCTGCACCTTCAGACACCTTGTGGTGATAAGGGAGTGAGTGCCAGGCGGGGTGGGTGTTCTGATTCAAGTCGATTGTTTGCTGAGTATTTCGGCGTCTTCTGTGTAAGCTTCGATTAATGAATGTTTTTGAGTATCCGTTTGAAGTGAAAAGACGGAAGAGTTAGCATTTTTCATTCGTTTTTGTCTCCTTAATATTACAATAGGTGTGGACTCTTCTGAATAGAGATTTATACACAGCTCCATTTATGAGATAGTGGGTGACTTCGCCAGCAACTACCCATGAAATGTCCATGAATTGATTGTTGTTGCACGGCCAGTTGACAACGGAGTAGAGGACACCAAAAACTGGAGGAAATAAACGTTTGGGGGTCCACGGTCAGTTATAAGAGAGAAAGTCGAAGACAAAATCAGACTCAGTCAGTATCCTGGGGACCTTTACCAACTAGCTGCCTACCCCCTTCTGGCCATTTTATAATTGAGTTAATGCTGAATCACAGAATCAACAGAATCTTCCATCCAATGAGGCTCCCTGTATCTGAGAAAAATAGCTTGGCAGTAGAGCAGGGTCACAGAAAAGAGAAACAGAATCGAGAAATAGGGTCAATCGAAAAGTAGAAGCAATTTGAAGATGACGTGGTAACTGCAATGGATAGAAGCTGACACAATACAACGCATTTGTGATAGTTTATTGGTAGTTCCAGCATGCACAGTGCTCTGACGTTAGTCTAGTTGAAGCCAAGGTGACATGGACTATCCACTGTGGGATTGTGAACATGCTGTGATGAGATTTCTTTAGGCTGAAGGAGTGAAACCAACTGAAATTCACAGAAAGATGTTGGCTCAGTGTGAAAGTGAAAACAGCAGGACTCACAGAAAAGTTTATGAATGGGAAGAAATGTTTAAAGCCCGAAGAACAAGTCTATTCAATGAAGCTTGATTTGGTCGATCGTCAACATCGACCACACAAGCCCACATTCTCACACAAGGAGAATGCCTTTATTGGTGAAAAACAATGAATTACCTTGTCTGCTGTTGCCGGACGTTTGGATATCAGGCTGTGGCATCTAAACGATGTTCAATTGGTAATAAGGGGCCGAGAGTGTGCCAAGAAACTATCCCTCAGACCAATTACACCACCACCACCACTATCCTGAGCCATTGATACAAGGCAGGATGGATTCCTGCTTTCATGTTGTTGACGCCAAATGCTGACCCTATCACCTGAATGTCACAGCAGAATTCGAGACTCATCTTAGCAGACCGTCGTATTAAAGCGGTATTCAGTAATGTTACAAAAGAAATTAGTTCAGCTTTGTGATGGGGCACGTTATCCTGCTGGAAGTAGCCATCAGAAGATGCGATGGACATGGTCAGTAACAATACTCAGGTAGGCAGAATCATTTAAACGATGCTCAATTGGTACTAAGGGGCCCAGAGTGTGCCAAGAAAATATCCCCCACACCATTACACCACCACTACCAGCCTGAACCATTGATACAAGGCAGGATGGATCCCTGATTTCATGTTGTTGATGCCAAAATTCTGATCCTACCATCCAAATGTTGCAGCAGAAATTGAGACTCTTCAGATCAGGCAACGTTTTTCCAGACTTTTAATATCCAATTTTTGTGAGCTTGTGTGAATTGTAGCCTCAGGTGCCTGTTCTTAGATGACAGGAGTGGCACCTGAGGTGGTCCCCTGCTGCTGTAGCCCATCTGCTTCAAGGTTCGACGTGTTGTGTGTTCAGAGATGCACTTCTGCGCACCTCAGTTGTAACTACTGGTGATTTGAGTTACTGTTCCCTTTCTGTCAGCTCAGACCAGTCTGGCTGATCTCCTCTGTCCTCCAGCATCAACAAGGCATCTTCACCTAGAGAACTTCCAGTCACTGGATATTTTTCCTTTTTCTGTAAACCCTAAAAATGGTTGTGTGTGAAAATTCCAGTAGATCAGCAATTTCTGAATTGCTCAGACCAGCCTGTCTGGCATCAACAACCACGCTGTGTTCAAAGTCCCCCTTCATCCACATTCTGATGCTCAGTTTGTACCTCAGCAGATGGTCTTGGCAATGTCTATGTGCCTAAATACAATGAGTTGCTGCCATGTGATTGGCTGATTAGATATTTGCATTAAAGAGCAGTTGAACAGGTGTACCTAATAATGTGGCCAGTGAGTGAATTTGATATACAGTAATCCCTCGCTATATCGCCCTTCGACTTTCGCGGTTTCACTCTATCGCGGATTTTAAATGTAAGCACATCTAAATATATATCACAGATTTTTCGCTGGTTCGCCGCTTTCTGCGGACAATGGGTCTTTTAATTTAGGTTACATGCTTCCTCAGTTTGATTGCCCAGTTGATTTCATACAAGGGATGCTATTGATGGTTGGCTTAGAAGCTACCCAATCAGAGCATGTATTACATATTAACTAAAACTCCTCAATGCTATAAGATATGCTTCCCGCGCTGTGCTTGTTTGCTTCTCTCTATCTTTCTCACTCTCTCTGCCTGACGGAGGGGGTGTGAGCAGAGGGGCTGTTTGCACAGAGGACACGGACGCTCCTCTACAAAATGCCGCTTTATCGCGGTGCTTCTGTATACTTAAAAGCACGTATTGATTTTTTGATTGTTTGCTTTTCTTAGCGAGCGCTCTCTCTGACATTCTCTGCTCCTGACGGCGCTCCTTTATGACGGCGCTCCTTTGAAGATAAGATATGTTTGCTTTCTTTTAATTGTGAGAAAGAACTGTCATCTCTGTCTTGTAATGGAGCACAGTTTAAACGTTTGACTAAAGGGTGTTATTTCATGTCTAGAGGGCTCTAATAATGTTAACAGGGTGGGAGAGTTTATAAGGGCTTAAAATATATAATAATAACTATACAAACATATGGTTTCAACTTTGCGGATTTTCACCTATCGCGGGGGGGTCTGGAACGCGACCCCCGCGATCGAGGAGGGATTACTGTACAAGACTGGATGGAGACAAACATGTAACATAGAAAGGCTGGCTGTTTACTGCTATTTACAATTCTAACTTATCTTGGCACAGAAAATTAGTTTCATGATTTCAAGTCTTTGAAGGTGATGTCCAATGTTGTGTGGAGTTGCAGCTTTATTGCTGTTCCAGGGTCAAGTGGAGGCTTCTTCTTTATGTTGGAGTGCGCTCTTTCCCTTTGGTCCATGATCCTTTGTTTGTGGTGTTCTGTACTTCTGTTTTCTCAGCTTGCTTTCTGCTGTTCGTGCCGTGTGATCTTGTGGTTCAAAAGTTTAGATGATGAGGTCCCCTTCTTGACGAGATGGCTGTTTCTCAGCCTTTTCAGCCCACTGATACACAGCTTGGCCTGGCAGAGAGATTGTCAATTCCTGAAGCAGAAAAGAAGTAGTTTGGCAGTCCACTGCTCCCCAAACAGAGAATGGCTCGTCAGCTTTTAGTTTCAGAGAGCAGTTTCCAGAGGTTTTCTGTTGTTTTGCAGAGTGAGAACAGAGCTCCTGTGGGAGTACCCTTAGAGAACCCAACATTCCCCAGATTGGATGACTGTAGTTAGTTTTAAGGGAATATATAACGTCATCTGATTGGATTAACTCTTTGAGGGCAGATGTTGACTTTTGTCAAAAAATTCAGGGGTAGAGGATAGTAATCGGCTATAACCGGTGACAAAACTCGTTATATTTTATTTTCTTTGCTAGAAGGATAGATGGTTTGATTGATATGGCCTCAGTTACCAGCACACACGTAAGAAGCGAAGAGCAAACGACCTCTAAAATGGCATCGATATCTGGCAAGAGATGAATGCGAACACACAAAGCAATATACTCTGTGGACGACATTTTACATATTTTGTTGTTGAATCGGAATTTGACTTCCTAGACTCCAATTTTGGTGCAAGTGATCTGGAGATGGAGAACGAAAATTAAAGTGAGGTACCGGAATCAGCTGATCTGTCCCCAGCTGGTTATGGTGCTGAATGTGCTCATGAAGCTGATGTGCCTGGGAGGACTGCCACTTACGATGATAAGAGGGACAAACCAAGATTGCGTCACACTGTGGCTGTCACCACCACGTGAATAGAGCAAGGCAGTCAACAGACAACAGGAAGCAACAGCCGCCACAGAACAAAGCAACAGACGTTTGATGTTGATTTATGCGTGAAACCATTGTTTGGTGTGCTTTGTTTGGGAAAAAAATATTCAGCTGTCAAAGAGTTAAAGTCACTTGCTGTTACAAAATCATTGAGTCTTCAGAGGTGAGTTCTAACTGTCATTTCTTGAATTGTAGTTCTTTGTTCTTGCTTGAGTCCATTTTGGACCTTCTGGTTCAAGAAGTCTGTGGAGTGACCTCTGGAGAGACGTCAGGTCACCTCTGTTACTGGTCACCTTTGTTATCAGATGATGTCCAGGCAGATCCTGGTACAAGATTGACTTCAGTCGCTTAGTTTGGAATGCAAGTGGGGGTTTTATGCAGCTGGAGGTCTGCTAAATCTGCTGCCTTAACAGGCCTGGTTTTCTATCACAGCCTGGCAGAATGGGCAATGCCAACTTTGTCCAACAACCCATAACATTTGTGCAAGATGACTACCCGAAAAGCTTACTGGTCTTCACAAGCCAACATTCTTTGTTTAATCTGAGCAGCTTTCACTTTGTCTGCCCAAAGAAATCTCACTACAGCACCTTGTTCAACAATGGTGCAATCCCAAATTGGAGCGTCCATGTTCACTTTACCTTGACTTCATTTAGACTAAAGGTAGAGTGCTGCCCTTTGTGTGTTCGGCTACCCATAAGCCATGACAAACGTGTTGTATGGCATCAACAGTTACCTTGTAATTTTCAGTTTCATGTACCCTCATACTACAGTTGACTAACAGACAGAGATGCAGTGTGTACAGTCTAATCAGCAGCTCTAGTCAGGGTATGCTGGACTAAAGCAGTAAGCCTTCAGTCTGGATTTAAAAACTTAAAAAGATCACTGAACCTGCAAGGTTTTTAGTTTATGAAGCAGTTTGAGATGGTATCACCTGTGATGGGCACCATATATAATAATTGACTGATTGTTTGTTTGATGTATTCCATTTTTATTTGCTCCATAAAGCACATTGTGGTATCATTTACAGTAAAAAGTGATGTATGAAGTTAAGGTCCATTCTTGAAGTGATGGTACTTTCCACTAGAAGTCATCTCTCACCTTGCGCCCTGTGACACCTGAATGTTCAAAATGCTGCCAACGCTATTTGAGATTAATGTGCTAAAAGACCAAGAAGGGCCTCAATTATCACACAGGCTGTAAGGACAAGAGACAAACTCTGGCCTGTCTTATTCAATTGGTAACCTAAACATCTTGCATCTCAGTAGCCTGAAGGCACCTTCCATGCCATTAAACTTGGTTATGGACCCCCAAACACAATGCACAGTTATCATTATCAAAAGCATTTTTAACCAAAGCTGAGTATACTTGAAAAAACTTTAACACTCATTCTTAAAGGAAGCCAACTGCCCTCCATTTACCCAATCAGAGGCCAGACAGGTGACATCATGACTGGCTGTGTAAATTTGGAAACAGGGACGGCGGCGTTGCTGGCAGAAGAACTGTGTGGGTGTGCACAGCTGAGGGAGAAGACATTACGCAGATACAGTTACTCTTGAAAAATTGAGGTCGTCAGGTCTATCTGTGAAAAGGTTTTTAATCAGGCTGTAAATTTGCATTATTTATTTTTAAGAGGCTAAAATGTACAAATAATACTTTTGCTTGTCAGCTTTCATCTATTGCCTGTGTGGGAGCAGAACAAGTGGGAGGCAATAGGAAGCTTATCATCCATGAAGCACTCTTCTTATATCACAACGGATCTCAGCTCGATTCTTATTGTGGACTTTGGACCCCATCCCTACCCACATATTCATCTTTCAGGGGTCCTGCACCCGAGAAACTAAAGTGAGCCGTCATGATGATTGAGCCATCATGGTGAATCATAGCTACACTGCTCAGCTCAAAGTATATAAAGAATATAAAGATTGTGATAGAACCAGGGGCGTCAACGAGCCCCAAACACAATCACACACAGTGTGCCGGATTCAAATAAAGGGTGGTTTATTAACCAAATTCTTCCACAAAGCGGCAAGAACACAAGCAAAACACATATAATATGTCTCTCTCTCTCTCTACAAATCACAATTCCTCTCACAATCACACTGGTGTCCTCCAGTCAAGTGTTGCTTCACGTTCTACCAGCTCCAACTTGCCTGGATAAGGAAGTATGGTCCACTTTACCAAAGACCCAGGAGTACTTCTGGTACCAGCACCACTGCCCGATGGAAGCACTTTTGGGTTATATGGAAGTCCCATTGGTTATGGAGCACATCTCCCGATAGTACCCCCTTGTGGCACCCATGGTCCCCAGCAGGGGTGTGTTGCCGGACTACATCTCCCAGCATTCCCTGCCAGTTCCCAAATGGGTGAGAATGCCATCCAGCGTCCTGGGAGAATAAAGAGTTCCCAGTGACATCTTCTTTTGGTGGGTTATCTGTCCATCCATCTTTTCTTGGATCTGCCTCCTTCCTCTTTCCTGCCAGGATGCCCATCTTCCTACTCTGAGCCTACCATACCATGCTCCTTTCTGGTCAGGATGCCCTTTCAGCCCATGTGGCACTGACAAGATGCACCTGTTTCTTTTGCTTTAACATTTACAAAGTCAAAAAAAAGTGACCTTCTGTAAAATATGTTAGACTGGTAGTACTGCCAACATAATCTGAAAACCATATAGGTTTAGATGTCACTGCTAATGCCCTGTCACCAAAGGAGACTCTGCTTGCCACCATATGTGGGTCTTTCTAATGGACAAAATGCAAGACTTTAATTAAAAAAAAAAAAAGTTTACCTTCTGTTTTGTCGATGATATCAATGTGTTTGTATCACAACTATGGTTAAACCTCGCAACGGAGGCCTGATATAACAGCCAGAGCTTGTACTGAGTGAAATAGACAATCATGGACTCACGTGTAGTTTCACAAAACTGACACTAAAATTTGTTTTGTAGGAGAGTTTGCAATTAAGAAACTCACTTAAGACTTTTCTAGAGATTTAAAATATTTTGTTTTGTTTTTATATACCTAGACACTGCCATTTTGTGAACTATTACCATAGTATTGCTATGTAATGATGACCAGTTACCCAAGATTGCGGAAAAACATAACAAATCTGTTGATGCACGCTTATGACTTTAGCGAATCTGGTTCCTGATTTCTGATTTTTGACAATGATTTAGCTTAGTGTTTGGGTTTTGATTATTCATAAGCTAAGTTTCAATTTTCATACAGTTTCTGTAAACTGACACTAGAATTTGTTTTGCAGAAGACTTTACAAATGAGAAACTCACTAAAGACTTTTCTGGGGTTTTAAAATATTTTGTTTTGTTTTTATATACCTAGACACTGCCATTTTGTGGACTAGTACCATAGCATTGCTATGTAATGATGACCAGTTACCCAAGATTGCGGAAAAACATAACAAATCTGTTGATGCATGTTTATTACTTTACTGGTTCTGGTTCCCAATTCCTGCTTTTTGGCAATGATTTAGCTTAGTGTTTGGGTTTTAATCAGTTATAAGTGAAACAGCTGAATGTCTGAAAAGTGGCGCTGAAATTTCTTTTCATTCAATTTTGCAATTGGGAAATTGTGAAACTCACTAAAGTTTGTTTTTAGGGTTTTCGACTGTCTTTTTAGGGGGGGTTAAAATATTACCCCCTAAAGGTGTGTTCACACAGCAGTTCTATTCATGAATCATCACTATGGTGGAGTGCAGTGTATTGTATAAAAATGTGATAATGTGGTGTATTTTCCTTTTGAAAACACATTCAAATGGACATTCTGTACAGAAAAAATCAGCACTCAGAAGGTCGTCCACTACCTACCAACCGACTTAGTTGTGGACAGGCACTTCATGTACCTTTAACACTTTGAACGTGAGGTACAAGTTGAGTTCTATTACATTGAGCCTGTCAAGGAACAACAAACGATATAAGTTGTATGTCAGTATACAGCTATTATAGATGCAGCTGACAAACTTTGTTGCCATGTTTCAGTTATTCACTATTGTGCTGCCATCTAGTGGCTAGACATATATATATATATATATATATATATATATATATACTGTATATTTTTTTTTTGATGTGGAAAGTCAAGTCAAGTCAAGTTGGGAAGCATGCACGTTACTACACCCACTACACAACGAAACAACTTGGGATACCGGTTGGCAACCCCCCCAGCAGACACGCGTTCCAGTCCCACTCTCCAGAAATGACCCTCTATCTGCTGCAGCCAGGTGTTACGTGGGCAACCCCTTGGCCTGGTCCAGCCACTTGGGTCCCCAACAATGAGGATCTTATGGCCGTAGTGCCGTAACTGACGCTACCTCACAATGCAGATAATGTGCCTCATTCAGGACATCATAAACCAACCGCTCATTTGACACAAATTCAAACCAACGGTACCCAAGGATTTTCCAGAGAGACACAGTACCAAAGGAGTTCAGTCTTCGTCTCAGGTCACTGGATAGCACCTATGTCTCACAACAATATAGCAAGACAGGAGGACACCAGGACTCTAAAGACTTGGACCTTCGTCCTTTTTCATAGATATCGGGAGCACTGCACACCCCTTTCCAGCAACCTCATGACCCCTCCATGCTCTCCTAATCCGTCTACTGACTTCATAGGAAGAGTCACCAGAGACATGAATGTCACTGCCAAGGTAAGTAAACCCATCGACAAGGTCAACACTCTCTCCGCAAACAGAAACCCTGCTGATGGCTGTGCCCAAGAGGTCATTAATGACCTGGATGTTGGTTTTTATCAGGACAGAACAGGAGCAGAACACACCCTTGACGAACCTCAGAATCAACTGGGAAAAACACAGAGGTTCAGCCTCCACTCTGCACAGCACTCACAGTACCAGTGTTATAGGCCTGCCATGAAGGTATCCTGTAAACCCTCAGGATGTCCCACAGGGCAGCATGATCAACTGAGTCGAACGCTTCATGAAAATCAACAAAGACTGCAAAGAAACTCTGCCGATATTCGCATTTGTGCTCCATGAGAAGCCTCAGTGCCAGGATGCGGTCGATGATAGGCTTCTTAGGCGTATAACCAGACTTTTCTGGTTGCTGGTAGATGAGCAAGTGATCACGGATCCTATTGAGGATGACCCTAGCAAGGACCTTACCTGGCACAGAGAGTAGTGTTATCCCCCTGTAGTTGCTGCAATCCAGGCGATCACCCTTCCCTTTCCGGATAGGGACACCAAGTCCCATTTTCCAGTCAGTTGGGATGATGCCAGTCTCCCAAATGGAAGCAAAGATTGCTTACAATGCCAGGAGGACAGCCTTACCATCAGCCTGGAGAAGTTCACCCCAGATACCACAAATCCCTGCAGCCTTTCCTCCCCTCAGCTGGTTCACCACCTGTGAAATCTCAGTGAGATTGGGTGGTTCACAGCTAATTGGAGGATCAGCCTCAAGAACCGTGGACCAGAGATATCCAACGTCCTAGCCGGAGGATCAGCTTTGAACAACTGCTCAAAGTAGCTAGCCCAGCGGGTCACAACTGCAGTGTCATCTGTAAGGACTGTTCCACCAGCTTCCCTGACTGCGACTCTCCGAGAAACAGATTCAAATGTGCATAATGCTTCAATTCCTCCGTTAGCAGGACGTGGGTCACTAGACCACAGATGGTGTGTCACTTGCTCACAGATTCTTTTAACAAACGCTTCTTCATCTGCCCTCAGAGCCCTCACAGCTGTCCTTCTCGGTTCCTGGTACAGACCAGAGTTGCCATTGAGCCGTGCACTGCGACTCCTCTTGATGATATCCAGTGTGCCATACAAGATGAAACACCTCCTTCTTGGAACACCGGTAACACCAACACAACCCTCAGCAACCTTCAGGGTCTTGTCATGAAAGGTCTCCCACATCACATTAGGGTCGGCAGTGGAAAATAGTGTTATAAACAGACTGTCATGTAGTTATGTCATTGCGAAAAATGTATAAAGTTACTGAAGTTTTGAAACAATGATTTATTGCAAGATAAATATTTTGATGATAATGACAGTGATTGATATAGTGACAAACAATTGGGTGATGTAGGACTTGAAGTCTCTGGTCCTGATGCTGATATCACCCCTGAAGGCCATTCTTCATCGCAAAGGGTCCAACTTGTCACAACTGTCAGCACAGCAGTACATGGACAATCTGCCGCCCGCTGAGTGTAAACAGTCACCAACTGCCAAATGTGTTGTTGTGTAGAACAAGTAGGGACAGTGCCAAGAAACACATTATTCTAAGCCTGCACCCTGCGTGGTGTCATCCTTCAAGGATTCATTCAAATGCAGACTTCTAATCATGTTGATGGTCATAATAAACCAATTAACAGTTTACATTTTACAGTTATGTTTGATAATAAAACTGTTGATCTCTAAAATACTGCTTTACATTTTTAATGAGTTTTGATAGAATTAATTATTTATCACATGTGCATAGACCAATAGTACAACGTCCTGTTAATAAATGTTCCAGCAGTCAAAGGCATTAGCTTTGGGTTTCTTTTCTTTATCTGACGCATCTTTAGGACTGCGATCTCCAAGACTGCCATCATAATTTCGAAAGTAGGTATCATACTAACAGAACAAACTTAACACATGGCTGATGAAATGTCTTCATATGAAAATGGAGTGAGGCAGCTGATTTTGTTTTTCACTAGAGATCTTTATTTAAATACTCAATGACAAGCATACACATATGGAAGTAATGCAGAAAAAATTATTCCAGACAGGCACTGAGCACCTTTCTTCTTGTGGAAATGGCTTAGATTGTACTGGAAACAGCATTTGTTTCGCAGTTTCTTTTTTGCAATACGAAACAGCGAGTTTCACTTTGAATTTAAGTGCACTCAACACTGTTTATCGGCATTGTGTTCATTCTCTGTTAACATAGTTAACAATGAAAAAAGTAAAAGGAAATGTTACAAAATATAGCAGTTCATGCGTTCAGGTTAACAATGTACTGTATATAGGGAACCACAGACCAACGGAACAAGTGACCGAGTATTGTGGTCAAAAATTGTCAACATAATTGGAAAAGTGGGCATCTGACTACCAGAACAACAACAACAATGCATGGATGATAAAAGCAAAGCCAAAAGGGTTTTAAGCCACAAAAATAAATTTAAATGTCCCAAAATATCAAAGTGCCTCTCAAGAAATCCATCCATCCATTATCCAAACTGTTATATCCTAACTACAGGGTCACAGGGGTCTTCTGGAGCCAATCCAAGCTAACACAGGGCGTAAGGCAGGAAACAAACCCCAGGCAGGGCACCAGCCCACCACAGGGCACACACACCCACACACTAGGGACAATTTGTCATCGCCAATCCACCTAACCAGCATGTCTTTGGACTGTGGGAGGAAACCAGAGTACTCGGAGAAAACCCACGCAGAATATTCAAACTCCATGTAGGGAGGCACCAGAAAGCGAACCCAGGTCTCCTAACTGCGAGGCAGCAGCGCTACCACTGTGCCACCGTGCCGCCCTTTCAAGAAATGAAAACCATAAAAAAAAAAACCCTTAGCTCAAGAGCCAGTTTGTTAAAAATCAAAATTATGTATTTGGAAAAACAGAAGGACTGAAAAAGATGTAAAAAGGGGTTGTCTGAAAAAAAATGTAATCCATAAAAATATTTCAAGAGCGGATCAATAATAAAAATCAATAAGCACACAATAAGTTCACAAGAACTCCCCTGAACATCAACGTACCACTGACCTGCGCTCTCCTTCTGCACTGACTGAAATAGCCAGAGGGAGGGCTCAGGTGTGGTGATGTCAGAGTGGCCCCGCCTCTTGGGGTGCCACCCACAAAACTCAATTTGCAAAAATTTTACAAATCCATTTTTTGCTTTGTCATTCTTGACTGTGAGAGTATTGCTTTATTAGGCAAAAATTAATTTAAATGATTTTAGCACAAGGCTGCAATAACAACATGTGAAAAAAGTGAAGGAGTCTGAATACTTTTCTGAATCCGCTGTAAGAGAACTTGTTTTCACAGCTAGAAGCATAATACATGCATGAAACATCCATCCATCCATTATCCAACCCGCTATATCCTAATTACAGGGTCACGGGGGTCTGCTGGAGCCAATCCATAAAATGAATGATTACATTAAACACATAAAAGACACTTTAAATTAGACCAAAAGTCATAAAAAAGAAACAGAAATAGAGGTTGGGGAACTCGATCTGGCACACATATAACAGCAAACACTTTAAGACTAAGATCAGACCAGAATCTCTGAAACAATAAGACCACAATCCTGATGCTCTAAAGAGTTGTGTCTAAAGTATTAAAATGTTAAAATGAAAGATATCCATCCATCTTCATACCTGCCTGAAAGCAGCCTTGGATGAGAGGCTGGGGACTTTAGAAAAAGACGTCCATGCTGACCCCACGCTGCCAGTTTAGAGCCACCAACTACCTGAATGAGCTTGGACTTGGGTGGCGAACAAGAGCACCTGAGGAAAGCCTCACACAAACCTGCGGAGAACATGCAAATCCACACGGACAGTGAGCTTTTGAGCTGTGCCACCATACCATCCATAACACAATGCTATGCACAGTACAACATGAGGTACGTTCTTTACAATGGAAGCGGCTCCCTTTCCGTGTAAGGATTATCGCTGGGTAGTCACGTCTCAGACACGCCTGCCCTCTCCTTTCTTTGCTTTTCATGCCAGCTCTGTCTGGCTCCACATCGCTTGACGTTTCCAGTTGTGTTTTCAGCTGACATCTGCCTTCATTCATTATTCATCTCCCCTGAAGTACAGGACCTATCTGTCAGGGTGCCAATTTACAGATCCTCTTCTATGTGCTCGGCCTCAGGCGTTTCTGTATATCTTCCAAGATGTCCTTCACATATTTGCCCGAGTGACTAAAGTCCCTGTACAATTTTTTTTCTTTTTCCATTTAAAGGCTGACATTTGCCATCAATCCATTATTAAACCCATTTAATCCAATTCAGTGTCCTGAATCTGTTCCAGCAGTGTTATTGGGTACAAAATGGGAATGAATCCTGGACTGAATGCCAGTGCATCAGGGGACAGCCAGTTTAAAACTGACAATTATTCTAATTCACAATGCAATGGGACATGGCAGGTCTGACAATGATTTTCGGCACTAAGCTGTAGCTTTTTCCAGCTGGTCATTCATTCTGAACCCAAAGTCAATTCTTGGCACTTCTGTCCCATAGGAATTGTGTCTGAGATGACTGCTGAACCAGTAGGATACATTAAACTTTCAGCCCCCACATATGAGCCAGTGATGCTCATTGTAGTTCATTTTCTGAAGAAGATTGTCAAAGTTCTCATAGGTTTCTTTTAAATGTACAGAATGAACACCAGGTATCAATGCATAGTATATATTTGGATTATGAAGTCTGTAAATAGTCTCCAGTCATCTGCATTGCAATCTCTGCCAGGTTTCTGCACTAGGCTACTTACGTCAGATCCATCTTTCTTGAAATATGCTGCAAACAAATTTTCTCTATTTTGGTACCAATAGAAAGTCGTGTCCGGATGTAATGATACTTTATCATTTAATTGAGACCCCAAGAGCACTGCGACATCTTTGGGAATGGCCGGATTTCTCACTAAATCATTAAGTTCATCCTGAGTTAATGGCTGAGGCTTATTGTTTAAGTGTAATGAGACATATTATTCTGAGTCACCTCAAGTATTTTCTCCTTCTGAATGAGTTTCTGCAGAATTGAGACTGTCAGGTGGAGTAGGGATTGGCACCTCAGGCCCATGTTGTGCAGGTCTAATAGCTGAAGGAAGACTGGGATAAAACATCTTTCTGTCTCTTTTTGTAATATCCTTCAATTTTTGCAGGAACAGAAATAATGATTAATACTATGATTTATGGGTTCCCTACATATCATCGGAATACCAAAAGCAAGAGCCTTATACTGTCATTTGTCCATTGTCTTAGTTCCTTAACATAAACAGAACAGACACTGTGACAAGTCCATTGTTTGTCCAAGTTTTACTCCAAAGTTAGTGCTGACTTTTTTCACAGAAATTTGTAACTTTCTCTCTCTGTTTTTTTTTACTTCAAACTTTCCAAACATAGCAAAAACATCAGGACTGTACTTATAATCTCTAGAAGCCATATGAATTAATAGTACAATAAAAATGAAACTCTGTGTTGATCATCAACAAGTGCGCTTGATGACAGACAAAGTCACTCTGAGCTGTGATTGGTGCATTCCAGTGAGGCGAGAAGGACAGAAGAAGACAGACATGCTGATGGTAACCTGCTGCTATGATATAGTGCCTTTCAGATTAATCTATCTATCTATCTATCTATCTATCTATCTATCTATCTATCTATCTATCTATCTATCTATCTATCTATCTATTATATAGTGCCTTTCAGATCGATCTATCTATTATATAGTGCCTTTCAGATAGATCTATCTATCTATCTATCTATCTATCTATCTATCTATTATATAGTGCCTTTCAGATCTATCAATCTATTATATATGGCCTTTCAGATCTATCTATCTATCTATCTATCTATCTATCTATCTATCTATCTATCTATCTAATATATAGTGCCTTTCAGATCTATCTATCTATCTATCTATCTATCTATCTATCTATCTATCTATCTATCTATCTATCTATCTATCTATCTAACAGAAATGTACCTTTAAATGTAGAACATAACCAAATCTGAATATGACAAAGCTAATCATAACTTTAGAAATAAGAAACCTTTTTTTTCTCTTTTCTTAGTGTGTGTGTGTTTGCATGACAACTTTTTTCCTGAATTTTTCTTTCAATTTTCATCAACATTTTAAAAATAAACTTTGTTAAACTGCTAAGGGCCCTTTTACTCTGCATTTGGCTTTTCTTGCTCTGACCTTGCCAGCTGAGTAGCTGCTTGTTAACTACTTTAGCGACATTGCAGCACCTCACAGAGCCACTCAAGTTGTGGTGTGTCTACAATCTGTACCAATGGCATGGCGTCGCTCATCACAGGAGCCATTTACAGTACACAGACAAATGTATGACAATGAGTGACTAATATGTATAATTAAGAAATGGGACTTTAGTTTATATGAGGTGCTATTTGCTAAGACTGAAATAAATTCTAAATGGCAAGTCGTAAGACTGTCAATAAGACCAAAAGAAATATGACATACGAGAGGAGTCTATTTAGTCTGTGGTGCTCGTTTGTTTGTCTTAAAGTTAAGCTGTCCCAATGTCTCATCATAGTACTTCTTAAAGGTTCAAGGTTTTTGCTCATCCGTTCACTTGGGTGCCACAATGGCTGATGTTGCCACTATGTGGATTCGGTGCTCTGTGTGCCAATCCCTCACCTTCTTCCATAATTGCAAACTGACCAAGCGCGAGTATGGATGTGTTCCTGTGTGGTCCTAGTGATAGATGGACGCCTCATTCTGGGTTGAACATTAGAACAATTGTGACGAGAACAGGCCATTTAGCCTAACAAAGCTTGCCAGTCCTATCCACTTAATTCTTCAAAAATAACATCAAGTTGAGTTTTGCAAATCAGTAAAGTCTTACTGTCCGCCGCACTACCTGGTCACTTATTCCATGTGTCTGTGGTTCTCTGTGTAATGTTTTATAATATTTACCCTTTACAAGTTTCCAACTGTGTCCCCGTGTTCTTGATGAACTCATTTTAAAGTCACCGTCTTGATCCACTGGACTAATTCCCTTCATAATTTTAAACACTTCAGTCATGTCTCCTCCTAATCTCCTTTTACTTAAACTGTAAAGGCTCAGCTCTTTTAATCTTTCTTCATAATTCATTCTCTGTAGCGCTGGAGTCACCCCAGTCGCTCTTCTCTGGACTTTTTCTAGCGCTGCTGTGTGTTTTTTGTTGCCTCGACGTGAGGCCTCACCACTGTGTTGGTTCTTTTGTTGCTGCTCTCTGGTGAGCCAGAACTGAATGAAACAGTTGACAATCTTACTTGTTATTTTGCAGGAAATCATAGTTAAGGTCTGTACCCCACACTTTTGCTGCCAGGTTCATAAGACTGGTCTGAAGCTCATTACAAAGATCTCGAGGTCCTCTAGAATGTGCGGCCCACTGTATTATGCTGAGACTCTTTCAAACAAGCCCGTGCGCGAGAGCAGTTTCTTGCACTGCTCTGCTAATAAACGCTCCACGTCAAATGACTGGAGTTGCACCCTTGGGCATCTTTCGGGTTGACAGGCTGATTTGTCAAATGGCAAGCATCCCAGTTTTGAAACCTTAAAAAAAGAAGCTGAACGGTTGAGGAAGAGCATGCCAGTAAAACTAACAGCTGAAAGTCCATTTGATTTGAAAGGGGGATCGAGAAAACTGCAGCCTTTATCTGGAGGAGAAGAAAGAGAAAGGAAAACAGTCCATGGGATAAAATATCCCATGAGACTCTCCCTCAGAAATGTGAACAAAGTAAATCAGATATTGAAATGAGAAGCGTCTGACAGTCTCAGCTTACTCGTGACACAAGCCAATTCGATCGATTAGGGCACGTGAAAGCTGGAAAAGATCCCGACTAAGGGGCCTGGGGGGAAATAGACTGGGATGATAAAGGCCACAATCACCCCTATTTATAGTGCCTTGCAAGTGAACACTCTTCATTCTAATTTATGTGATTGGCGTAGCAGTATGGAATACCATTTGTGCCAAAATAAATAAAATGGCGATTATGAAATAGTGCAAAAGTACAGTGATATATATAGACGAGTCAGTAAATTGTGAAATAAATGCATAATTAAAGAAAAGTCATGAAATTATTATGAAAATGAATCTAATTATTATGTAATACAAAGTCATTATTTTATTATCACAAATTTATTATGCAATTTTCTGAATGGCACCTTACCAAATGGCCCTTTTAATGCCAGCATTATTTATTTCCCAATGCCTTCTTTCTATGTTGGTTTGTCACTTCTCAATCAAGGCAAAGGCCACCGGCTTAGCCTGTTCCTATTGGTTAATCCTTGGCAGGCGATTACTTTTGCCAGATTGTACCCAGACAGCTGCCAAAGGACTTATAGCACGACATCGCAGCCAAACTGGCAAAACATGGAGAGGCGCTTGAAAATTAGGAATGGTTATTTAGAATAGCAAGAAATTATTTAACACATTGTGCCATTTTGGGACAATTTGGTGATATATATATGCTGAGATGAATAAGTGCTCTTTAAAACGTCGTTAGGAGTTGGACATAAAATGCCCGATGAAGAAATCACAAAGGCACATACAGTATTAATGCTAAACATCCGAGGCTGGAAATTCTAGATGTCAAGCTTCTAGATGATGCGGCACTCAGGTGATCATAAACCACCCAGAATCTCTTCACGAATGTGAATATTCTTTTTTAAACAGCATCGTATTTTGTCTTTTGAGATTTCATAGGCTAAATCAATCAATCAATCAATCAATCATTTAAAGCAACATTTAAAGCGAACTTTATTGTCATCTCAACCATATACAAGTATACAGATAGATGAAATTGTGAAGCTCAGGGTTCACAGTGTAACAACGTGAAGTGCAAATAAAAATTAAAAATTAAAATTTTAAATTAAAACACAAACAAAGACAAGACAAAGAAGTAGCAGCAACATGACGTATAGTAAGCAATAGGAACGTTGATGCAATGTATGGTATTGTGCAATCTAGATACATAAATATAGTCAATAAATATGTAATATAATCAATAAATAATAGATATAGATAATACAGCACAGTGTGAGGTAGTACAGAAATGGCAGCATGACTCAGTGTATGATAATAGTTGTTTGAGATGTGTAGTATCTATCTATCTATCTATCTATCTATCTATCTATCTATCTATCTATCTATCTATCTATCTAAACAATGACAGGTCAGAAGGATATCAAAGAATGTCAAAGTGCAGTATGCAAAATCCTTTAAGGTCGGTATGAGATTTTCAATTCTTTTTCTACATGCAAACTCATCTTTGCAGGAAAGTGGCTGGCATGTATAAAAGTTCTGAGTTAAGAGGTGGTTGAGAAGATCCCAGGGGGCAGCATGGTGTTAAGGGGTAAAAACTCTCCTGCAGCCTGGCAGATCTGGCTCTGATGCTGCAGTATCTTCTCTTGGATTGCAGTGTTCAAAGTCCATGTGAGGGGTGTAAGGGGTCGTGCACAATGCTGCAGGCCTTGCGGACATTGCTTTTGTAGAATACAGTGAAGGGCGAGGCACCCCAATAATGTTCTCTGCTGTCTTCACTATCCTTTGCAGGCGCTTGCGGTCGGATATGTTGCAGTTGCCATACCAGACAGTGATGCAGCTGGTCAGGACACTCTCAATGGTGCCTCTGTAGAACATGGTGAGGATGGAAGGGGGAAGACTTGCTCACTGCAGCCACCTCAGGAAGTGTAGTCTCTGCTGGGCTTTCTTGATTAGTGATGAGGTGTTATGCATCCATGAGAGTTCCTCAGTTGAGTGACAGTAAGATGGAGTTTCTGCATTCTGTAAGCGCTGACAAACATTCAAGGTTGATAGGCTGAGACTTTCGGGGAGAAGATCGCGGGTTGTTCTTGCTGAATCGGGTGAATATAGTGAAGGAGAGGGAGAGACAGAATGGCAGTGAAAGGGCGATGACAGCAACACCAGCTGTGGGGCATTATGGAGGGCTGCACGACGTGCGGTGGGTCTTCTTTTACCAGCCTTGTGGCATGCAGAAAAGTCTTTAGACTTTTAATATTCATTTTGTTATCATTTAATAAATGCACCCATTGCTCGGTACAGTTACAATGAATCTTGGAAGGAAGCACACAGGAAAAAGCGCACAGTCATATAAGCGCACGGGAAATAATCGCACACGGTAAAATGCACACACAGAAAAAAGCACACGTGGAAGAATACGCGTACGGTAAAGTGCGCATGCGGAAAAAAGCACACGGCGGCGACATACAACTATTACAAATATAAAATATACACCACCTATACTGCTAGACGTTTTTTATTATAATAAAATATAAACGATTAACTTCCAATGACATTGCGAGAAGTAGCATTCACAGCTGCTATGACTTGTCGCATTTCACTTCTGGCGACGTTTGCTTCTGCTTTCTGGGGACAGGAGTCATGACAATGTCTGGTTGGCTCTTGTACACTTTACTTACTACAATTAGATGTGCACATCGCCGACAAACTCTGAGAAAGGAACTGTGTAGTGAAAAAAATCAGAGCAACATAAAATCAGATTCCTTTATGCTTTGCTTACTTTCTTGACTATTAGCACGTGTAGGACTGATATACTGTATAGGAAAAGAAAGAAGTTCTTTAAGGAGCTGCAGCGAATCACCTCATGTCATGTCAAGTAACATGGAAGTAACAGTCTTCAGAACTGGCGCCAGTCTCCTTGTCATTGAATGAAAATGCTGCAAATCTTAAAACGACACTTAAAAAATGTATTTAGCTATACAGTATGTTCATCCATGAGTTGATTGATTATAAACAGTCCACAGCAATCGGAGCACTTTGTAACATACAACACTTGTAAAACTAACTCAATAGGGAAACATACATGCATACATACTGTAAAAGGCGCTATATAGCGCCCGACCCGGCACAGACTTACGCAGAGGCACGTGTAAAACAAATAGGCTTTTTATTTTTCTCTTCAGCCATGGGGCACGTCTTCCCCGTGTCCCACAGGCCCAACACAGTCCCAAAAGCACAAAACACCGTTTAAACAACCCTTCCTGGCACCACCACTCCTCCCCGGCAACCTCGTCCTCTTCCTCCCGATTCTGGCCACTCAGTGGTGGAGGCTGGCTTGTTTTATACCCCACCAGGAAGTGTTCCAGGTGCTTGACCATCTGGTCCTAATTGCACCTCCGGGTGGGGCTGAAGATTCGTCCAGCCAGGCTCTTGAGTCATGGCAGCGCCCCCTAACGGCAACCCCCTCTCCCAACCAGGCTGTAGAGGACTCCATGTCCCATGGAGCCACGTGGGAGAGTGGGAAATGAACATTGGCCAGGGAGGCTGCCACCTAGCGTTCCGGGCGAGGTAATGAGCTGTCCATGATGGCTCCCCCAGAACATATGCAGCAGGGGCGTCCCGACCGGGCATGGGACTCTGCTGTCCGTCACAATACATATGTAGATAAACGTTTGCATGTGTCTATACTCTCGCTTTACTGCATTGTGTCCTGTAATATTGTGAGCTCAGCTGCGTTCTGCATCCATCCATTTCGTTAAGTGCCTTTTTGTTAATTTTTCTTCTCATTACTGAACAGATTAAGTTTATGCAATAAACATTGATTTGAGGCTGTTAACTGAATTATTTACAATGTGATTTTCATGAGGCTCTGTACGGTAATGACCATAGGATTTATCACAAAATTGTAGTGACCGATAAATAATTTGCCTTCCCTGGTTGTATATCACATTCAAACTTTGCAAAATGCAACTAAGATTCATACAGGCAAGCAGCACAAGTGCCATCGAAAGTAACTCTTCTATGCCCGCTATGTTGGAAAACATTTTTCTTCTGTGAAGAGTAACCAACCAGTGAGTAAGACATTGTAATGAGCAGAATCCAATCAGGGAAGGGCCCTGAAATAAGCACAAACTAATCAGAGCGCATGTAGAGTATCATTTTTAGAAAACTTTGTTTTTCACTTGTCCACACTACAACACCGATGGTCTGGAGAGCGTTTTCAAAACTCTTTATTTTCAGGGATCAGAAATGAAGGGGTAGTGTGGACAAAGTCTGAAAATGTTCATAAATGTGTGTCTTTTTAAATTAAAACATAAAAGTGAGGGCGGGCCTTAGAGAGGAAGTTTAGATTTGGCCAGACAGCATCAGGGATCGAGGCCTTATATTAGAAGGGTGTTATAGACCCCCTAATGCAGATAATAGTTTAAATTTACAATAGTATTAAAAAAAAAAGTTTAGTGGGAGACATTTTTTTCATGGGGACTTTTAATTACCCTAATATTAACTAGGCTAACCATGCAAATACCGGAGCACCAAAACAAGAGTGTTTCATAGTTAGTTTCACATAGTTAGTGACTGTTTTTACTTTCTCATATACGAAGCATAGGGAAAGTTGTGTAATCGTCCAAAAATAGGAACTCAAGCTTTTGATGAATCTCGACGTTTTAGACCTCCCTTAGTCTGAAAATACCATTTTTGGAATTATGTCTGTGTGTCTGTTTGTGTGTGTGTGTGTGTGTGTGTGTGTGTGTGTGCGTGTGCGTGTGTGTGTGTGTGTGTGTGTGTTTGTGTATGTAAACACGATAACTTGAGTACACTTTCACTTAGGTCAACCAAGTTTTGCATACAAGTATTAGGTACAAAACGTAGACTTCTATCAGCTTTTGAGCTCTTTCCACTAACTGGATGTGGTACTTTTTTATTCATGCAATTAAAGAGTCTGATTTATTCAACTTTACTTTTATAATAATTGTTCAATATATTATTAATTTGATTTGATTTTATTGTTGATGCTTCTTTAATGTACATAATATAAAAATATAATAATTTTCTTGCGGTTTACTCCTTAAATATCCATCCCCATATCTGAGTATACGAGAAAGTCTAGGGGAGACCACTCCTGATTTTTAACAAAGTATATCAAAGCACCAACACAGGGCAAGTCTGTCTTGATTTAGTTTTCAGTAATAATCAGAACAGAATGGTCAGGATAAAGGTGATGGAACCACTAGGATCTAAACAGCATAATATTATAGATTTAACTCTATTTTGACAGAGTGTATATTCTAAAACTAACACATTTAAATTTATTTTTAGTAAGGCCAACTTTGAGAAAATGCAGAGTTTCAGTAAGATAACTTCAGAATAGGCTGTTAAGTATGGAAATAGTTGAGGAATTGTGGGTTTAAAGGTGTTTTACTCATAATTCAGGGGAAGTTCATCACCAAATTAAGAAGCAGTAAGAAATTAAAGAAAACCCTGAGGTGGATTAAGAAAGGAAGCTACAAATAAAAAAAATAATTATAATGTCTATGAGACTAGCAACACCTGCACAGATCATATGGGATATGAGAGCTTGAGAGCAATGGTTACAAAAGGGTACTAGGAAGGATAAAAGGATAACAGTTGGAGAGAAATAGTGCACAAAAGACTTAAGATGAACCATAAAGATTATTTCAGTAATTTAGTAGTAAAAGAACAGTCGAGGAGGAGGTAAAGAGTATAAGAACATTAGAACAATCTAGACGAGAACAGGCCATTCAGCCCAAGAAAGCTCGCCAGTCCTATCCACTTATTTCCTCCAAGAAAACATCAAGTCGAGTTTTGAAAGTCCCTAACGTCTTACTGTCTACCACACTACTTGGTACCTTATTCCAAGTGTCAATCGTTCTTTGTTTAAGAAAAACTTCCTAATGTCTGTGCGAAATTTACCCTTAACAAGTTAACAACTGTGTCCCCGTGTTCTTGATGAACTCATTTTAAAATACAAGTCTCGATCCACTGGACTAATTCCCTTCATAATTTTAAACACTTCAATCTTGTCACTTCTTAATTTTCTTTTCCTTAAACTGTAAAGGCTCAGCTCTTTTAATCCATCCATCCATCCATCCTCTTCCGCTTATCCGAGGTCGGGTCGCGGGGGCAGCAGCTTAAGCAGAGAGGCCCAGACTTCCCTCTCCCCGCCACTTCTTCCAGCTCTTCCGGGAGAATCCCAAGGCGTTCCCAGGCCAGCCCGGGAGACATAGTCCCTCCAGCATGTCCTGGGTCTTCCCCAGGGCCTCCTCCCAGTTGGACGTGCCCGGAACACCTCACCTCAGAGTCTCCAGGCTCTGCTTCCTCATTGGAAGGCATGTTAGTGGGATTGAGGAGGTCTTCGAAGTACTCCTCCCACCGACCCACACGTCCCGAGTCGAGGTCAGCAGCGCACCATCCCCACTATATACGGTGTTGACACTGCACTGCTTCCCTCCTGAGACGCCGGACAGTGGACCAGAATCTCCTCGAAGCCGTCCGAAAGTCGTTCTCCATGGCCTCTCCAAACTCCTCCCATGCCCGAGTTTTTGCCTCAGCAACAACGAAGCCGCGTTCCGCTTGGCCTGCCGGTACCTATCAGCTGCCTCCAGAGACCCACAGGACAAAAAAGTCCTATAGGACTCCTTCTTCAGCTTGACGGCATCCCTCACCGCCGGTGTCCACCAACGGGTTCGGGGATTGCCGCCACGACAGGCACCACCACCTTGCGGCCACAGCTCTGGTCAGCCGCCTCAACAATAGAGGCACGGAACATGGCCCATTCGACTCAATGTCCCCACCTCCCTCGGGACGTGGTTGAAGTTCTGCGGAGGTGGGAGTTGAAGCTACTTCTGACAGGGGACTCTGCCAGCCGTTCCCAGCAGACCCTCACAACACGTTTGGGCCTACCAGGTCTGACCGGCATCTTCCCCCACCATCGAAGCCAACTCACCACCAGGTGGTGATCAGTTGACAGCTCCGCCCCTCTCTTCACCCGAGTGTCCAAGACATATGGCCACAAGTCCGACGACACGACCACAAAATCGATCATCGACCTGAGGCCTTAGGGTGTCCTGGTGCCAAGTGCACATATGAACACCCTTATGCTTGAACATGGTGTTCGTTATGGACAATCCATGATGAGCACAGAAGTCCAATAACAAAACACCGCTCGGGTTCAGATCGGGGCCATTCCTCCCAATCACCCCTTCCAGGTCTCACTGTCATTGCCCACGTAAGCATTGAAGTCTCCCAGCAAAATGAGGGAATCCCAGAAGGTATGCCCTCTAGCAACCCCTCCAGAGACTCCAAAAAGGGTGGATACTCCAAACTGCTGTTCGGCATACGCACAAACAACAGTCAGGACCCTTCCCCCCACCCGAAGGCGGAGGGAGGCCACCCTCTCGTCCACCGGGGTAAACCCCAATGCACAGGCTTCGAGTCGGGGGGCAATAAGTATGCCCACACCTGCTCGGCGCTCTCACCGGGGCAACTCCAGAGTGGTAGAGAGTCCAGCCCCTCTCAAGGAGATTGGTTCCAGAGTCCAAGCTGTGCGTCGAGGTGAGTCCGACTATATCTAGCCGGAACCTCTCGACCTCGCGCACTAGCTCAGGCTCCTTCCCCTTCAGAGAGGTGACATTCCACATCCCAAGAGCCAGTTTCTGTAGCCGAGGATCAGACTGCCAAGGTCCCCGCCTCCGGCCACCACCCAACTCACACTGCACCCAAACTCCTTGGCCCCTCCCATAGCTCTTTCAATCTTTCCTCATAATTCAACCCCTGTAGTCCTGGAATCAGCCTAGTCGCTCTTCTCTGGACCTTTTCTAGCGCTGCTATTCCTTTTGTAGCCTGGAGACCAAAACTGCACACAGTACTCAAGATGAGGCCTCACCAGTGCATTATAAAGGTTGAGCAGAACCTCCTGTGACTTGTACTCCACACATCAAGGCTATATAACCTAACATTCTGTCAGCCTTCTTAATGGCTTCTGAACACTGTCGGGAAGTTGATAGCTTGGAGTCCACTATGACTCCTAAATCCTTCTCATAAGGTGTACTCTCGATTTTCCGACCGCCCATTGTGTATTCAAACCTAATATTTTTACTTCCTATGTGTAATTCTTTACATTTACTGACATTAAATTTCATCTGCCACAAATCTGCCCAAGCCTGTATGCTATCCAAGTCCTTCTGTAATGATATAACGGATTCCAAATTATCTGCTAATCCACCTATCTTGGTATCATCTGCAAACTTTACCAGCTTGTTACTTATATTCCTATCTAAATCATTTATATATATTAAAAATAGCAGCGGCCCTAGCACTGACCCCTGCTGGACACCACTCTTAACATCGGCCAGTTCTGATGAGGTTCCTCGCACCATCACCCTCTGCTTCCTGTGTCTGATCAATTCTGCACCCATCTAAAAACATCACCCTGAACTCCCACTTCTTTTAACTTGATGCCCAACCTCTCATGTGGCACCTTATCAAATGCTTTCTGAAAGTCCAGATAAATAATATCATAAGCTCCACTTTGATTGTATCCTTTTGTTGCCTCCTCATAGAATTCCAACATGTTAGTAAAACATGACCTCCCTCTTCTGAACCCTCGCTGACTGTTCAGAATAACTCCTGTCCTTTGCAGATGTTTCTCAATCTTATCCTTAATAATTCCTTCCATTAATTTTCCTGTGATGCATGTTAAGCTTAATGGCCTATAGTTGCTTGGATCTGCCCTGTCACCCTTTATATATAATGGGATGATATTTGCCATTTTTCAGTCCTTCTGAATCTCTCCAGTGCTCAGTGTCTTCCTGAAAATATGTGTCAAGGGTTTATATCTGTACTCACTAGCCTCCTTAAGAACACGAGGATAAATATTATCTGGGCCTGGTGATTTGTTTGATTTCATCTTATTTAATCTGAGCAGCACTTCTCCCTCTACAATTTCCAAATCCCTCAGTACCTCCTTAGTAGTCCCTGTTACCACTCTGAGGTTATCCACTTGCTCACTTGTAAACACCTCAGAAAAATGTAAGTTTAGGGCATCTGCTATTTCACTGTCTGTATATTTTAATTCCCATTTACTATTCTTGATGCACTTGAGCTCCTCCTTAACTTTTCTTTTACTACTAAAATACTGAAAGAATCTCTTGGGGTCTTCTTTCGCCTTATCTGCTATATTCCTCTCCAACTGTCTTTTTTCTTCTCTGATATCCTTCTGATATTAGGAATGATAAAGGTGAGCCTGAATGTACAAATAGTGAAATAGCAAATGCTTTGAACTTACACTTGTTTGTCATTTACACATGTGAAGAAGTCAATAATCTCCCAAAAGTAATGGGAGCTACTGAGGAGGCACTTAGTGATTTGGAAATTGTATTGAGAGACGTGCTGCTTAGATTAAACAGGCTGACATCTAACAAATCAACAGAACCAGATAACATTTATCAAAAAGAGCTTAAAGACGTTAGTTAGTACATATTTAAAACCCGTGGCACATATGTTTCAAAAGTCTGTGCTCACTGGGGACATTCCTATAGACTGGAGGCAAGCGAACATTATCTCATTGAATAAAACGGATGATCAGGCTGATCCAAATAACTGTCAGTAAACCTAACCTGTATTACAGGCAAATGAATGGAAGTAATTATTAAGAAGAAGGTCAAGCAGCAAATACTCAGCAAATGTTCAGACAAGGAAGGTCAAGTTTCACAAATGCTGGGATTGGATGAGGATGCAACAAAAGAATACGATCAGAGAGATGCACATAATGTTATTTGTCTTGACTTCTATAAAAGGCTTCTGATAGGGAACGATATGAAGGGTTAGTGATCAAACCAAAATCAGGGCATGGTGTGCATGTGGGTAGAAAATTGGTGAGGGGACCTTTTTTCAGAATTAGGTGATGTTAAAAGTGGTGCCCAGCAGGGGTTGGTCTGAGTCCCCTGCTGATTTTAAATACATAAACAATCTGAACAAGAATACAATCTATAAGATGGTTAAGTCTGCAGATGATACCAAACTTGGGAGAAAGGCAGATGTTACAGAAGGACTTGGGCAGTATATGATGTAGGTAAATATGAAGTATTACATGCAGGAAGTAAAATATATTAGATTTGAATACACAATGGAGGGTCTGAAAGTACAGCTTATGAGAAGGAGCTGTGGAACAGTGGACTCATCACTGTCTACATCCAGACAGTGTGCAGGAGCCATTAAGAGAATGTCAAGTTAATGTATCACAATATGTCTAAGGAGTTTGTGCATAAGATTTATAACACACTGGGGAGGCCTTGCATAAAATACGGTGCACAGTTTTGGTCTCCATATTATAAAAAAGACATAACAGCACTAGAGCAAGTCCGGAGTCTAGGCTGATTCCAGAACTGTGAGGTATGGCTTATAAGGAGAGATTGGGCGTCAAAAAGATATTAAAGGGTGACATGACTGAAGTGTTTAAAATTCTGAAAGGAATCAGCACACTGGATCCCAGTTGTTACTTTAAAATCAGTTTTGCAACAGGAATACAGGGACATGGTTGAAATATTGTTAAGGGCAGATGCCAAATAAAAAGTTTTTCTTCACACAAAGGGCCAAAGACTCTTGGAATAAAGCTGAATGCATTCTGGGATGGCCACGGTTGCTGCAGGTTTTCCTTCCCACCACTTTCTTAATTATTAACCCTTCACTGAAATGACATCCAACTGGCTTAATCCAGTTCAGGGTTGTGAAAAGCCGGAGTTTATTATGGTGACATCAAAAGCAAGGCAAGATGCAACTCGGGCACCGGTCCATCACACGGGACAATCACACACATTAACACAAGGCCTCTTTCGAATTGCCAATCATTTTGAAGTGCGCGTCACTAGGGAGGAGAATCAGAAAAATGCACACAGGAAAGCCTACATGGGCAATGACCGGGGGTGGGATTCAAACCCAGGACACCCGCTCCATGAAGGCATTAGTGTAACCCCTGTGCCACCAACTGGAAAAAAAAGGAAACATTTTTGTGAGTTGTGACATCCTTGATATTTTTGTGGGTTGGAGAATTGATACAACAGCCCCCCTTTCTTTGTAACATATTATCCATCCATCTCTTTTGTTATTCTGCTTAGAGCTGAAATGTGGACAGCTGGTGCCTATTCCTGCAGCACTGGACACAAGGTAGGAACCAACTCTGGACATGTTGCTGGTCCATCATGGGACAATAAGCAGTGATTGTGTTAAAAAATTAATGAATAAATGTATAAAAGCATCTTTTACGTGTAGGAGACAACTGTGGGTCCAATAGTTCATAAGAGTAATATCATATAAGTCCTTAATTGCTCCTCTTGCATTGTTGTAGCAACTAAACACCTGAGCTGTTGAACAAAAATTAACTGAAAACTTAAAAAAATTGTAAAATGTGCAATGTAATGGATAGTATTCTGGAACTGGCATTCCTTCTCTTTCCGACTGGAAGGCACAGGTGGCAAAAGGACAGGAGGGTGACAGTGCAGAAGGTGGACCAAAGAACAGTTCCCATCTGGGAGGCCGGTGTGATGGAAGGGCACAAGGAGACAACCTTACAGGACTACATGCTCCTCCAACAAATTAGGTGGCAGTATCTCTGGGAGGCACTACCAGTATGACCAATCACAAAGCATTCTGGGAATTGTAGTCCTATGAGGCAGCCTGTTTGGGTTGCAGGGGTGCTCCAATGTGGGTGCTGTGGAGATTTGTGATCTCTGTTTTCAAGGATTTCCTCTTGACCCATAAGTTCTTCCAATGGGCTGTGAACGGGCTAGCAACAGAAGTACTTCTGGGTCTAAGATAAAAGAAGCCACTCAAGCTCATCCAGTGTGTGGAGGATGGACAAAGCTCGCCTGGGAAGAGTGAAGGTGAAGAAAGAGAAAGAAAAAGAATTCTGTTGTGTTTATGACACCAGTGACGCCTTTTAGAAAGTATTTGTGAAAATTCAAAATTTTTATTATATTGGGACTTGTTGCATGGTGGTTGTGTCTGGGGATTGGGGTGCTAAACGCCCCATACTGGTCACAGCATTTTATATATATAAATAACTGTGTCTGTTAGTGACTTGTGATGGCCTCTTAGCTACAGGCCTCTTTTCTAATGCCATTGCGGTTTGTCTTGTTATTTGGCTGCTGCCCTTTCTTTTATCCCCAACACTAAAGGCAAACTCTCGCTTTCTTACGCAGTCAACTCTTATGCAGTCCCCACACAGATGTGACATGACAGGCTCACACTACTTTAATAATAAATGAGCTTTCCATCTCGTATGCATAGATTCACCTCTGCACTTAAAATTTGATAAGGCTTCTTTATTTAGTTGTATTAATATTAATGCAGTATGACTTTAAAGAACTGTGCATTCTGGTGTTTTCTTCCACCAATCACTTCTGATGTGGCAATTCAAATTGTCCGTTGTACAATGAATTATTTGCTTTGTGACAATCCTCCCTTTGATGCGCACTATATAAACGTCACCCTTTGGGGACTGGCGATGGACTGGTGCTCCTCCATAAAGGGCCGTTTCCCACACTCATTCAACACCCCAGGCAATCCTGAATTGAGCCATACAGGTTTAAGTTTGTTTAATTAATGAACAGCAGGTATATATATTATGTGGTGTAAAGAGAGACAAACACAGAAAAAAGGCTTGGGGTTCCTCCCTGCATAATGTAGGAGTTTCCTTGGGCTGCGCGATACTCTGCTGAGTCTCCGTTGAGACCGAGTCACCTACAGGGGCCGACTGCAGAGCAAAGGTGGTGGGCTTTTTTTTATGGTGGCCAGAGTGCCAATTCTGCCACCAACCCCCAGGTTTTTCCCTGCAGGTTGGAGGGCCTACATGCAGATTTAACGCGATGCCCAGGATGGAGAAAGTGCAGGTTAAGGGCCTTGCTCAAGGGCCCAATGAAGTAGAGTCACTTTTGGTGTTTATGGGATTCGAACTGCCAATCTTCTGATTGCCAGTGCAGATCCCTACCTCAGAGCCACCACTCCACCCATCATAAAGAAAAAGCTTACAGAACATTAGCCACACTGTGCTTCAACTCTTAAGCCTTCACCAGGGGAGTCTGTGAAGTGGAGTCAGCAGGGATCACATGCTGGGAGGAAATGAGCAGAAAGTGCTGTAAAGTCAGTGGAAATAAAAGGAGTGAAAAGGCGACCTTGAGCAAAGATGCAGGCAGAGTTGTTCAGTGCTTCTTTGATTTTTCTTTAAAAGGTGTCCTTGAAACTTTATGAAAGAACTCAGACAGAAGGATCAATGTGGAGATAATCAAGAGAGGCAGCAAGCCAGGGCTTATCTTAAAAGTGTGCTGTAATAAATAAAGGTCACGGGTTCTGCTCTTATCATTGTCTGGTATATGACCCTGAGCTGGTGGGTTCCATTGCATAAATCTGGAAACTAATATACTGTTAGTGTAAAATACCTCAGACTCTTCTATAAGTGTGATTTTCTACACTATGATGTGCTGGGCTGGTAACATCACTTCAAGAGAGGCCCAGCGAATTAACAAACTGGTTAAGATGGCAGGTTGAGTTATAGGACACCCTCTGGACCCCTCAAAGGTGAATTCCAGTATAAACAATGCTGCACATCCTCTCTCTGACACACTGAGGACTTTCACACAAAAAAATTACTTGGCAGAAGTGTGTCAGGAAGCACTATTTATGGGGCCTCCTTCACACCTACTACATTTCATCTTTATAATGTGACTCTGCCATTGTTCTTTTATTTTTAGCCAAGTCGGAAGTTTTCTTCTATTTTTATAATTTTGTGTGTGTGTCCAAGGTGGGGTTGTTGTTATTTTGTTTGTTTTAGTATTTCTTGAGCTTCTATCCATCCATTATCCAACCTGCTGTATCCTAACTACAGGGTCCCAGCCAACACAGGGCACAAGGCAGGAAACAAACCCTGGGCAGGGCGCCAGCCCACCACTGGGCGTGCACACATACACACACACCAAGCACAATTTAGAATCGCCAATGAACCTAACCTGCATGTCTTTGGACTGTGGGAGGAAACCCACGCAGACACGAGGAGAACATGAAAACTCCACGCAAGGAGGACCCAAGAAGCGAACTCGGGTCTCCTAACTGCGAGGCAGCAGCGCAACCCACTGCGACACCGCACCGCCCTTGATCTTCTACATAAAGCTAAATTCTCACCTGGGGACAAATAATCAGTCAGACTTCAAGAAGGGCCAATCCACAGAGATGGCTCAAATTCCCATTGTCAACCTGCTAGGCTAGAGATACCAACATGTCATCTGTCCTCATCCTTCTAGATCTCTCCTCTGCCTTCAACATGGTTAATCATCACATCCTCCTTGGCATGCTCTCTTACCTTGGCACAACTGGGATTGTCCTCAGGTGGTTCAACATTTACCTCTTGGGCAGATCCAACCATGTGACTTGGGGAGGAGAGATGTCAAGAGTACACCAGGAATGCACAGGGATACCACAAGGATCAATGCTGTGCCCTCTCCTGTTCTCTTTATGTATTATCTCTCTGATCTCCTTAATCCGCTCCCAAGGTTTCTTGTACTGTATCAGTGTGTGGTAGATAGGGGGCGCTCTCGCTCCCTTGAACCCCTGTCCACGACTCCAGAGACCAGGTAAAAGTCCTCAAGTTGACTTTATTTAAATGCCACAGTGCACAAAGCACACTTTCCTCCACTATACTCATATAATAACAAAACACAATCAATAACCAATCCTCCAGCTCCCAGACACGTTGCCACTCTTACACCCAGCTCAGCTTGCCGTCTGGGAGCTCCCACAGTCCTTTTATATCTCCTGACCGGGAAGTGTTCCTAATCCCCAGGCCATGTGATTGTCAATCACTTCCGGGTCAGGTAAAAGTTCTTTTCTTCAACCTGGAAGCCCGTCACTCTTTCTATGACGAACTTCCGGGTCATAGGGCATGAAGAAATCTTCGGTCCTCCCTGCAGCTCCCTCTTGTGGCCCCCATGGCATCCAGCAGGGCTGTGCATAAAAACTCCATTGTCCATGATGCCCTGCTGGTCTTCTGGAGACCTCCATGCTGCAAGGAGGGCTCCACCTGGCGGCTTGGGGGTATTGGCCGGGTTAAACGGCCGGCCATCCTCCACAGTATTCCCCTCCCAGTGACGAATTATCATTCGGAACGGCCTGCCCCGAGAAGGAAGTCTTCCTCCAAGAGGACATCCTGGTAGAGCTTTGATTGCCTCGAATATCTTGGTCCCTGGAGAACCTAGGGGGAATATTAGTCCAAACCAACATCTTGTCCCCCTGTCTCCAAGGACAGTTTCGCCAAATATGGCCCAACCTTCGGCATCCGTAGCACTGCCTCTGTCCTCCTGGTATTCTCCCCCTGTGGGACTAAAAACAATAAGGAAATGTTAGGTCCGCCCCTTCTCTTGCTGGGAGAGAAACCCCTGCCGCCTCTAATGGTGCTTTCTCTCTTTCTTTCTTATTAGGAGACCCCCGTTTTATTTTCGGGATCTCCTGTTTGATCTGGGGCTTGTCCACAGTCTGAGTCTCTCTACTAGATGAAGAGAGACCCTTTACTGTCTGCACCCCTTTAACTTTATAAATGACCAGTGGCGGCGTCTTTAGGGCCGCCTTGCTCCGGGAGTCAGCACTGTCTAGCTGCTCCAGATCGATTAGCCCTTCCACTGGCCACTCAGTTAACGTACCGGCTCTTGTAGGGCACGTAGTGTACTGGCACCCGCTATTTATTAAAAGCTGGCCCGGATTACACTGCGTCCCTCTTGTTTTATATACGGTACGGGTTTCACATACCTGTACCGCCACATCATGATATACGGGAGGCTCCCCACCAAATCGCCGCACGTAATCCCTCAGCTTCTCCAACGGCGCTTTGGCTGCAGCTCCCAACTCCCCAACAATTTTCTCTATGCTCGTCAGGACCTGTAAAAAACTGTTCACGGGCTCGAGCAACCGTTCGAGTTCCCGCAAGTACATATTAATATTTACTTCGGTCGGCAGGAGACTTACTTCCTTGTTCGTCATACCTGCCGACCGGAGCTAATAGGCACGTCCGCTTCTGGCACGTGCTCTGGAGTGTCTCGCGGAGGCTTCTGGGACTTGGAGTTCTTTTCTTCACAGGTTGAGGATCAGGCCGCTTCTTTCAGCAGGCTACAGTCTGTCTTTTTTATTATTTTTGTGACCTCCTGATCAGCCATTTCCCGACCCTCCTTACCTTTTCGTGGGGTGAGCGGTGCCTCGCTCGCCTCCCCCTTCCCCTTCGGAATGTCCGAGTCCGTTCCTTCGGGCTCGAAGATGCAAACAGCGGGACGCAGTCCTCCTCCTTCCCAGCAAGCATCAGGTTTGTTGCCGTGTCCCTCCTCGGCTACCGTCATGCGGAAGTCGACTCCTAGGTGCTCTGGCTTCGACAGGAGCAGGCCATCGTCTTCGGGGCAGTCTCCTTTTTCCCTCGGAGCCTCCAGGTGTTCATCTCCGAGGTACATGCATGGGACAAAGTGAGTTATAATGAATGGATTGTTATTAACGGTCCCGGCACGTACCTCAGAGCGCTCGTTGAATCCTGGAGGTTTCACCGGACTTGTAAGGCCGCTCCTTAACTCCTCCCGAGTGTCAGCCATTGCACCTAAGGCGCTCCCGCTGGCGTTGTCGCTCTGTTTGCCCTTCCTCTTCCCCATTTTGGACTCAGAATTTTCGGGTTTTGGCGATGCTGTGGTGATTACTGACTCCGTAGTCTTCTCGGGTTCACTACCCACAGACATTTTTTGTACAGCTCCTCCGCAATAGACGCTGGAGAATCCTGCCGGCTACGCCACTGTGGTAGATAGGGGGCGCTCTCGCTCCCTTGAACCCCTGTCCACGACTCCAGAGACCAGGTAAAAGTACTCAAGTTGACTTTATTTAAATGCCACAGTGCACAAAGCACACTTTCCTCCACTATACTCATATAATAACAATACACAATCAATAACCAATCCTCCAGCTCCCAGACGCGTTGCCACCCTTCCACCCAGCTCAGCTCGCCGTCTGGGAGCTCCCACAGTCCTTTTATATCTCCTGACCTGGAAGTGTTCCTAATAGCCAGTCCATGTGATTCTCAATCACTTCCGGGTCAGGTAAAAGTTCTTTTCTTCAACCCGGAAGCCCGTCGTTCTTTCTATGATGAACTTCCGGGTCATAGGGCATGAAGAAATCTTCGGTCCTCCCTGCAGCTCCCTCTTGTGGCCCCGATGGCATCCAGCAGGACTGTGCATAAAAACTCCATTGTCCATGATGCCCTGCTATTCTTCTGGGGACCTCCATGCTGCAAGGAGGGCTCCACCTGGCGGCTTGGGGGTATTGGCCAGGATAAACGGCCGGCCATCCTCCACAAGTGTTATAACTATGATACACAGCTCTTCCTCTTGTTCCCTCCAGAGGACTACACAAAGCTAGAATCTTTGCATTTCTCAAAGATATTGCAACCTGGATGAAGCAGCACCATTACTAGATCATCCTGGCCAAGAAGGGCCTTCTTGGTATCCTAGCTTGTCTGTTGATTCAGCAGCTCATATCTGTTCAGCTCATTATCGCTAACACCAAATCTGTACTGATCTTTATGGTGGTCACCAATAACCAGCCATTTTTCACAGACTATCTCTTAGTCTTTCAGATTCTTTCTGTATATTATCTGCAAGATCAGACCACATCTAATGGAGTATGCAGCACAATTTCTGGTCCAGGCTTTGGTCGTGTCACGTTTGAGCAACTGCAAATCTCTGCTGATGGGAGTCCTGGCATGTGTTGCCTAGCAGATGATTCAAAATGCAGCAGCACGTCTGGTGTTGAACCGGCCAAGGCAATCACAGTTCACCCCTCTCTTCAGATCACTTCATTGGCTCCCTGTAGCAGCACATATTAAATCCAAATCATTGATGCTTTCCTACAGAATAGTAATTGGGTCAGCACTGGAGACATTTTTGAGGTCCTGTGCTCCTTCTTGTACTCTCAGGTCTGCAGATGAACGGCGTCTAGTGATGCCAGTTTTATTTAGTATCAAGTTTCAGTTCTGGCTGGTGGAATGAGCTGCCCATCTCCATTTGAAATTCTGACTCACACAATTTGAATTTCTGTCTAACTGATGATGATGATGATAATAATAATAATAATAATAATAATAATAATAATAGGGCGGCACTGTGGCGCAGTGGGTAGCACTGCTGCCCCACAGTAAGGAGAACCGAGTTCGCTTCCCGGGTCTTCCCTGTGTGGAGTTTGCATGTTCTCCCCGTGTCTGCGTGGGTTTCCTCTGGGTACTCTGGTGTCCTCCCACAGTCCACAGACATGCAGGTTAGGTGCACTGGCAATTCTAAATTGTGTTTGGTGTGTGTGCATGCCCTGCAGTGGGCTGGTGCCCTGTCTGGGGTTTGTTTCCTGCCTTGCGCCCGGGGATTGGCTCCAGCAGACCCCCATGATGGATGGATAATAAATACTTTACATTTATATGGTACTTTTCTCACTACCCAAAGCAATTTTCATTGTGAGTGGGGAGCCACTTCAACCACCACTAATGTGTAGCGTGCAGCAGGATCATGCAACGGTAGCCATTTTTGCACCAATCTGCTCACCATACATTAGCTATCTGGAGGTAAATTGGTGAGAGACAGTAATCCATTTAGAGACAGAGCATGATTAGGAGTCCAGAATGACCAGGCCACAATAGACTAAATTAACCTGGACACTGGGGGATACATCTTACTCTTTAACACTAGAATTACCAGAGCCTACGAAAAAACTCATAGATCCAGCCCACCTTAAATCCCATCACACCTCTCCGCCAGCGTCTTTTGTCCTCTAAATGTGTCGATAAAGATAAGCTGCAAGCAGCCAGCTATTCCATACCCTCACTGACTTGTACAAACTTCTCCCAGCTTATGCCTTAATTGATTATCTGGGAGTGAAGTGGAGGTTTAGAGTGGAAATAATAGATCATTATTTGGAACACACGCATTTTACGTGTTTATTTGATGTTTGGACTTCATGCTTCACACATTCTATAGTTTATGCCTTCATTTTGTAACATTTATTACTAAAATATGAAAAATTTTCTGTTTTGACAATGTGTTTACACAGATTACTGTAGAAATTGAACACACATGAAATGCATGTATTCCAAATAACGATCTATTATTTCCACTCTAAAACTCCAGCAGTTCACTCCCAGATAATCAATCAAGGTACGAGCTGGGAGAAGTTCGTGCATGTTCTAAGTTGGTGGGGGGATGGAATAGATAGCTGCTTGCAGCTTGTCTTTATCGGCACATTTACACGACAAAGGATGCTGGCGGAGAGATGCTAATGGATTTAAATTGGGCTGGATCTACGAGTTTTTTCGTAGACTCTGGTAATTCTAGTGTTAAGAAGAAGGCCAACAGATCCTTTATGACCACAGAGAGTCAGCACCTCAGTTTTATGTCTTATTTGAAGGATGGCGCCATTTTTACAGCACAGTGTTCCCATCACTGCACTGGAGTATTGGCATTTATATTCAGACCAGAGGGTAGTAAGCGCCCCCTGCTTTCCTCACCATCACCTCTTTCAGCAGCAACCCAAGCTTTTCCCAGGTGGTCTCCCATCCAAGTACTGGCTGGGGCCAAACATGCTTAACTTCAGGTGGATGACTTCTTTTGAAGTGCATTTGGTATGGCCGCTGGAATTTAAATTTACATGCATTTTATTCTGAGCTCTTCACTTGACGATGAGTTTTTGATGTTTACTCAATTATGTTGACTTTTTTGTAAGTTGCTTTAGATAAAATCATCTGCTAATAGATGCAAATGTAAATCTATCTATCTATCTATCTATCTATCTATCTATCTATCTATCTATCTATCTATCTATCTATCTATCTATCTATCTATCATATAGTGCCTTTCACATCTATCTATCTATCTACCTATCTATCTATCTATCTATATACAATGAAGGCCACTGGTCCAGTTATCACCGCGGTCTCTGAGTGCGTCACTCTATAAGAATATGGAGACAGCTGTACTGCACTAATAAAGTGCTCTGAAGTGGTGTTTGGACTGGAAAGGTATATTCCCACACCAAATCAAAGAGATTTATTGTCCCTTTCTTTGAACTTCAAACTGAAAATCATGTGTGCTCCCTTGCAAATCTTCTAAAGCACTGTTGAGACTTTCCTTAAAATATTCTAGAGGTAATCATTGATTTAATTGTACTATAGATCACAATTTTCCGAAGGAAAAAAATAATAAATGGTTTGCCGACATTGGGCTTTCACACTCCACTTCCTTTCACGTGGATGTTCTTTGCCTTTCTGATTAAACAAAGCTTAAGCTGGGCCAGTTGCCTGCTTTATGGCTTTTCAACTTAGAGGACTTATTGCTCTCTGGGGGTATAGATCAATAAGAATTATGTAGCATATTTAAAGAAGCAGCCCGCCAAGATGAGGTGATAAATACAGCAGTGGAAGCCCTGACCTGGCTCTCATAATAGGCTACTCACAAACATTCGTTATGTAACCTAATGACAAATGCCTTGTGGGTCAGTAATGTTGATTTCCCATTGTCAAGTGTAATTATTCTGTAATGAATGCCTGGTCGTTGGGGAATACCTTAACTTTAACTTTGGGGCAATGTGATTATTTATGAATCTTGAAGGCTTTTTATCAACACCTTTGACTTTTTCTGACAAAGCGCACCCACCCTGGATACGTTTTCTTTAACCATCCACTCTTTTTCTGGCCCACTTGTCCGCTGCTTACCTTGTTAGGATTGGATGCAAAATGGGAAAAAAAAAATGCTGGAGCCCCAGCCCACCTCGGGAGATGCTGACACACATCCAGCCACCTTCATCTGGGAGACTCTCAATGTCCACTTCAATGATATTTTTCAAATATGAAGCGAATACCAGTGGACAGGCAGAACACCAGCTGGTGCTGGGCTTTTTCTTCTTTCACAGAGCGATACTGATTGTCATTTTATGCTGGTATTGTTCATTTTCTTTTTATAGTTATTTTTCTTTTAAGATTTCACTATACCATTCATGCATTATTATTCAATTGGCCATTAGTTTGATTAATGGAGTCCTGTTGGGTGGTTATTGGGGTTTTTATCTTTTTGGGATCCCTTTAGTTATTTAAAAAAAGACATTTAGTCAGAGACCTTCCACAACTATGAACAGCACATTAATGGATGCCCTTTGGGATTAATAAAGTATCTATCTATCTATCTATCTATCTATCTATCTATCTATCTATCTATCTATCTATCTATCTATCTATCTATCTATTGTCACAAAACTCACAATGAGACATAGCAAGGTTTGGGGCAGCCATCTGTATAATTTGGTATCCTGGCTGCAAATCGTCTTTTGAATGATAGCAGTGCTGTGCACAAAACTGAGTCCAATACAGAACTGTGGGAATAGGGAAAAGATGGAGGCTTTTAAAGGGGAAGACAGGAAGTGAAGTCAAAGGGGTTCAGCTCATGTAGGTCTTCTGTCATTGGTTCAAGCCCAGACGTGACATCACAGGGGCCAGAGCCGTCAAGGTCTCATTCCATTGGCTCAATCCCGGAAATGGCGTCAAGAGGACCAGATGGAATCTCCCGTAAATGGTCTGCAGGCAACGGAGAAAAAGAATCAGTGCACTCTGCCACATCCTGTTATGTCGCGGAACTGTCCTTACTCAAGCCCTTTAGCTGCCTCCCATGCGCATGTGTGTGACAATATCTATCTATCTATCTATCTATCTATCTATCTATCTATCTATCTATCTATCTATCTATCTATCTATCTATCTATCTATCTATCTATCTATCTATCTATCTATCATTTTCAGACCACTTGAATTGAAATCTCTTGTGTATGAAAGCTATTGAGCTACCAAAAGCCTATTAAGGTGTTTTTAACTAAAACGTCTGTTAAAAAGCAGGTATTTAAAGAAGTGATCTAACATATGTGATTACATTCGATTACCATTGTTAACTTTGAATATCACTTATTGTTTAAAAAATAATTATAAACAAAAATGACTCTGTGACACAGTTACCACATAATGTAAAATTCACCAATTTTCATATCATTAGCGCACTTAAAACGCTAACATGTTTATTTTTCTTTTAAATACACACAAACAAAACACTTTTTAAAAAAAATCTCTGTATCAATATGCCACAATCTATTTTTGTGTTGTTGAAAAGGGAAATGAAATAAAGAGAACGTCCTAACTAGCCAGAGTCAAAAACAAGAGAGAGGTCATCAAGTAAAACAGAGCTTCAAAGAGAAGAGAAAGTCACGACCAGGAACTTACACACACAAACTGTGTGAAAGTATAAGATCAGGGTCGAAGATTCGGAAAAGAAATGCATTTTAGATTCAGAGAAAATGGTGCTACACTTTTTAACAAAGGACAACCAGAAAGTGTACAACACTAACATTTATACTGTAATTCAAGAACAGATCCTGTTGCTCTTAAGATGGCTCTTTTTGGTGGCTCACTATCCTAAAGAGGTCCAGTCGCCGTTGTTGCGGTCTTGCTGTTTTTATAGGTGCCCCTGCTGCTGGTGATGGAATGCTGGCTTATACTTTAGGTGACTCATCCCCAACTATTGTAACAAAATCTTTGACATTAAAGGGGATGAATTATGAAGAAAGATTAAAAGTGCTGAGCCTTTTCATTTTAAGCAAAAGAAGATTAAGAGGAGACCTGACTGAAGTGTTTAAAATTATGAAGGGAATTAGTACAGTGGATCGAGACTTGTATTTTAAAATGAGTTCATCAAGAACATGAGGACACAGTTGGAAACTTGCTAAGGGGAAATTTCACACAAAAATTAGGAAGTTTTTCTTTACACAGAACCATAGACACACAGAATAAGCGACCAAGTAGTGTGGTAAGACTTTAGGAACCTTCAAAAACACAACTTAAAGTTATCTCTCTATTATATAAAAATATCTTGAGATGAGACAAGACTTTTTCAGAGAGATGAGACGCAACTTCTCGGAGAGACACTTTCATGTCCCACGAGACGAGACTTTGTGCCAAGAGATTTAACCACATCCAGGGCTGGAAATAAAAAACAAAGAGTTGATGACAAAGTAGAACATCGTAAAGAATGCCAAAACGTTGGTGTGATACACAGGCTAGGCAGTTTAGAGCTAATGGAAGTACGACAATTCGAAAGTCTCAAAAAAATGATAGTAAAGATCGCATTAGCACAAACCAACGGAAAATATTACTCGTTGAAATAACGGAACAGCGAAAAGAGATCGAATATATTGTTCAGATTTAAACTTTAAGTCAGAGACTTGTAGATCATCTAAATTGTGTTGCCATCAGGGAAAAGTAGTGTTTCTTCCTAACGAAGCGGCATATCCACAAGAATTAAAAGATGTGTTGTTTGGTGAAAGTGAAATCCACATACGCTGTCACGCTTGGGTCACAGAGTTGCACAGATACACAGGAGATTTTGGAGACAGAAACGTTATTCATACACTTCAAACAGTCGGAGGGGACAGTTCCGTCTCTCAATTAAAAAGAATGGAAAATCTTACTTTTCATAGGGTTGCAACCTCGAGATCGGGACCCCAAACAGGAGCAGAGGATGTCTGGGGGAGAAGAGAGACAAGGCAGTGAGACAAAAGGACAGCTGCTGTACAGGCTTTTAAATGTTCGAAGCGCCATGCGAGATGCAGATCAAATGGCACGGCAGCAGCAGAAAGCCAGCAGCTGATTAAGCAAAGAGGAGATAAAATAAAAACTGTATTTGTTTCCCATTGTATCACCGTGGGGTTTCGGAGGAGCGACCGTGTCTCCTTGGAGTGCTTTCAGCCCCCGTCTTCACAACACGAGCGGCAGAGACGTGAAGTGGTTGGCGTGTAGCGCAGGCTCTGGGTTGGCGAGCAAAGCGAGCAGGGGACGTAGTCCCGTAGTTTTAGAAGAATTAAGTGGATAGGACTGGTGAGCTCTGTTGGTCTGAATAGCCTGTTCTCATCCAGATTGTTCTAATGTTCTATGTGGAGATAAGTCATGAACAATACAGGCTATAAGAGAGTGTCACAGAACTGGAGACCTCCTAAAAATGGTACCTGCTGAAGATCCTCTATATCCAGTGATCCAGTGGGAGGATTGCCATGCTAACGCTACCATCCACACTAGCGGTTTCAATGACCGTATTGTTCTACCCACAATTCCAAGTCAAGTAATGAGAAAAGTCTACAGAGAAATATTTTAAAGGCCAAAATTAAAAAAAAGACAATAGAGATATTTAGGTGTGCATAGCTGTGCTTCATACTGCATTGGGGGCTGCAGACTTGAAGATCAAAGTCATGTTGATTTCATTTTTACTTATATCCACAACAACACATTCAATCTGTCATACCAAATAATTGATTTTGGACCCCCAAAACCTTTTCTTGAAAGACTGTCAACCTCACATCAGCATGAGACACTGAAATGAAGTGTTTTGAATGTTGGGACCACCATATGACATTTGAACATGTACAGTATATACATTTGAATTAATTTATTTGACTGACGCCATTATCCAAGGTGACTTGCAATATTTATTGTACAATTGGTTCCATTTCTTTTGGTTTTCCAATTGGTGCACAGGCAGGTCAAGTGAATTGTTCAGGGTCTGAACCTCAGAGTCTGAAGGCCAAAACCTTAACCATTACACCACACTGCCTGCCTATACCAGTGGTTGTATTCTATTTATGGACACTGGGGTAACTTTTGAAAAGTATGTAAATGTTCAGACAATATGAATGAAGATAAAGGATACATTTGATGTAATATAATAATAAACTGTTCATTCATATGTAACATACAGTATGTTACCATTCCAATACTAAGTTGCAGTGGGCCTAAAGCCTGTTGTAGCACCACTGGGCTCTACTGAGCCAATGGACGGAGAAATAAAATATTGCATTGTGGGTTGTTCTTGTCTTGTCTGAACTGCAGAGTATCCCACAAAAAAGCGGCCCCCCTCCAATCGATCCCATGATGACTTTGAACCCACCAAAACCTTTCCTTGGAAGATTGTCAACCTCACATCAGCATGCTACCGCTGTTGATGTTGATGGTGATGCTGAATGGGCTTGAAGGCCTACAAGGAGACAGAGCTGGTCGTGATGAGGTGTAACGCACCCTTTTCAGTGCAATTTTGAGGCCCTGTGGAAGACGTGTAGAGAAATGTGAGACCGTTAAATATTAATGGTTGATTCTTAAATTATTTAACTGATTTAGTTCATTCAAAAGTCTAGAACTCTGAAGGAACTTATGAAGAGCGTATCATTCAGATTTAATGTCCCTCTTTGTAATTCCTTGAGCTGCAGCTATGTAAATCATTATGTGTAAATACCTACTGGTTTATGGAACTTATAAATATAAAAAAAGTCATTTTTGTGAAATTACGGTGTCTACAAACATCATCCTTGATGGCTACACTATTTCATTTCTTTCTATGAGAACCCAGCAATGCAGAGGAAAATAAAATATATTGGTCTGCATCAAGCTGGGAAATTCTGCACAGAAACATTCAATGAATACTGATGGCCTCCCCCACAGGGATCTCAGCCACCTGGATGAGGGAAAACAATCCCAAGACAACTTCCTAAGCTTTTATATTAGCATGCTGAGCAGACAATGGGACTTTGCTGCTGTGTAAATCAGAGGTCCTGACATCCATCTGGTGCATGTGGAGAATTAAATGTGTCCCATAGTATGTTGTGCAATGGAGGGGATAAGCGGCTGGGTTCAAATACTATGGAATTTCCTTTAGTCAGTCTGATAATTTCACCCCAAAAGTCAGCGTTGAATATGTGACGAATATTTAAATGTCTCTTTACTTTTTCAAAGCTTTAAATCAGAAGTTATGGTTCCTTTATAGAGTGCAGTCAGAACGTATTCATACTCCTTCACTTTATTCTGCTATAATGCAGTCTTGTGTTAAAATTGTCCTGTCCTGTCATTTTCTAACCGGTTTAATCCAGACCAGGGTCATGGAGCAGCTGGAGCCTATCCCATTAAGTATAGGGTGTAGGCAGGCCAGGAAAGAACCTGGACAGGGCGCCAGTCCATCACATGGCGAACGAAACACACGACAGCCACAAACCAAATACATGCTAGGGCCGATTTAATAACGATTAATAATTAATAACAATACATTATATATATATATATATATATATATATATATATAGCGCCTTTCTCATGCATTTTAGTGTCACCAGTTCACCTAACAAGTATGTCTCTGGACAGTGTGATGAAACTGAAGCACCTGGAGGACTTGGGGACAACAAGTAAACTCCACACAGTGCAGACCCTGAATGTGAACCTGTGCATCCTTAGTGAGAGGCAGCAGTGCTACCACCGCGTCACCATGCAATCTGTCTATTAAAATGATTTAAATTAGTCACCTAGTAACCTGCAATGCCCCAGAATGATAAAGCAAATAAAAAGATTTTCAGGCATTTTTAAAAATTTATTAAAAATGAAAAGCTGAAATATCACGTTGATGAAAGTATCCAGACCTTTTACTACGCAAGAACTTCCAGCCTGGAGCCTGACGTCACAAGCCTCACAAACCTGGATTTGGGGAGTTTCAGCTATTCCTCTCTGCAGATCCTCTCAAGTTCTGACAGGCTGGTGGAGATCATCAGTGGACGGCTGGTTTCAGGTCTCTCTAAAGATGTTTGATTGGGTTCAAGTCTGAGCTCTGGCTGGGCCACTCCAGGACATTCACTGAGCTGACCCTCAGTCACTCCTGTGTTGTCTTTGTTTTAATGCTTAGGGCAGGGGTCTCAAACATGTCGCTCATCAAGTAACGCCAAAGGGTTAATGAATCCTACATAAATTTGAAAACTTGATTAGTCAAATTAGGGGTGGGCGATCTTTCCAAAAAATCATATCACGATCCTCAATCTGAATTGCAAATCTTTTCAATGTGGCATACACTCATCAAGACCTAAGTAACACTTTATTTTAGATATCAAACAAAGTTGAATTCAATTATTTCCTCATTTGCTAGCTAAGTGGATTTAAGGACTGAGTGAGTGAGGAAGGCCTGTTGCGTGTTTCTCGGCTTCCACGCCAATAAATCGGTACTGCAAGTAAACTCTGATACATAGCGAAAAGAGAGAAGTCGCAAAATCAACTGGAATGTTCAAGCAAATTATAGAAAAAACCGTTAAGTAGTTCTCTCGTGAAAAACAGACAGACATTGGATTTTATATATTACATATTAGTAAACCTTCAAAATAATGTGTAGTTAAAGTCTCAACAGCATTCTCAGCATTTTCAGTGCTTAGTAGAGCCAGATAACTGTAAGAATCTTCACCAAGCAGCTCTAAAAATGTCTGCTTGTTTGGGTCTCCATATCTCTGTGAGTCTGACGTGAATGTCATGAAATCAAAGTTCAGAACAAAACGGACAGACGGACATTTAAAGGACTCCAGAAGAGTAAACCTAAGGGGCTCCACTCCACCACACACCTGCCTCTCTTGTTGGCATCATGCAGTGCCAGTCTTCTGACTAACTAAAAAATAAATCACACATGCAACTGGACATGTGAATAAAGTGACACAGTGATAAAATGACAAATGAATAAGTCATATCTGTGGATTTGGAATTGCATTGTTTTGTTTTGACAGCATTCATGTTTTAATTCAATGGTGTGAGATAATCTAGAAAATGCATACAGACATACAAAATGCACTTGCAGGTGAACTAAATATTTTTTGTGGTGTTTTAATTCAAAATGTGAGTTGTGGACACCGACATTTTGTAAATGTTCAGGCAAAACAAGCGTATTCAGTTTGTTTGGGTTGAAATAAGCTATGAGAATACATGTTAGAAAACATGAGTAGCTCTCGGCCATTTTCATTTTGTAAAAGTAGCTCTCAGGGGAATAAAGGCTGGAGACCACTGGCTTAGGGTCATTGGAAGTTGGACTTTCCGCCCAGTCTGAGGTCACTCTGGAGCAGATTTTCATTAAGGATGTCTCCACATTTTACTCCATTCAGCTTTCCCTCAACCCTGCCCAGTCACCCAGTCTCCAACCCTGCAGCATGACACTGCCACCACCATTGCTTCACCATTGGAACAGTGTTGCTCAGGTGATGAGTGGTGCCTGGTTTCTTCCAGACATGATGCTAATCTTAATTTCATCAGACCAGAGAATCTTGTTTCTCAAGGTCTCAAAGTTCTTTAGGTGGCCTTTTTTGCAAACTTTAAGTGGGCATCAATGTGTCTTTTAGTCAGGAGAGGATTCTGTTGGCCACTGTGTCATTAAACCCAGATTAGAGTAGTATTGCAGTGATGGCTGTCCTTCTGAAAGTTTCTTTAATTTCCATAAATGTTCTATTCATGGCCAACAAAGGGGTGCTGGGGTGGAAGCTGAATGAACAGACTGAACCACTGGAGACCAACACTTTGAACATATATCACTTAAACATCAACATACCACCGATAAGCAAACAGAAGAGACACTGAAATGAACTGTTTGAACATCAGACCACCATACGTCATTTGAACATGTACAGGATTTACATCTTCTTCTTTCTGCTGCTCCTGTTAGGGGTTGCCACAGCAGATCATCTTCTTCCATATCTTTCTGTCCTCATCATCTTGTTCTGTCACACCCATCACCTGCATGTCCTCTCTCACCACATCCATAAACCTTCTCTTAGGCCTTCCTCTTTTCCTTTTTCCTGGCAGCTCTATTCTTGATGTCTTTCTCCCAATATACCCAGCATCACTCCTCTGCACATGTCCAAACCAATGAAATCTCGTCTTTCTGACTTTGTCTCCCAACCGTCCAACTTGAGCTGACATTTGCATTGTTGTCCACATACTGATTTGGCAAAATTTTACACCGGATGTTGTTCCTGACGTAACCATCCCTATTTATCCAGGCTTGGGACCAGCACAAAGAAACACACTGGTTTGTGCATCCCCTGTGGCTGGGTTGTACAGTATATACATTTGAATTCATTTATTTGGTTGATGCCTTTATCCAAGGTGACTTACAACATTTATGAAACAATAGGTTCCATTTCTTTTGGTTTTCCAGTTGTAGTACAGGCAGGTCAAGTGACTTGCACAAGGTCACACAGTGGTGTCAATAGTGGGATTTGAACCCACAGTCTCAGGGTTTGAAGGCCAAAATATATTATTACAGATAATTGGGTAACATTTTAAAACTATGCAAATGTCCAAACAATCTGAATGAAGATAAAGGACATGTTTGATGTAATATAATAAAATGTTCATTTATTTGTAACATGCAGTATGTTACCATTCCAATACTAAGTTGCAGTGGAACTAGAGCCTGTCGCAGCACAACTGGGCTCTACTGGGACAATAGACAGAGAAATGGCTTGATGAATAAAATATTGCATTGTGGGTTGTTCTTGTCTTGTCCGAAGGGTGGCCCACGAAAAATTGGCCTGCCTCCCATGACGTTGCAAAGAGTGTACATGAACACAGAGAAACGGGCACAGAGATGTATTGATGCATGAGGTGATCACTTTCAGCATCTTCTGTAAATGTGAGCACCAAATCTGATCACTTTTCTTCTTCACCGTGTACTGTAGTTTTTTGTGGGCCACCCTTTAGAATAAAATGGTGTGATGAATGATGAAAGCTCCGGATATTGTGGTGGGTTTAGCCCTGTCACTACACATTTTTTCCAGGGATTTTAAGTCAGAGATTTCATTTACATAATCTTAGTAGCTCAAGGGTGGTTACGATGGGACTGTCTGTTCTTGATTTAGTGTTGTTATGACCAGGGAGAATTAACAGGTGGTCGCTGGCCCATAGAAGGCCTGTTGGTTTCTTCTAAAGCCTGACCCGCTACCATCTTCATCAGCTGCTCATTAATACTGCTCAGGACTTTGTCCATCTGCCCACTCATGAACACTACTGGCCTCACCTCAAACCATTTACCTGGGGTCAGAGGCGACCCTTCTGCCACACCTTCCCCCATTTCAAGGCCAGGGTCCAAAGCATACATCTAGGCCAATGAATTTTAGCAGCAGCTACTTGAACTGCCTACCCACTCTCTCAGGAACTCTTCTTATGGCTGGCTTCTCCAGGTAGCCCCAACCCTTCTGGTAGTTATCAGCTTCCTGAGGAACATCGTAGCGCTCCAGTGCTGCGAAGATTCACACCGTCGAAAAGACGGTGATTTATTTATTTTTTTGGTGGAGATTCCAGGGATGCACCCAGTCTTGGCTCGACCCGCACACATTCACAAGCAGAGACTAAAAACAACAGATAATAAAACAATTAAAGAATGTATTAATCACTAATATGAAATATAACTACCATATATAATCACGTATAAGTCGGGTCTTGAAACCAGAAAAATCAATCATAAAATCAGACCCCGGCTTATACGCCCTTCAGTTTCTCAGACACATCAAATTTTGTTGCAGCAGCGCAGTTACCAATTTCTTTCGCTACTTTAACAACTTTTAATTTATAACCAGCTTCATATTTTCTTGTTATTGAACACTACATCGTAGATAAGAGATACGATAAAGGTGTATGAGAGTGTGAGATACAAGAAACACAAATCAGCGCAAATGTTGCTTCGGAATAGTTCAGGTATTACCGTGTGGTCACGTAGGCACAATAGAGAGACTGAGAGAGAGAGGTTAGGAGCACACGCTGATAAAGCACATGGCCACACCCACATTAAAAAAAGGCTGTGTGCTCCTTGTTTACTCACTTAGGTGGGCGTTAGCATACCATAATCTCTTGGACCAATAGCGTGAGTTTTCCGCATTCAACTTAAAATCAAGTCCCGACTTATCCACGAGTATATACAGTACACGCTAAATAATCCCATCCCAGTCCCTTTATGGCGATGTACAATACACACAAAATACTTCTCCCCTTTTTGGTAACACTTATCCCCCTTTTAAATGTTGTGCCAGCCTCCCTGTACCCAACAGCCCCTGCACCCTCGGCACATGACCAATCAGATCCACTGCAGGGACTGCTGGGAGTTAAAGTTTCAAGCACTGCTACAACGTGTCCCTCTCAAGTTTGGGTCAAGAACTATAAAATATAATATTGTGACAGATATGCAGAGCCATTTATCTAAGCTGCTATATTTGTACTATAGCTTTGAGTTTTTTGGCTGGGGTATCATGTGAGCTCTGTATTTGTCCTTTTTTGGATTACCTTTATTGCATAACGCACATCCCGTCACCCCATATTTGTGTCATGTCTGTGTGTGATTGGTTGGGAGAAAATGCACAAGATCAAGAGAGTTGGGTGGAGTGGCCACAGACTGTTGGACAGCAGCACTGCCTCTGGCCTGGCATGGGATTACCTTCATTTGGTCCTTTTAGCTGCCTCCCAAGCGCACGTGCGTGACAATATTCTCTTTATTGCACAGCGTGTTCTCCTGTCCCTATGGTGACATGTCTGTGTGTGGCTGGTTGGGAGAAGGCGTGTGGTCTGGTGCATGAGACCAAGAGAGATTGGTGGAATGGCAGCAGCCTGATGGAGAGTGGCACTGTGTTTGAGTTTCTTTCAAAATAAATGTCAGTTCCCAGTTGCTCCCATTGTGTTCACAGTCATTCTTCTCACTCGGTTACAATATAATGCTGATTATCAATCCTGCTTAATCTAATGAGAGGAGTGGTGGCTGTAAGGCTGGGGATCTGCACCGGCAATGGGAAGGTTGCTGTTTTGAATCTTGTAAATGCCAGAAGTGACTTTACTCCATTGGGGCCCTTGAGCAAGGCCCTTAACCTGCAATTATATCCTGATATCCTGTTGTACCCTACGCAACTTTGTTTGATCTTATTCAGTTAAAGATCCCTGTAGCCCCACGGGAGAAAGACTTTCCAAGACTAAGGTCATAAAGCTTATGAAACCGTTTCTGGACAAAGGCAGAACACAACAGTTGCGTGGAGCTTCCACCTGCAGCTGAAGTCACTTCAGTACACATGTACTGTGTCAGTGTGCCCATATCGATCAAACACAGGAAGCTCTGCAGTCTACTTGTGACTTTACACTGTAAGTAAATAAATCAAGATAATTAACATTCGATCTGTCTTTTATGTAAGTAACGTATACATGATTTTTATGTAAAGACCATCACAGGACTTTGCACAATATGTTGACGAGCTCTGTAAGCCGTGCTGTTTCGTTGAAGGACAGGTGTGTGGCGGACTGACTGGCAGGATGACGCAAGAGCTCGTATTGCATCCAAACGGTGCCATCTTTCACCTTTACACCTGGTGCAGCTGCATTGTTCTTATGTGTGACTGGATGTTTCTTGCGGGGATGGCTTCTGTTCTTTTTCTCTAATGTAGAACCCTCATCCTCATCTGTGTTCACCTCTGTTATATCCATCCATTATCCAACCCGCTATATCCTAACTACAGGATCACGGGGGTCTGCTGGAGCCAATCCCAGCCAACACAGGGCGCAAGGCAGGAAACAAACTCCGGGCAGGGCGCCAGCCCACCACAAACCTTTGTTATAGCACATCTTTATTTGAAAACTAACAGTGTCAGATCGGGGTGAGCGTGAATGTGACTGAGAGAATAAAACTGAATAAAAAAAAAACGCTAACTTTTACAAGCACCATACACTTACACCGGCTGTTACAGACTCAAATGTATGTTTTTATTCTATAATAGTAAGACTAAGATCAGCTCACTACTCAAAACGTTAATTCTGGGAAGCAGCCAGGCCAGGATCGAACCCGTGACCTGTTGGTTATGAGCTGGGAGGATGTTTTGCTCAAGTTGAGCTCTGTCGGGTATTTTTTAGGAGATAGGATAGCAGGCTGCTTGCTGCTTGTGCTGACTGACACATTTACAAAACAAAAGATGCTGATGGAGCGGTACGAACAGATATAAGGTGGGCCGGGATTATGAGTTTTTTCGCAGGCTTCAGGGTTTCTAGTGTTAAAAAACCTCACACTGTTCCAGAGTAGGGCAAGGGTGTCACCCACTGCACTCGGGTCCCAATCCAGGTGGTGTGTTTTGTGGTGAATTGCAGCAACATGCTATCAGCGCATGCTCCCAAACGTAATAAGGTCCAAGTTCATAGGGGGTCTGAGACAATGCTGGCAGCCTCAGGCACAAACCAGCAGCAAGCTAAACTGCAACGTACACACATCACCAAAAACTAACCTAGGAAGCACGTCTTAAAGATGGGAGAGGAAAGGACAACCCAAAAACATCCCACTGAGGCAAAGGAGAACATGTAACACTTCACAAAGACGATGGCTAGGCTGAGATGTGGAGATGTGACGCAGCGACGCTAACATCATGTCTCCACATAATACAGCATAGTCAAGACAAATCAATTTTATTTATAGAGCACACTTAAAACAACAGCAGTTAAATTTGTAAAATGAATACAGCTAAAGTAAATTCACATCCTTATGATGAACTAAATGTACAGGAGGTGTTTTTGTTTTTCAAAAGACTAATTGAAGTTTGAAGAAAGAAAAGAAAAATACTTCTGAATTTAAAAAGTACGAACCACCTTCCCAATATATTGTTTTTAATTTATTACACCCTTATGCGTTTTCCTTTCCTGATTATGTGATATTGTGGCGACTAGTCAGATGAGACAAACGGGAGCCGATTTTCCGGAAGAGTCTTCCAATTACTGACTGACTTTTTATTTGATATGCCGCGATATAAACGGTGCCCTACCGCCGCCTGTTGTCATGGTCACGGAGACCCCTCCAAAGTAATAAAAACAAGTCGCCTTCACCCTGTCTGCCTCTTGCCTGCCCTTCAACCGGGCACTCCCCTCTCACCCTGATGCTGTCTTCCTGCCCACACCAATGCTACTGTTAAGTAACTCTGACCCCTGTCACTCAGCTCTCTCAAGGGAGGTGCCCCCCTGAGCCCTCACAAAGTGCTTTCCCCACCCCAATCTTGCAATGGCGAGACACGTTATAATACTTCCAGTTTTATTATTTCTGTAGGGGATGCTGCAAGAGGCCGGCTCTGTGTCGTTCAAATCTTTTTGCTGATGTTTGATTCCCCATAACTGCTGTCTAAGTGAATTGAACCAAAAGAATCCTGGAAAAGCCCCTTAACGGTTTTGCTCTCTCAAACAGAGATTAAGTAATTTAACCAATTATTAAAGCACACAAACACACTGTACAACGTAGCCAATTTTAATTCACCCTCATGTAAATCATTTTTGCTCTTGCCAGGTTGCTTGTTTTTAAGCTGTGTTGCCCTGTTAAACTCAGAATTACCTGTCAAAAACAACATTTTGAAACCCATTCAATCCAATGCAGGGCTGCCGGGGGCCTATCTTAAAATATGGGGGATCTTATTTTCGAAATGTGTTTCAGATACTGTATGTGAGAAGCTCGGCTGCATTTCAGGATATGTGAAATCCATTTTGCGATATCTCTATATCTCTCCTATATCCACGGCTCTGTGAACCTTTGTAGGCTGCTTATCAGTTCCTTTAATGTTGCAGGTCAAAAGACGCGTTTATCATCCTCCTTTAGCCACTTTTAGCTGTTGAGGAATTAGTCCCAGGGAATAGAAGCGATGTTTAGATGAAATTTGCTTTAGGTGAAAACAGTTTCCTTTCTCTGTAAAACTTCTGAATGGAGTTCAGTCTTGGTGGCTTGTGTGGATAAACCTGCTGCAGCTCAGGCATTCCCCTCAGCACCTTCAAGGTAGCTACCTGGTATAATTATATAGAGTTTAAGTATTTTTCCATGTGCTTGGCATGTGACTCTAATTCTCTGCTTAAATGTTACCTCTAAATTTAATCAGGTATAGTTAAGAATGACTTGCGATGGAGTGGCACCCTGTCCAGAGTTTGTTCCTGCCTTGCGCCCTACGGATGGGGGTGGGCTCCACTGCCACCAACAAATAACAAGGAACCTACCTACATTTAAAGGCTCAGTACACCATTATAAAATCTCATATGAAATCACCAAAAATAACTTTTTTCTTCTATTTCTTCTTCTTCCTCTTCATCTTTTCCCACTTTAATGTGAGGTCAATGAGCTCAATCAACCTTTTCTTTACAGCTCAGTTCTACACCTCTACCTCAGTCAGACGCTTTTCCTTCATATCTTATTTTACTTTATCCATCCACCTCCGTGCTGCCCACCCTCACTTTCTCTTCCCCTGTACTTCCATTCCATGGCCCAAATACTGCTTATCTCTCCTCGTCTCATGTCCATACCACTTTAGCCTACTCTCCTGTACTTTCTTAGATGTTTCTCCCAGTTTTGTTGTACCTCTGATTGTCTCATTTCTTATTCTGTCCTGTTCTACAACTCCACTGATCAATCCCTTTGCTGTAATTTCTGCCACATCCAGCTTCTTCTTCTGTGCTCCCTTCACTGCCCATGCCTCAGCTCCATTACATCATTGTTGGTCTTGACACTCTCTTAAAAACCTGTCCTTTAATCTTCACCTTAATTCTTTTCCTCACAAAACGCTCCTGAAGCCTTCTACCAATTGTTCCATCCACACTGCACTCTATGGGTTATGTCTGCATCTAATTTTTCATCTTGGGCTATTACTAATCCTCGATATTTAAATGTATCTACTCTTTTCCATAGCTCTCCCTGCAGGTTAACTTCTGAATCCTGATCATCGTTATACCTCAGATATTCTGTCTTCTATCTATTTATCTTCAATCCTCCATCTTCCAAAACCCTTCTCCATTCTTCCAATTTCCTCTCCCTTTTTCTATTCTGGAACTAAACAACACAATGTCTTCAGCAAAAAGCCTGCACCAAGGGGGATTGGTCTTTTATCCCACCAATCAACACCTCCATAGCCAGATCAAAGAGGTAAAGACTTAAAGAAGACCCCTGGTGCAGACCTCCTCTAACTGGGATTTTATCTGTTACCACAACACTGCTCTTAACCCGAGTCCTCACTCTGTCATACCTACTTTGGACAATCCTCACACACTTCTCTGATCCTCCTTTCTCTCTTGTGCACCTCCAGACCTCTTGACGTAACACTCTGTCATAAGCCTTCTCTAAATCAATAAACACCACATGCAGACCTTTCTGTTTTTCTTAATTGTTCTCTATCAGCTATCACAATGCAAAGACAACATGAGGTGTTCCTCTCCCTGACATAAAACCCAAGTGCTACTAATCTATTGTGGTCTCTTCCCTAAACCTTCTCTCTATAAACATTTTCCTAAATTTTCATTGTGTGTGATGTCAGGATTATCCCTCTATAGTTTCCACAATCATGAATTTCGCCCTTCTCCTTATAAATGGGTACAATCCCAATGTTCCTCCACTCCCTGGTATCCCCTCCTGTTCTTAGATCTTTCACTTTAGATCCAATGCATGCTATCTTCAAATCAGGAACTTTGTTAAACAGAACCTTCCAGATTTTCCTCATCTTGCATCCTCATCCGTGCTGGAAGCAATATTGCTCAATCTCAAGGACTTAGACTCCATCTCTACAATATATAAAATCATTTTACAATCCCTCCCTTTCAAAGATCCAAGAGGACACTGGGAAAAAGATCTCTCAATTAATATATCAGAAAAGGAGTGGAAAGTAGCAATGCAGAGAATTCACTCGAGCTCCATATGCGCAAAGCATACAATTATACAACTCAAAATTATATATCGAGCACATCTGTCTCGTCTAAAACTCTCCAAAATGTTTCCAGGGTGAGATCCAACCTGCGAGCGTTGCAACCAAGTCCCAGCCTCAGTGGGTCACATGTTCTGGGCCTGCACCAAATTAACATTATTCTGGACAAAAATTTTTAATTACCTCTCAGATAGCCTTGGTGTCACAATCCCTCCTAACCCATTAACAGCTGTGTTTGGGGTTCTTCCAGAGGGGCTTAAAGTGGAGAAAGACAAACAAATTGTGATTGCATTCACTACACTTTTGGCACACAGACTTATTCTGATAAACTGGAAGAACCCAAACTCTCCTCTTTTAAGTCAGTGGGAAACAAATGTGTTATACTATTTGTTAAATTATTAAATTATTTGTTAAATGCTGTGACTCAAACCACTTACATCTTAACACCAGCAAAACCAAGGAGCTGGTGGTGGATTTTAGGAGGCCCAGGCCCCTCATGGACCCTGTGATCATCAGAGGTGACTGACTGTGTGCAGAGGGTGCAGCTGGATGACAAATTGGACTGGACTGCCAATACTGATGCTCTATGTAAGAAAGGTCAGAGCCGACTATACTTTCTGAGAAGGTTGGCATCCTTCAACATCTGCAGTAAGATGCTGCAGATGTTCTACCAGACGGTTGTGGCGAGTGCCCTCTTCTACGTGGGAGTAAATGCTAACATTACTCAAAGTTATTGTCTGCTTTTTTTTTTTTCATTTTTATTACTATTTAATTTAATATTATTTCTTTGTATCACTATACTGCTGCTGGATTATGTGAATTTAAAATCAAATACTCAGTTAGAGGATCCGTACAGACTTTTTTCAAAACATGGCAGGATTTAATCAGTAATATTTTCAAAATAACTTCATGAAGCACAGAGAATTTTTATTAATTTAGGTATATTTACAAGCCTTAAATTTTACGTCGTTTAGCTTGCTCTCTCTCTCAGGGGTGGGGATCGATCTGTTCTTAACTTAATTTTTCTTTTTGTAAAAACTTGATTGCTTTGTATGGATTCCAATAAAATTAATAAAATAAATAAAAAAAAAAAAAGAAATTAGATCCAATGCATCAACTCCCTCCTCTCCTAAACTCTTCCTCACCTCTGCTGGTATTTCATTCAATCCTGTTGCCTTTCCATTTCTCATTTTCTTTCAGTGCCTCCATTACTTCCTCCCTCTTTATTTTTGGTACTAGCCCTTCTCTTGGGACTACCTTTGGATTTTCTTCATTCAACAGAAGTAACATTAACACGAAAAATAACAATTCAAAATTAATTACAACTACATTAAAATATAAAATACACATAACATCAAACAGATGCATAACATAAACAGAACAAATTCTTTATGTTATCGTGTACTTTCTGAAAGAAAACTGTTGTTATAGTCCTCCTACTTTAATGTTTTGACTAAGGTTTGTGGTTAGCGCTTTGGTTCAGAGAGCTGATAAAACTGATTTTTTTGGTTTAAAATTCTGCTTGGATTTGGATACATCAATCTTTTTACTACATGTATTGCATTAGCTGCCTGTTTGAGGTGGCTCAAAAATGACTACTTGGTTAATTATTTTTCATTTGTTAATTATTGTTGTGCCACTAGGAAGGAAGCCACTAATAAATTATTAGAAGAAGACGCATTGAAAGTACTGAAGCTAAGTTTGATACTGGTAATCTTTTAACAAGTTAAATTTGAACATTTCTAGCCTAGTAAGCAGCACTAAGTCAGTGGCCAAAAGAATTAAATCATGAGAGAATCACTCACTGAATGTTTTGGTTTTATCCGCAGACTCAGACGTCCAGGTGTGATCTGCTCCGACCTACAGCAGCAGGAGCAATGGCATCATACACAGCACACTCCGATAGAATTAACACAGCGATGCTTTGACAACCACAACACAGAATAGCTTTGGAAAAGACATATTGGGTCTCTAACCACTTTAAGTGAAATCCCAGGTATGAAACATACAGTACAGAAAAAGATAATTTCTTCATAGTAGATCTTATATATAAAGTATAAAGCAGACTGTAAAAGTGCTGGGCGGTATGACCAAAATTCTATATCATGGTATTTTTCAAAATAATCCCGGTTTCACGGTATTTGACGGTATTTTTTCCTATGCATGAGTGGATGTTAACCACATTTTCCACTGCAATTACTGCTGTAGACTGGCTAAGAATAACCTATTCCACTGTCATGAGAATTGTACATTGTACATTGTACAAAAAAACACTTTAATGTGCACACAAGTATTAATACAGGTTTGCATGGCCCCATAAAGTGATAGTTTTCAAGGAGGTGGCACTAATGAAGAGAAGGAATCGCATTGCATGACAGTTGAAATCAAAATAGAGGACCTTTTTAATTGAACAAATTTTGTAAACAACTTAAACTATAATTTTGACAACGTATTTTCAACCCATTCAAAGAGGCAGTAAAATATCCAGAGGTATTTGTCAAAACTTGTATTGCACTGAACATGTCTTAGAAAAGGAATAAATAGTAAATATTTTTTTCTAAACCAACTACACTTTCTGTTAATGTTAACAATCTCTGTCCACTGACACGTTAACTATATGGATTGTAATGGCGTTGGTTATCTCGATCCACCGCTTGCTTTTTTTGTCGTAGGCAATACCTCTAGCAAACGCGTCTACAAGTGACGTCTGACTCGAGTTTCTTCTAGCTTTTTCAGTTTTACCCGAGGACGTGGAGGGTGCCAATCTTAGTTTCATACATTCAGGGTACTCCAAAGCATGTTTGCGGTTAGGGTGGTGGAGCAAATTGCTCGTGTTGCCACATCCGCCGACAACTTTAGCTCAACAGCATTTGCAGTAAATAGTTGTTTGGTCCATATCCGACCTTTTAAAACCAAAGTATCTCAAGACAACAGACATGGCTCCTTATTCCACCAAAAGTTCTTCTGTGTCATCATGTTCAACTTTATCGTCTGCTACAGCTTCAGTTTCGGAATGTTCTCTGTCCATTTTCACCGTTCAATACCTCCAGTAACGCATGTACTCCGTTGCAGTTTAGCAGTGAAAAATGTCCCCCCTTAAACAGTTTCCCGCCGCGCCACATTCCAAACGTTGTTTAAGCTATTTAAACCGGTGTTGTGGTATAAGAAAAATCCATATGATAACAAAAATAAAAAACGGTTTTCAGTATGAGCCGGTAATCCTCCCTGCACTAGACTGTAACAATCTTGCGGTCTTGCATGTACGTTATCATGCAGTTGACTCTCCGTAAAAGCAACCAACAGTTTTATCGTGAAATATCCGTAGTATAATTTGTCGCTAAGTATTTCAGCTAGTTAACTATAAAGGGAGATAAATAAGCATCCAAAAATCAGACAAAATAAAGAAAATCTTAGATAATTAAACAGACCATAACAATTATTTTTCTGTTTTTAGTGGTCTAATTAATTCTCCTTTTGTTTTGTGTTAACTACGTTATTTGGTTTTGTGATGGTGGAAGCAGGAGTCCTCAGATGCTGCAGTTTGTTTTGCTATGTAAACTTCAGTCAGCCACTACTTCATTTTAATGTTTCTAAAATTGTTTATCTGCTCCATTTACTCATTAATTGGAGTTGAATCCATAGAAAAAAGGGTCTTTACAAGACAGGTCAGGCTCCCTTAGCCGGCCTGGATTAGGCCTTACCCCAGTGGGCTTGACTTCTAACAACACAGACCTGCTTCGGCCTGCACAGAACTAAAAGAGTCAAAGCTTTAAAGTTAAACCTCAATGTTTCAAAAACATCCGAGTGTCTTCCAAGAACAGTAGAAACTGTAAAACTCTGCTTTGGAGAGACAGTCTATAAAAAGGATCTTTAAAAATCAAAGTATTTGTTCACAAATAGTTTGAAATAGCAAAAACTAAAAAATTAACAAAAAGCAGTTCTTAAGACGTGATCCAGATATCATTACCCAAAAACGATGCAGGATAATATCAAAAGCCAGTAAATTCAATATCGAAGAACAATACTTAATGTGCCATGCCTGGGCTCTCCTTTTGCTTTGACCTAAATTGCCAGAGGGAGGAGCTCAGGCAGGGTGACATTGTGGTGGCCCCGCCTCACAGGGCATCACCCACAAAACACAAGAAGCAAAGGAGAACAAAAATTTACACATTTTTTTTTTTAAACATTTTTTTATCCCCTTCCAGAAGTTTTAGAGGTCTGGGCCATAAGGTTTTGGATCATCTTGGTTTTTGGGATTTTTGTCTTGTTATTTTTGTCTACTATTTTATTATTATTATTAATATGGACTGATGTGTTTAAGTATTTATTTTTTGTTCTGTTCTTACTTCCTCTTCCTTGTACTTTGAAATGTCCAGTTCATAAAGATGTCTTGAAGTGCAGGTGATGGTGGTACATGGTAGATTGGCATTCTATTGAATGACATATCAGGGCACCATTTTCTTCGTCACTGTCTTGAATATTACAACAATTGTCTTTATTAAATATTTTCTGTTGCCAAAATCAACACTTTTCTCATTACCAAATATGTTTTATTTATTTTATAATCATGGTGGGCCAATGTGCTCATTTTAGAAATGTCCATGTTCGCTTTAGCGCTTAGGGATTGAAACGAGTAGTTGAAAGAGCTTTTAAATCCGAATCATTGAAGAATAAAGCCAATGAATCAGCACTTTAGCAACAAAGCAGGCACCTCAAGTGAGATGTTTGAATGCAAAGATGATGTAAACCACTTGGGGGGGCATCGTAGTACCCCAGATACAACAGCACAAGCACAGTTTCAGATGCCAATAAATAGAATTATTGCAACAAATACCTTAATATATTCCACAGCTCCAGCAATATAACTCTCCACTCCACTCAGGTGACCTTCGTCCGACTACTCCCCAGATGAAGCGGTGCAGCTTCCATTATACCGGACTCAGAAGTACTTCCATTGCCAGAGTCCAATAAGCACTTCTGGGTCAGGCAGAACTGCTCCCCAATAGGAGAGTCTGTCTTCTGCAGCTCCCCTGAGTGGCACCTGAGGACCCTCTAACAGAGCTGCCCACCAAAACTGCAACTCTCATGCAGCTCTGCTAGTGTCCAAACAAGATGCATGCCAAAAGGATGTCACTACCCAGTGTACTGGGGAAGCAGTCTCCCCTCGTCCACCCATTATAATGCCCCCCTGACCAGGAAAGGTACCACTAACAAACCTGGTCAGGATACCTGTCCACCCACATCATTCCAATTAAAAGGCCTACCAGAACCATCCAATTACAATGATTAAGGGGGCTGTGTGGTCCTTGGGAATGAAGGGTGTCCTATGTGGGTGAAGTTATGCAGGATAATGAAAAACAAAAGCAATAGGAAACACGCGTGTGTATTGAGCAGAGCAGCTGCAGGATTAAATCAAGGCCTTACTGTACATATGTTCTCAGATAATTAGGACTAATTACCGCATGGCTAAACGCCCACTAGAGCACGGCATTGCAGCTTTTCAAACTGAGAGTGCTTCAGATAAGCAACTCATTGTGGAAAGAGACCCGCACCACAAGCCAGTAGCATTTAGTGTTGAGAGCTGACCGAGGGATTCTTCCAAATGTCAGCTGCTCAGCATTTCCGCAGTCAGTTGACTTTATGCGTTTTTGATTTGACTAAAATAACTCAATAATTTAAGCTTTCCTGTTTGGCCCCTGATCATAGAATTGGCATATCTCACAATCAGAAGTCGCAAACTGTAGAACAGCTTGTAATTTTATTGACATTTAGTGTTTGTAATGGGGAACATGTATGGGCTGGCGTCCCTGCCAGGATTGGTTTTAGTTCCGCAACTGGCCGGAAGGCCACTACAACAGAGGGATTAAGGAAGAAGCTTTGTTTCAAGGCTGTATGCTCCCCCCCAACCCGCTAGATTTCAATATCCTTGGGCTTTGGTACCCATTCGAGCACCCACAAGGGATGCTGGAAATTGTAGTCCAGTAGGCCCAGCCCTGCTGATGTCTGTCGATGCTGCCAGGGGGTGGTGCAGAATGTGACACTCCCTAAGTTATGAGACCTCTGTTTGACCCAGCAGTGCTTCCAACAAGTGACGCCCTGACATCAGCAGCACTCCCGGTTCTCCAATAAAAAGACCTGCATGGCCTTGTCCTGGGAGTCAGAGCCAGGTGAGGAGAAAGGCCTGGGAGGAGTAGCAGTGAAGAGCTAAAAACAATGTTTGTAAGTGCAATACGGAGGTATTTCTTTAAAACAGCGTTTCTCAACCTTTAAGTATTTGCGACCTGAGTTTTCATAACAGTTTTAATTGCGCCCCCCTAATGTTTTTTCGAAACCCTAATAAAATTTATTCCCATATTTTTTGCTGCTGATACACCACTACAAGTTTTATTATACCTACTTAACATGTATCGACATTTATCCATCCATTATCTAACCCGCTATATCCTAACTACAGGGTCACAGGGGTCTGCTGAAGCCAATTCCAGCCAACACAGGGCGCAACGCAGGAAACAAACCTCCGGGCAGGGTGCCAGCCCACCGCAGGGCACACCCACTAGGGACAATTTCTAATTGCAAATATACCTAACCTGCATGTCTTTGGACTGTGGGAGTAAACCCACGCAGACACAGGGAGAACATGCAAATTCCACGCGGGGGGAGCCGGGAAGTGAACCCCGGTCTCATAACTGTGAGGCAGCCCACTGCCCTACCATGCCACCCTTCGACATTTATCTAACTCTAAATTTATTTTTCTAGTATCAGAATGCAGTTTAAGTTCATTTGTTTTGGTTTCAATAGATGTGTTTTTCATATTTTCGATTCTTGTTGCCCCACAGGTTGAGAACCGCCACTTTAAAATAAATACTTTTGGTTTGGTACTCTGTAATGCCCCTGTTGATCACAGTATTATACATTAATGAAAATAAGAAAACAGTTGCACCCAGATGCAATTTTCCAATTTGTACAAATAATTGTCACATGGCTAGCTATGCAAATGAAAAGGTCTTCCTGTCTGTTACACTCAGAGCCAGCGCTAAAGGGGCACAGAACAGGCTCAATATACAAAGGTGACAACTGGGCAGGGTCCAATCAAAGTGACACTGACACTCATGAAACGGCCACTGCAGCACAACGAGAAGTCCATCAGATGTGACTCCATAAAACCATTAAAATGTCTGGATGAGCCTTAAATGCCTGGCTGTCATTGACTGGAAACACTTTTAGCACAAGGCTGCAACACAGCAAAATGTGACAAAGTGAAGGATGTCTGAACACTTCCTGAAGGCGCTGTACGGCCGTGGCCAAAAGTTTTGAGAATGACACAAGTATTGGTTTTCATAAAGTTTGCTGCTTCAGTGTTTTCAGATCTTTTGTCAGATGTTTCTATGGTATACTGAAGTAGAATTACAAACATTTCATAAGTTTCAAAGACTTTTATTGACTATTCCATTAAGTTTATGCAAAGAGTCAATATCTGCAGCGTTGGCCCTTCTTTCTTGTTCAAGACCTCTGCAATTCACCCTGGCAGGCTGTCAGTCAACTTGTGGGCCAAATCCTGACTGATGGCAGCCCATTCTTGCATAATCAATGCTTGGAGTTTGTCAGAATTGGTGGGGTTTTGTTTGTCCACCCGCTTCTTGAGGATTGACCACAAGTTCTCAATAGGGAATTTCCTGGCCATCGACCCAAAATTACAGTGTTTTGTTCCCTGAGCCACTTAGTTATCACTTTTGCCTTATGGCTCGGCACTCCATCATGCTGGAAAAGGCCTTGTTGGTGACCAAACTGTTCTTAGATGGTTGGGAGAAGTTGCTCTCAAAGATGTTTTGGTCCCATTCTTTATTCATGGCTGTGTTTTTAGGCAAAATTGTGAGTGAGCCGACTGCCTGTACTCAATCAATCAATCAACATTTATTTATATAGCACATTTTCATACAAAAAATGTAGCTCAAAGTGCTTTACAAAATGAATAGAAAAATAGAAGACACAATAAAAAATAAACATAAGTCAACATTAATTAACATAGAATAAGTAAGGTCCGATGGCCTGGGTGGACAGAAAAAACAAACAAAAAAAAACTCCAAAAGCTGGAGAAAAAAAATAAAATCTGTAGGGATTCCAGACCACGAGACCGCACAGTCACCTCTGGGCTGTACTGTATACTGTTGGCATGACAGAGGACTGATGGTAGTGCCGCTCACCTTTTCTTTTTTCTGGATGTCCCAAACAATCAGAAAGGGGATTAATCAGAGAAAATGACTTTCCCCCAGCAGTCCAATCCCTGTACCTTTTGCAGAATATCAGTCTGTCCCTGATGTTTTTCTTGGCTTCTTTGCCACCCTTCTTGACACACCAGGCCATTCTCCAAAAGTCTTTGCCTCACTGTGCATGTTGGTGCCCTCACACCTGCCTGCTGCCGTTCCTAGGCAAGCTCTCAATAAATGGGCACGCCAATAAATAAATTCTGACAAACTCCAAGCATTAATTATGCAAGAATGGACTGCCATCTGTCAGGATTTGGCCCAGAAGTGGATGGACAGACAGCATCCCAGGATGAATTGCAGAGGTCTTGGAAAAGAAAGAATACTACAGATATTGACACTTTGCATAAACTGAATGTAATTGTCAATATAAGTCCTTCAAACTTGTGAAATGCTTGTAATTATACTTCAGTATATCTTTTGGTCACGACTGTATGTTTGTTTTTTCAAAGAACTGAAGCCAAAGTGTTTGCTGCTTGTTCAGGTGATGCAAGCGAGTTTGTCAACTCACGTATGTTGACATGTGTAATCAGTCCTATGAAATTTTACTCCATATATTGTATGGAAGATGTATTTGTAAGTATTATATATTTACACAAACAGTTTGTTATGGTACAGTATTTGAATTATTATGATTAACTGTTCAGTAACATGATTTGTGGGTAGAAATTGTCCTTGAATCTGCTGGTGCAATTGCCAATGGTCCACAAGGGAGGAGTGAGGGAAAGAATTGTGCAAAATGGCTGACATCTTTAATTTACACAATTTGCCTTTATAAGGCAGCAAGTGTTGTGTTATATCCTGAAGGCCATCCTAACCATCCTCTGCAGTTCTTTGAGCCAAGAATGTGATGCACCCACTGAGGATGGACTCCACTGTGCACCTTTGTGAGATCAGATGGAGAAATGCTAGCTGCCATCGGAGGAAGTAGAGGTGCTGTCAACAGCCAATTTGTGTTGTACCCACTTCAGTTTGTCAGTGATGGTCTCTCCAAACCACTGATGGTTGCTCACCATCTCCACACCACTCCTCTAATGAAGGAGTGCAGTCTGCCTGAATGTTCTGGTAGTCCAGGACCAGCTCTTGGTTTTGCTGGCAGTAGAGGTGGGATTGTTGTCCTGAGAGCACTGAGTCAGCAGGTAGACATCCAATGATGGAGGTGTCAGCAGCAAATTTAACCATGGGGTTGTGTAGGAAAGGCTTAGCAATTCTTATTTTTTTGCATAAGAGCATTTGATAAAGATTTTAAATGATTTTGATTTGGCTTTGACTTAGAAGAGAACTTTTGACTATGAGCTTTTGATTAGAATTTTTATCTTGGATTCTAGTTCTAGTGATTGACCTCACTTTACTCTTTCAAGACTAATTTGGCACTCTCAGTAAATAAATAAATGCATTATTTGCAGTTTAAAAAAGCTTTGATTTTGTCTCCAAGCAAGCATTACAACAACCCCTATTATGTGCCACCTGTCGCTTTGGCATTTTACTATTATTTTCACTGGCATTATTGTATGCACCAGCCTGTGACTGCATTATTTGTTTAGTAAAGGGAAATTCTAATAGACGGGCCCCTGAGTTATGATGTATTAGCGATAGAAACTAAATAAATACAATGCATACCTTCATGGATGTGTAAACAAGCCAATCACATTCGGTGTTGGAAATAATCACCTTCTTCTTGCAAACACAATCGACACGCACTCCATATTGGCAAAGGTATCCGCAAGCATTGTAGGGGTGATGGCAGCAATGTCCTGTTCAATGTTTGCCGACAGTCTCGACAGAACAGCACCATGCCTCACTCATTTGTACATTTATCCAGGAATACTGTGATCTTTACTTTGTTTGCATTGCTTCATTATTAAGACAGTAACGCATCATAAAACGGGGCTCCGTCCATTAGAATGACCCTGTATTTGTTGTATATGTGGCTACTGGTACTAAAATCAATAAGTAAAAATATCTATCTATCTATTATATAGTACCTTTCTATCTATCTATCTATCTATCTATCTATCTATCTATCTATCTATCTATCTATCTATCTATCTATCTATCTATCTATCTATCTATCATATAGTGTACCTTACTATCTATCTATCTATCTATCTATCTATCTATCTATCTATCTATCTATCTATTATATAGCGCCCTACTATCTATCTATTATAAAGTGCCTTACTATCTATCTATCTATTATATACTACCTTTCCTATTGTTTTATCTTGGTAGAGTAATATATATATTGCTCTACTGTCCCCTATTGTATTATTAATATGTAGCCTTAGAATGCATAATCTCACAGACTTACCACTGTTTATAAGGTATTATTGTATATAACTTATCCCCACCTTCCCTTCTATATCTATAACCTCAGGCAATTAGATGTAGTAAAAAGACAAGCAGGAGTTAAGTTACACATAAAATAATGTATTATTGATAATATTCATAAATAATAACACAATGCAAAGTACATTTGAATATTGGCAACCATACAACCTGATAAAATGGTGGTGTGTAATTCAGGTGGCACACAGACTTGCAGTTACTTAAAATGTCTCTAGTTAAGGCATCATTGGTGCTCAGTTTTCAGCCACATGTCTGTTCAATATGGCTGCTGAGCTGTGCTCTTCATTGTGTTGTCTTCATCAGTTCATGGTGTGATGGTCTTCATCAGTTGTTAGCAAGAGAGATGCTTCTTTCATCATATATTGGTTAGTAATAGAGAGAATGTGAGGTTAAGCACATACATTTATAGATGTTCTGTCCAACCCCTACAACCAATGGGACATCATGGTACTTAAAGGCCTCTGAGACAAGCCAAGGGGGTTGAAAGACTTTAGCAGAGTAACACTCGCCAAACTGGTTTAAGACACATCTCCCAAATCCTGTCGTAAAATTACAAACAGACTTAGTCATAAAGAGGGGGTGGGGGGTTGGTAAATACTAAATTGCATTGCTTTGCCTAAATTACAAATAAAGACGTACAAAATATTTATCAAGTTATATGCAAAATCTCACATTGTATCTATCTATCTATCTATCTATCTATCTATCTATCTATCTATCTATCTATCAACAGTATCTATCTATTATATAGTGCCTTATTATCAATCTATTATCTATCACCGTAAGAACCCAGGTACAAAAAAGGTATAAATTAAAGCAATCCCAAGCAAGCAGTGTCCCAAACACACAATCCAAAGTTAAAGTCCAAATCAGAGTTAGAAGTCAACCGTAATGGTGGCTCTAAGGCTAAGGATCTGTCTTGGTATCTAGAAGGCTTCTGGTTCAAGTTCTGTTACTACCAGAAGGAGATTATATTGGGTCCTTAACCTAAAAATTAGGTTAAGGACCTAATGGCTGACCCTGTGCTCTGACCTCCTAAGTTCATTCAAAAGGACAGTTTATCCTCAGGGAATAACAAAGTATATCAAAATAAAAAAATAATGAAATTAGCAAAGCAAAACACACATGAGCGCCAGGCCGCCTTTGGCCCTTAGTGAAACAGACAAAACTATAATGCATGCGCTTGGATGCATATGGACCACATTTGGCCCAGTGTACAAATGGCATGAACACTCCTAAAGGTGGCTGGTTATAGTTGGACCATCACTGATTGTGTGTGGTCCTCATTTGGCCCCCAGTCAATATACCCTGAAAATCATTATTTGTGGCAGGTTACTTCTGGGCCACAATACATTTGTCATTGTCATAACTCAACATTAAGTGCCTAAAGTTAACTGCATGTGGCCCAGAAAAGTAGGCGTTCACAGTGGGGGTCCTGATACCCCTTGTTCTGAGTGAGGATCTGGGGAGAGTCCAATGCTTCCTTGGAAATGTAGAAATATATAAAAACAAATAAGTGAAAAGAATGGAAGGAACTAACTTGAAGAAGGTAAGGAGTAAACAATAGTGGCAAAAGATGCCTAAAGGGTTGAAAGAAAAACGAATATTCTCTCAATCGCTTTCCATTTTTTCTCCCCATTTTTATTTAATGAACATATTTATTTGGCTTTTTCCAGGGTGGGTGCTTTCATGCAAGACCTTTACTTAACTCTGGGCATGGAGCCCAATGCCATAAACCTTAAGATTTTACATATGTCTGCCAGCACCCCGGCTTGGTGCGGAGGGCACAATGACACTGTCTACTTGATAGAATGTGAAATAGAAGAATTTGTCTTCATTTTAAAGGAAGAGACCTCAAAGCCTGTGCCAAATGAAAACGGCCTTATTGATCCTGGCTTGTTACTCTCATTGAAAGATGTTGTGTGCACTTCCTGAATCATAGTAACAAGCTGGCCAAATGTGAGCAGTCAGCGGCGTAGGTAGGCCTCTGTGGGTAGTGTGGGCTGGGAGCTCCAAATTATGGCAACGATTTAAGTGGCCATGCTGGCCTGCTTCATGTCGCACATGGCAAAGAGTCCACTGCAGAGAGCTGGCAGATGGTGAGGATCAGTAGGAACAGACAACCAGAAAAAGCACCCGTCAGGTTCCAGTATGAAATCTTTATTTATACACAACCAGTCAAAAGTTTTAGAACACCTCAGTTATTTCAGTTTTTATGGAAATGCATGCAGTTTAATATTTAATTCTGACATAGCCTGGAGGTATGTTTTAGGTCATGCTGTAGGATGAACCCCTGACTTACTAGACACTTACCAGAAGGTATTGTGTGGTGTGGCAAAATGCTGTGGTAACCTTTGTGATTCAGAATGCCAGTCACTCATTGCAAGGTCACTATCTCTGCCTCCAGCGAAAGAACCCCAGACCACCACACTTTCTCCTCCGTGTTTGATAGTTGGTGCCACACACTGAGGAATCATCCTGTCACCAACTTGACTGCATATAAACACCCTACATGATGGTTTCAAATTTTAATTCATTGGTTCATAAGACTTTCTTCCAGTCTGCAGTAGTCCACAGCCGGTATTTCAAGGCCCTATTTTGTCTTTTAAGGAATGGCCTTCTTACTGCCACTCGCCCTGTCAAACCTGCAGCACCAAGTCTCCTCTTCAGAGCAGAAACTGAAACCTGCTTTTCTTGACCACTGTGAAGCTGTGCTTGAAGCTGTTGTGCTGTGAGGAGCCTGTTAAACAAGCCGGTGACCCTCAGTAACATGTCTTCTGATTGGATTGTGACTTTCGGTCTGCCAGATCTCCCCATTTCCAGTTGCCTTTGGATTGTGTAGGACACCATTGGACTCACTGACACTTGGATTTTTTTGCAATTTCTCTAAGTGAAAGGTCTACACTTCTAAGGGTAATAATGCTCTGTCTCATTTAATCTGTTTAGTGCTGTTTTCTTGCCATCATCACTGGAATTTATAGCTTTCTACAGGGTAATATTGTCCAAGTAATACCTCAGAGGGTGTAGTGACACAGACTGATCTTTAAGACCAACAGAGGGTTTTTAAGTAATTGACAGAAGTTGGGACACCTGTGCAAATTGTTAACTTCATCGTGAAGGCTTAATTAACTTTAATTGCCGCAGAGCATCTGTAGGTTGTAACCTGTTAGTTGTTGCCTGAAGAAGGGCCATTTGTAATATTCTGAAATTCCGTTTTTTAATCATTTTTTGCTAACATAAACTTTAAATTTAAACCTCTGGTAGCTTACTGCTTACCTTTTTACCATTTCTGGTCATTCAATTGATTAAATGTGAAGAAAAACTAAAAAAACTGAAGTGTTCTAAACCTTTTGACTGGTAATGTATGTATTTATATATATATATATATATATATATATATATATATATATATATATATATATATATATATATATGTCAATGTCAATTTATTTATATAGCACATTTAAAACAACATAGTAATGCTGCGGCCAAAGTGCTTTACAATAATAGAATAAAAGAAAAACAATAAACAATAAAACATAAATAGTAATAAAATATATGAACATAAAATAAGATAGATAATAAATAGAAATAATATTATATGATCACAAAGAAGAAACCATCAGTATTACTGAAGGTCACTGAATGCAAGTGAAAAGAAGTGAGTTTTTAATCTTGTTTTGAACTGTTCAATTGTAGACGACTCCTTAATATGATGAGGTAGAGAGTTCCACAGGTGAGGGGCAGCAGCTGCAAAGGCCCTGTCTGTCCTCTTAGTTTTACATTTGGTGCGATGGACAACAAGAGACAACTGACAAGAAGATCTAAGCACTCTGGATGGCTGGTGTAAAATACACAATTCAGATAAATAGACAGGAACAAGTCCATGTAATGATTTAAAAACTAGCAGCAAGATTTTAAAATCAATTCAAAAACTTGGGGCAGCACGGTGGCGCAGTGGTAGCGCTGCTGCCTCGCAGTTAGGAGACCCGGGTTCGCTTCCCGGGTCCTCCCTGTGTGCAGTTGCATGTTCTCCCCATGTCTGTGTGGGTTTCCTCCGGGCGCTCCGGTTTCCTCCCACAATCCAAAGACATGCAGGTTAGGTGGATTGGCGATTCTAAATTGGCCCTAGTGTGTGCTTGGTGTGCTGGGTGTGTTTGTGTGTGTCCTGCGGTGGGTTGGCACCCTGCCCTGGATTGGTTCCTGCCTTGTGCCCTGTGTTGGCTGGGATTGGCTCCAGCAGACCCCCGTGACCCTGTATTCAGATTCAGCGGGTTTGAAAATGGATGGATGGAATTCGAAAACTGACAGGCAGCCAGTGTAAAGAAGCTAAAATAGGAGAAACAGAGTCATATTTTCTTGCCCCAACCAGAAAGCGAGCGGCAGCATTCTGGACCAACTGTAACCTGCGTATCAGGTATTTGCTAATCCCAGAATACAGCGAGATGCAGTAATCGAGGCGAGAAAAAATAAAAGCATGAGTAGCTTTCTCAAGATCTTTAGAAGATAAAAAGGCTTGATCTTACCTAATAGACGAAGTTGGAAAAAGCAACTCTTGACTACAGAATTTACTTGTTTCTCAAAAGAGAGGTTACTATCAAAGGTAACACCAAGATTGCGCACTTGAGGTTTGGAAAAGGCAGAGAAAGAGCCGAGAAGTCCAAGACCAATTTGGGCTTTAGCTGGTGGACCCACTATAAGCACCTCCGTTTTATTTTGATTAAGATCAAGAAAATTTTTAGCCATCCAGGATCTTAGTTCAGACAGACAGTTGTGCGGTTGATTCATTACAGAGTTGCAGATGGGAATATAAACCTGTGTATCATCAGCATAGCAGTGAAAAGAAATGTTAAATTTCCTAAAAATCGCTCCAATAGGATGAAGGTATATAGAGAATAAGATAGGACCTAAAATGGATCCCTGAGGAACACCATATTTAAGAGGAACAGTAGATGAAAAAGAGGAATTTATAGTCACTGAAAAGTGTCTACCAGTTAAATATGACCTGAACCAGTTAAGAGCAGCCCCTTTAAGCCCAACAAGATGTTCAAGCCGCATCAGCAATATTTCATATATATATATATATATATAAAAATATATATATAAAAGCCAGATACCACTGACTCACTCATCATGAAATCTCCCGAACCATGAGGACTTGGGACTTGAAATTTGGAATGTAGGTTACCCTTGGCCCGTAGGTGCTCGCTAAGAAACAGTTTTAAAAATGTTGTATCCAAGTGCAAAATTTCTTATAGTTTTTTAGGTCCGTTTGTATGTCTGTTCACTTTTCATGAGAGAACTACTTCACGGACTTAGATTGGGTTGTTTTTCTATAATTTGCTTGAACATTCCAGTTGATTTTGCCACTTCTCTCATCATGCTAAGAATCATAGTTCGCTTGCAGGAGCGATATATTCACGCTAATCTGAGACAGAGGTTGCAGGCCGAGGGGAGATGGAAGAGTGACGCCAGGAGTAGAAAGCGGGGCCTGGCCCTCCTCACTATCCTGTTTCATTAATACGTGGGTGATGCTGCCAGGGATGGCTAGTATATATATACTGTATATGTATACATATATACATATATATACCCTGTATATATACTAGCCATATGTGCCCAACTACGTTGCGCGTGTTAAAGTTGTCTGTGAAGGGTGCCCTGTTTAAGCGCGGCTGGCAGTCGTGAACTGGGCCCTTCGTTGCAAAGCATTATGATTTTTTATAAGGGAAACAAAATTACGAAAGAAAACCCTTGGACATTGATTCGAAAGGAACGGCCTACTCAGAATCACTGTCCGAATCGTAATTATGTGGTGGTGTAGGAGCATTTCTGCTTCTGTCCGTTCACAGCCCGTCTCGTTTTCACGACGCTGTTGTTTCCTCTCACGATGCCTTCTCAACCTTTCTCCGATCTCGCAGGTTGTTTTGTGGCAATCCAAAGAGTAAGGCAATATACACGGAGCAATGGTTATAAAAGGGGGACACATAGGTATCCAGGCTCTTTAAAGCATAAATAGGGATCACTTCACTGACATGTGAGCAAGCCACGGTACAACAGTGAGACGCGCAGCACTCGCCGCCTACAACGTAACAATAATAATTTCCGGAACGTGCTGTTACGTTGTCATTCATTTTACCCACTGTCTTTCTTTCATTCATATGTTACATAGGCACATACCTTTTATCTTCGGAAATCTCATTCTCTAACCAGGCCTCAGGAGCTAACCAGCGTAACACTGTCCACCACCCCTTTCGTTATTCCGGTACAATGTTGACATCCGTGAGTAACAACAACATACTAAACTGGAAGGTGGGCTACGCATGCATGGAATTCACGGACAAAAATCAAGATGTAAATGAAGATCTCTTTAGTTAATTTAAAGCACAACAATTTATTTAGTTTGAATGTCTGTGTTTTGAGGTGTCACTGGCGTACTACAGTCTTCAGTAGTATAAGCCAGGAGGAGATTCTTAATGCAATTCCTATGTTTTAGCTGTCTCTCTACTGCCATCTAGTGCTTCTTCTTCTAATTCATTCGCGGACAAACAAAGATCAAGATCTAAATGAAGATCTCTTTAGTTAATTTAAAGCACAACAATTGTGTTTAGTTTGAATGTCTGCGTTTTGAGGTGTGACTGGCGTACTACAGTCCTCAGTAGTATAAGCCTGGAGGAGATTCTTAATGCAATGCCTATGTTTTAGCTGTCTCTCTACTGCCATATAGTGCTTCTTCTTCTAATTCATTCGTGGACAAACAAAGATCAAGATCCAAATGAAGATTATATAGAGAGATTTTTTTTTTTTTTTGCCGAGTCGCTAACAGAAGAAAGAAATTGTAAGAAGTTTTGTAGTTGTTATGGTGTTGTTAGTGAGCTTTTGCAGTACAGTCACACTGTGTTATGAAATGGGACGCCCTGTTTTCAGTGTTTTTAATGATTTTTATTTCCTTGCACTATTGTGGGTCTTTAGAAGGTTTTAATCCAAAAGAATATAAATTAATGTGTGTTTTTTGCTAATAATTTGGTTATGAATGTTATCGACCAAGGGAACACATGGTTCCACGAAGCAAAGTGTTGGGGCACCAAGCCTATTAATATATACATACAATGTCCCCAAAATAAAAAGATGCTCAATGACATGTAAAGATGCAACAAAATAAAGAGAAGCAAAGCAAAAATAAACACATGGTGGTTTCAAAGCTCTGTCGTGCTATCAGTATTTGGATGGGATCTTCGTTCAGCAGTCAGCTCTCTCTAGAATGAGACGTCTCATAGTGGAGAGACCACAGAAGTTCGATCAGCGAACTGGCAGATATACTTTTGAGAAAAATCTAGGAGATGCTCGTAAAAAAAACAAAACAAAAAAATATATAAAGCAAAATGAATCTGAAGCCCAATATGAGAGACAATAACTGTGGTTGAGAGGACAAGAGTGTCAAAACCAAATTTACACACGAGAAAAGAGCACAAAGATGAACTTTGAATATTTCAAACATTTGGTATCCACAGATCGGATAAGGATTTGTACTCATAGCCGTCCTTTATATCCAGTTGATTATGCATCGCATGAGTCCTGAGCTCAGAGGCCACAACTCTAGAAACACTGGAACAGAAAGAAAGACTTGCAGCCATCGAGGACCCACAATCACACCAAATCAGGACAGAAAGGAGAGGAGTCAATTTCCCTTCTTGGGCAGTTTCTCACCACTGTGGGAGAAAAAGTGTATGATGTTGTTGGCAACAGCACCCCCTTGTGTCCTGGAGGTGTTAGTGCTTACCTCATTTGAGCCTTGAAGGTGAACCTCAAACGTTCATGTGTGACATAAACTAACATAAATAGTTTTATCATTAATATCTGAGTGTGTCACGTTGCCTTATTGCGTCTTCATCGTCTTGTGACTGCATTGATAACACAGGCTGCATTGTTACTAGGTGTGACGGTGCAGGTCTGTCACTAGCTACTGGGCCCTTCTGGGGAGCTACTTGAACCCGCTACCGCCAATAAAGTACCCAAGGGATGAGCCAGCGGAAAAAAAAAAAGAAACAAAAACTGTATTTGATTTCAGAGGAGCAACTGCGTCTCCCTGGGGTGCGTTCAGTCCCCCTCTTCACAACGTGAGAGGCAGAGATGGGTGGGGGGAAGGCGGGATGGTTGAGCGAAGAGGGAGAAGCCTCCAAGTAATCGATAAAAACAGGGTGAAGGTAAAGGTTAAAAGTTCCAATCCATTAAAATCGGAGGTTAAATCCAGAGACATTCCACTAAAATCACAGCACAAGCCTTAATGACTTCCACATTTCCCCTGACACAAATGAATATTTCTACTTTATTAACAGTGCTTAGGGGGCTAACGTCTTTCTTGACCTTCTACTTGATGACAACGATGTTACTTCTTTTTTTCTACCCACCTATTTGCACCGTGGTGAACCTTCAATATTAGAGCAATCTGCATGAGAAGAAGCCATTCAGCCCAACAAAGCTCGCCAGTCCTATTCACTTAATTCTTTCATAATAACATCAAGTCGAGTTTTAGAAGATCCTTAAAGTTCTACTTGGTTCACCAGTCAATTCATGGCGATTAAGTCGTACAGTGCCGTATCCTGTGGTTTCACTGTCTTTATAACTTCACAATGAGAAGTCAAGCAAAATGACCCGTTTTATTGGCTAACTGAACCGATTACAATATGCAAGCTTTTGAGGCAATGGGGGCCCCTTCTTCAGGCAGGTTGGCCCTTTAGTCCTGAAGAAGGGGCCTGAGTTGCCTCAAAAGCTTGCATATTGTGATCTTCAGAGTTAGCCAATAAAAGGTTACATTTTGCTTGACCTCTAATTGCATCCATAATGGCTAACACAGTACAACACCCTTCTAGTACTAACTTCACATTGTTATCACGATCACTTGATTGAACTAATGGTTCAGTTTCAGTTTGTTCTAAAACTTGGTTTACAGCTTTTCATTTACTTGCAGTTGCGTTTTGCTCAAAGGCTCAGCCCTACTCATGAATATTGATGAATGGAAATATTATGTTATCTCAACCACTAGAGGATAAATACACGTCATCCATATTTACAAACAATTCCAAGCCTGCGTCACACTTGGCGTTAATGCCAAGAAGGTTAAATGATAATTCTGCATATTACGTTTTAGGCTGTTTTTATTTTATTTTTGTTGTGATTACAGGTTTGTACTATGATGATTTAGTAGTTATGTAGTGTATTTGAATTAATATTTATGACTTCCTACACTGTGTCTGCAGGAGGCAGGCCCACCACTAAGGCATTATTTGAAGCCCCAGAATATACCTATCACATCCCATCAGAGAGCGGAACATTTTGGATTGGACTTACTGTTCTTTTTATGAATATCTCTATAAAGATTTTTTCTTTTTGATAGTTTTAACTCTGTATTGTGATTTTGGACTAGTATTGTTTGATTTGGTTTGCCTTTTGGCACACCCTGATTCTCCTTTTTGGCTTTTTGTTTGCTTTTGATAAAAATGTACTTTTCACAAATAAATCATTCTAATTTTTAAGAAACTGATATAAACTAATTTTGGAACCAGGGGTCTCACGTATATATATGGTGTGTACACAAAAAAAATGATGCATTTGCCCGTTTCCACTCTCACTTCGAGATGTATAAAAACTAAATTTGCTGTAATGCCAGACACATTTTCATGGCAGTCTCAAGCTTTGCATACCCACATTTCTGTTTGGTTTTGTAAACTGGCGCCACCCAACGTTAAAGTAGTGCAACTGTTTCTGTGTCATTTCCCTTTCTTTTTCATATTCGCATCCATGACATGACTTTATCAATTACGCCAAAATTAATTGCATATCATTTACAAATTTAAAGCACTTGATTGTAATCAATCTGTAACAATATAATGGTGCACAGAATGGCCAAACTATTCCAGCTACAATGGCTGCTTTAGCATTGTTAGAAGACATCGCAAATGGAAGAATTAGAAGAGAGTACATATTTAGCAATCATACTGAGTTCTTGTCCCATGTGGATGATGGCTTATACGTCAATTTAGAACTCCAAGATCTATCCTCTTGGAGCTGTGTGCTGTTAGAATACTAGGATATATACTTTGTGGATGCTAGAGGTGCTGTTGTCCCATTAAATCCACCAGACAGACGTTTGAGACACACTTATAAAAAGCACCAAGAAGAATTTTAATGTTTTCTTCAATAAAGTCCACAAAGCACCACACACTCCACAATTCACAATTCCAATAAACACAATCCAGCACTCCCAGCAGGTCCGTTACAGCTCATCACTCCCACGGTGCCACCGTGTCCTCAAATTTTTAAAACATACTATAATGCATTTCATCATGAAAATGATATCAAGTATAAATCTAAAATGTTCATAGAGCTGTAATAACATGATTGTAATGTATTCTGTGTGACAATCACTGCCTGTGCGCTCCTGTGAATGCAAACTGCCCTGTGGTAGCCTGCATGTTACCATGAAGAGAGGCGGGGCAGGATGTGTGATTGACAGCAACATGTCACATGGGTACCCTGACCTTTACATTCCACTAATCCCAGGAATATTCGCCTTACACTTCACAAGCTTGGCAAGGTTTAAGAAAGCATTAGACAAATACAGCCTGGTAGAAGATAATGGAGGGATCACAGAGTAGACACATATGTCTTGTGACTCTAGAAGCCTATTGAGATCACCGGCAAAGCGGACACAACTTCAGAAACAGAGTAAGAATAGCCGTGGCTGCTTTCAGTAATGTTGCGTTTCCCATGGCCTAAACAGTGAGAAGCTGATTCTTCTGAAAGTATGGCTGTCAATAAGCACATACGTTATTGGGCTTTATCTCTCATTCGGTGTGTGTCTCGATGTTGCTTACTGTATAATTCTTGGCGTTGTTGCAAAGTGGCCTGGTTCAACACACGACTCTAATGTACTTCATTAAAGTGGTATTATCCTTTCATTTGAACATAATCACATCTCTTTTAAAATGATGATGAGTAGTAATAGGATGTTGTGCCGTGTTAGCCATTATGGATGTAATGAGAAGTCAGGCAAAATGACACCTTTTATTAGCCAACTAAAGTGGTATTACATTTTACTTGAAGAAGGGGCCTCCTTTCAATAAAAGATGTAATTTTGCTTGACTTCTCATTAAAATGAGGATGATTATTATTATTCCATTTGAGTTCATGCCATAATCTTTATATATAATTCACTTGGAAAGCACGCCGGAAGGGCATAGATTCACTAAGCTGCCGACACCTATGGCGCGAGGAGGAGCCAAACCTACCAACTCCAAGACCATTGGATACGACGACAACTCACAGAGCCACGGCCACCAACTCGGACACGCGACACAGAAAGAACGGCGTCGTTTATATTCGTCTGTCGTAGAGGCCTCATGTACCTCCGAGCCACCTTATGCTCATAGAGGCATGTTTCTCGCGGAGGTGAGTCGCCATATCGTGTAAAACGGTTTGTGAGGGAAACCCATGGGATCCTTAAAACAATCCTTTACAACTGATAAAACACAATGAAGTAAGCAGTCTTTAAAACCGAGTTTTCTGTTTTAAAATGCTACATGATGACCGTGGTCGGGTGTCTTAGTAATAGGATGTTGTGCCATGATGTTAGACTCCATTATGGATGTAAGTGAGATTGTCTGTTGGTTCGTTCCGTGCATTGTACAATGTTGCTTTTCTTGATTTATTACATTACCGATTTTTCAAATGTTCATGACACCGTTTTATTAGCCAACTAGAATGAGGTAAAGGTCTGTTTAATGGACGGTGCCTTTCTTAGGAGATGACAAGTTCCAAATACTGTAATTCTTGTGTTTTGAGTTACCCAGGATTTGTTAGGTTTATTTCTCCATTTCTTCTTTTTAAGTACAACTATCACTATTGGTATTGTTGCCCAATTTCAAGGTCTTCTAACAGGTTACTTTTACTAAGGTGTTTCTTTCAGTCAGGATGGACTACAGCTTTTTCCTTTTTATTCTTTGAAGAAGGTGAAGCCTTAGCATTAGTATCTGCACGGTGCGCTGCTGCCTCGCAAAAGCTTCCAAAGACATGCAGGTTAGGTTCAATGGCGATTCTAAAGTGTCCCTAGTGTGTGATTGGTGTGTGGGTGTGTGTGCCCTGTGGTGGGCTGGAGCCCTACCGGGTTTGTTTCTTGCCTGGGATTGGCTCCAGCAGCCCCGTGACCCTGTAGTTCGGAATAATAGGTGGCCAGTGCTTTACACAATGAGTGAGGGGGCACTTCAAACAACACTAGGCCATGATGAGTGGGCAGTTTAACCTCGACATCAGGATACATCCTACTCTTGATGCTCAGGATGCTCAGGTATCTTTAATGACCACAGAGAGTCAGGACCTTGGTTTTTTGTCTCATCTGAAGGACAGTGACATTTTTACAGCACAGTATCACTGTCACTACACTGGGGCATTGGGGTCCACATTCAGACCACAGGGTAAGCGCCCCCTGCTAGCCTCACCAACTCCTTTTCCAGCAGCAACCTAAGCTTTTTCTGGCTTGTCTCCCATCCAAGTACTGGCCGGGCTCAAACATGCTTTGCTTCAGATGGATGATCTGCCCTGAAGGGTATGTGGTATGGACTTCACAGTATCATCATGATTTTCAAGAAAACTAAAAAAATGCCTTTATGAGTGCCATTTTGTGACTCAGGATGCTGTAAAATTGTGACGTCATTCATCCTCAAACTTCAATTCCTGCTCCTCACTGGGAGTTGATGTTGAATGCTTCATAACTGCTTCTTACATCCTGAGCTCTGAGCTTGAACAAATTCTATTGAAAAGGCACAAACAAGCATACAGAGTTGGGGCACCCGCAGGCAAACCCCATATAATTGAAATTAAATGCAAAGGGCAAACGTGTTAAGATGAGGAAAAAAAATTTCTTCGCAAAGGCAAGTCTCAAGAGTGACTGCTCCAAGATGGTGACACTTCCTGTTAAATACAGGCCAGGCAGGAAGTGGCAAGTCCAGGTGGACGGACACCAGATGTGACATCAGAGGTGGTCTGTAGAGGGAAGAAGAAAAGAAACATTACTATACAGCGCCACCCAGTGGAATAGTGAGGAATGACCACCACCAGAGCCTTTAAGTTGTCCCCAAGGTGCATGTGTGTGACACTCTAGTCAGACTATTAATACAATTCCATGGAGTCATTTTGAGAGGCTTGACTAATACGAGCACAAGTCTCCTGCCCATTCCAACGGGCTAAACCTCCTGTTTAGAGAAACGGGTAAACCTAATCACGCGGGCACCCTTTGAATGTAAGCATTAGTAATTATATAAGTTGCCACAGTCTGAGATGCAAGTGAATGGTGTAAAAATTGTCAGCTTTTGTCAGGGTTTAAAGTGTTAGCAGAACGTAGGCAGGAAAAGAAACATAGCTGATTAAAAAGGATGTGGGATAACAAAACACACATTAACGAACATCAGGAATAAAGCAACACCTGCAAGATAACTCGTGTCAGGTACGAGATGAATCACCACGGAGGTTCAACACGTCATCTCTATTTAAAGAAATCCAATCTGTTGCCGCTTTGTTGAGTATAGGCTTGTATTCGCCCCATAGGCAGTGATAAACTGGCCATCTGTTCAGACCTCCATATTAATTTATTTCTTTGTTGTAAGTGAGAGAGAGAGAGAGAAGAGGGGAGCAAGATAAAGGGAGAATATTAATTCAAATGCCTTCAGAGCTTCAGCATTAGTCAGACCTGAAAGACATTTTGCCTGCAGGATCTCACAACTGAGGTGAAATGCGCACAGAGACGCAGAATTGCAATGAGTCACAGTGGGAAATGTTGTCCTCCTGGTAGGGGTGAAATCATTTTTTTTTCCTCTTGTTTCAGGAGCAGATTAAAAATAAATCATCAATGGATTGCTTTAAGGCTGTAAAAAGCCCTATTAAAATACCACTAACGTGTCTCGTCTGACATGTTGTTGATTGAAATCAAGAAGCCTGACCCAGCATCTTTATAAAGCTGTGTGTCATAAAACGCTCTCATCAGTCTTTGGCTTTATATGACTCTTTTCCCTGTGAGCTTTTTACAAATGTTACACTTAACACAAAATCGACCGATGCTTTTGTGGAATTATGGAACCGTACAGAATAAAGGATTAACTAAATCCATCAATCTGTTTTCTAGCTTGCTTTTTCTCGTCTATCCTGGCCACCCTGAGTGCAAGGTGGGGGCCCAGTCTGAACAAAGACCAGTCCACTCATCACTTAGAGGCGGCCAGTTCATAGGCACGAAACTATGAGAGCCAACACAAGCAAAAGGAGAACATGCCACCTCCACACAGTCAGTGCCAGGTCCGAGACTGGAGCTGGGAGGCAGCAGGGGTCACCACAGTGAAAATGAATACACTTAGAGCAATAAATCAAAAAGATCAGTCATTCATCCCTGGACTAAGGGTCATTTCAGGATTGGCTGAAGTCAGAGCCTCTCCCAGCAGGGTCTTCTTAATGCATGGGCATGCTAGACCCCACGAGCATAGAGGCCCCGTGCTAATCTATGTACCGTATATACTCACGTACAAGTCGGGTCTTGACACCTGAAAAATCAATCATAAAATCACTTATACGCCTGTTCAAAAATACGATATTTATTATTATTTTTTTTTTTATATCTTCTTGCCTCCTCCAAATTTAACATCAGTTTCTCAGACACATTGAATTTTGTTGCAGCAGAGCAGTTACCAATTTCTTTTGCTGCTTCAATGACTTTTAAGTTAAAACCAGCTTCGTATTTTCTTCTGATCGAACGCTCCATCGTAGATAAGGGATGTTCTTACAATAAAGGTGTATGAGGGTGTGAGATACAAAAAAAAAACACAAAACAGTGCAAACATCACTTTGGAATAGTTTGGGTATTAGCGTGTGGTCACGTAGGCACAATAGAGAGGGAGAGACAGAGAGAGGTTAGGAGCGCACGCTGATACAGCGCATTGCCACACCCACATAGAAAAAAAAGGTCATGTGCTCCATGGTTACTCTCTCAGGTGGGCGTTAGCATATCATAATCTCATGGACCAATAGCAGGTGTTTTCGACTTATATGACTGACATTATAAAATACCAGACACGATACGGTAAAATCAAGTCCTGACTTATCCGCAGGAGAACTTAAACCCGAGTATATATGGTATGTTGTGACTTGCTGTCAATAAATAAATACTATACTCTTCTAAGCTGTAAATATTTGTTATTGTGTTACAAGTAGACATTGGTATTCGCCTCTGATCTAGTATCACGGTCACCTCTGCAACCTCACATGCGTGTATGTGTACGGATCTTACGCACTACGTAACGTAAAAGTGTATATGTTAATGTCACTTCAACTCAATTCTCTGCAAAAAAATTTCGCAAATATTTTTGTTGAGCACTTGAATAATAATAAATAATTCATAGTATAGTATGGTTTACTGATTGAGCATTATTTATATGTTGAAATGTTTGTGTTTTTCAAGGCTCATGTTATATCGTTCAAACGTTTGTGTTGATTAATCGTTGCGTGTGTTTTAATGTTTAAACACTGATTTTGCTGGAAGTACCTACGCAATAAATATATATTTAATTTTATCTACCATTTACAGTTTTGTTCCTGCGAGTGGTTGTGTAGGTAGGGACCCCGATGCACTGCTTTGCCCGGGGGCCTATAATGCTGTTAAGATGGCCCTGTCTCCTAGCAGCACCACCACAAGATGGACCACATGGCCAAAAGCTTGCGAATACCTGCCGATCGTACCTGTATGAGCTTGTTAGGCTTCCTATTTCAGAACTAATGGCAATGCCCAAAACCTTTATAGTTAAAACAGCTTCCACTCTTCTTTACACAAGATTTTGAAGTATGTCTCTGTGAATTTGTGCCCATTCAGCTAAAGAGCATTTGTGAAGTCAGCTACTGATGTTGGGTGAGAAGATCTGGCTCACAATCGATGTTCTAATTTCAGGGTGATCAATAAACTTGAGATCAGGGATCTGTGCAGGCCACTTGTGTTCCTCCATGTCTTTAAGGATGTGGCTTTGTGCACAGGGGCACAGCCATGTTGGAACAGAAAAGAACCTCCTCAAACATGGAAGTTGGAAGCGCACAGTTGTCTCAAATGTCTGTCCTAACAGCACCATCAGTAAACAGACCACATGGCCCAAAGATTTGTTTAAAACCATGACAATCACATGTCAGTATGAGCATGTCGGACATTTTTTTCCAAAAATATGGAGTTTCCCCTTACCCCATTGCAGCCAAAACAGCCTCCACTCTTCTTTCCACAAGATTTTGGAGTGTGTCTTTGCGAATGTATGCCCATTTGTGAAGTCGGGTACTGATGTTGGATGAGAAGATCTTCCTCACAATCGGCATTCTAATTTACCCCAAAGGTGTTCAATAGGCTTGAGGTCAGGGCTCTGTGCAGGGCTCTCATATTCCTCTAGGTCTCTATGAACCTTTCTTTTTGCACAGGCATGTTGGAAATGAACAGGTATTCCTTAGCTGCAAAACTTGGAAGCAAACAATTGTCTAAAATGTCAGTCTAAGCAGCACCATCACAAAATAGAACACACGGCCAAAATTTTAGTTAAAAACTTGATGATCACATTGGCATTAGCTTGTTGGATGGTTTACGGAAAAGTCGCCCCTCACATTTCACCCCCAACAATTTGCCTTCCACATTTTCTTAGCCCCTCACATTTTGCCTTCCACAATTTGCCCCTATAGATAATGACAGGTGCAGCTGCTTGGCTATGAAAACCCTTCTCATGAAGCAACTGACGCACCGTTGTTGTACTGATGTTGCTTCCCGAGAGAGTCTGAATCTCTGTTTCTGAGTGATGCAACGGAGCTTAGGTGGATTTTTACTTGTGCTTCGGCACTTGGGAGGCTCCCAGTCTGTGAGTTTTCGTGGTCTACCACGATGTGGCTGTGCTGTTGTTGTTCCTTGACACATCCAATTCATAATAATAGCACTTACAATTGATCACAGTGAGAAGGCAAGCAAAATGGCACCTTTTATTGTCTAACTAAAAAGATTACAATATAGCTTTCGAGGCAACTCAGGCCCTTTCTTCAGTCAAGATGTACCTCAAAAGCTGGCATATTTTGTAATCTTTTTACTTAACCAATAAAAGGTGTCATTTTGCTTGACTTCTCACTACATCCATAATGGCTAACACAGTCCAACACCCTTGTACTACAATTGACCATGGCAAATCTAGCAAAGTAGAAATTTCATGGTAACACTTTACATTAAGTGTTCATTATTACACTGTAACTACTATGTAATTACATGTATAAGAACAGCGTAACTACGAGTTATTACTCCAAACTTACTGTGTAATACAAAGTAACGCTATAGTTAATTACTCAGTTGTCATTGTTATTCCACAGTTTATATAATTACAATGTAACAATTTATCACTGATCCAAAAACAAGTGTACTGACATAGTTACATTGTATCTGTACTTTCAAAATGTAATAAAAACATCAGGGAATGCAACTACAACTATGTAACAGATATTCCATGGTCTGGGCAATTATAATGGAGAATTGCAGTGATAACTGCATAGGTGTTTGATGATATTTCAGTGCTAGTATATTTGTCAGTGGGCCCTGCAATGGGATGGCTCCCCATCCTGGGCTGTTTCCTGCCTCACACTCTCACACATATGGCCACGTTACCCAACCTACATGTCTCTGTCTCAGTAAAACCCATGAAGAAGACACAGGGAGACATGGATAGAACGTACAAATTTTACACACATATCTCCAGACAGAATTCCATCTCAGGATAATGGATCCGTGAGGCAAAAGCGTTAACCATTTTGCAAAGGTGTTTTAACCATTTAAAACAGATCTTGAAATATCATCAAAAACCTATGTAGTTATCACTGCAATTCTCCATTACAATTGCTCAGACCATGGAACATCTGTTACATAGTTGTAGTTATATATCCTGATGTTTTTATTACATTTTGAAAGTACAGATACATCGTAACTATGTAAGTACACTTGTTTTTGGATCAGTGATAAATTATTACATTGTAATTATATAAACTGTGGAATAACAATGACAACTGAATAATTAACTATAGCATTACTTTGTATTACACAGTAAGTATGGAGTAATAACTCATAGATACACTATACTTATACAGGTAATTACATAGTAGTTACAGCGTAATAATGGACACTTAATGTAAAGTGTTACCAATTTCATGCACTGACTTGTGACAAAGTTGTCATCCTAAGACAGTGCCACATTTAATGTCACTGAGCTCTTCACTATGACCCATTCTACTGCTGATATTTGTCGATGGAGATTGTACGGCTACTTGATTTTATGCTCTTGTTGACCATTAAACAAAGAAACTCAGTAATTCTGAGGGCTGTCCACATACTTTTGCTCGTAAAGTGTACAACAACATTTATTTATATAGCACATTTTCATACAAAAAGTAGCTCAAAGTGCTTTACATAATGAAGAATAGAAAAATAAAAGACATTAGAAAATAAAATAAGTCAACATTAATTAACATAGAATAAGAGTAAGGTCCAATGGCCAGGTTGGATAGAAAAAACAAAAACAAACTCCATACGGCTGGAGAAAAAAATAAAATCTGTTGGGATTCCAGACCATTAGACTGCCCAGTCCCCTCTGGGCATTCTACCTAACATAAATGAAACAGTCCTCTTTGGATTTAGGGTTCTCACGGAAGGACTTGATGATGATGGTCATGTAGACTTCTGGTTTTTAATCCATCCATCATTGTTGGAGCATCATGATGCTTTGAGTAGGTGGTGGTGGCGCAGGCATGTACACATGCATGATATTCATGGGTGTGTAATGACATTTATATCAGTTAGTTCAATCAATTATGTGTTAGGAGTTTGTGTTCTGGTTAGGAATCTTTTCACAATTTCACTCTTGATTTCTTTTGCCTTTTGAATCTTGGTTGCTTGTTCTTGTTTGGCTCCTCAGGTATTTTTAATCATTTCCCATTTATTTAATGCTCTCAGTAATCCTTGTGCACTCCACATGTCCATAACACTCACCCAGCCTCACCACCAACTCTTTTGACATGGACGCTATCCAGTGACCTGAGATGAAGACTGCACTCCTTCAGTACTGTGTCTCTTCAGAGAATCCTTGGGTACCGCTGGGTTGACTTTGTGTTGAATGAGGGGTTACTCACAAAGTCCCGAATGAGGCACATTACCTGCATTGTGAGGGAGCATCAGTTATGGCTCTACGGCCTTGTGATGCATTTCCCTAAGGGTGATCCTGCTCACAGGACCCTCATTGTTGAGGACCAGAATGGCTGGTCCAGGCCAAGGGGTTGCCCACGTAACACCTGGCTGTGACAGATAGAGGGTCATTTCCGGAGGGTGGGACTGGACCACATGTCTGCCCAGAGAGTGGCCAACAAGGATCCCGAGCTGTTTCTTCATGCGGTGGGTGTGGCAACATGCTGACCTGACCTTGAATTCTCTAGACAGTTGAAAATAAACCATTTTTTTTTTCTCCAATTAGTTGCGTGTAACAGAATTGATTGCAAGTGTGAGAATGGGGTACATAGTGGTTAGCACTAACGCTTCATGAATCCGGCATCCTGGGCTTGAGACCTGTATTTAGCCATTGTCTGTGTGGTGTTGTATTTCCTGACTCACAAAAACACAAAATACAGAATGCTCCAACAAGGATTAGCCTCTTGAATTTTGCCTCATGCTGTGGGGCCTGAAGGTTCATAACTTTAATGTAAAATAAGGCCTCCAAAAATCAAACAGCAAGCTGAAACCAAGGTGTAGAATCCAAAATTAGCTTCTCCTTCACACTACAATTAGGCTTTAGTCTAAATAGGTAACCAAAAAAGGGGTAAAAAAAAAATTAAAATAAACAAAGCGTGCAGAACAGGTAGAGGAACTGTAAGATATAACTGTTCTGAAATAACAGAACAAAAGGTTCTTTATAATTGAAAGAAAAAAAAACATTAGAAACAGGAATAACATAAACATTTGTGCATAAAAGTAGGGAAAAGACAAGCAATCCACAACTCAATTATATAAATATAGCAAAAGAATAGCAAATAATTAAAAAATTTTGAAAACTAAAACAGTACTTATAATGATCTTCATTCACGGCAACTCAGTGCCACCCCGATGATCAATGCCATTCAGCCCAATATAAAGGCTGAGAGAGGATCCTCAAGTATAGCGTCAGGCTGGCCCTGTCCCATGAGGCTCTATATAAAGGGAACAGGCCATATAACAAAACACATTAATGAACAGCCAAATACAATAAACAATAATTAATACATAAAATATACATCAATTTTCCATATCTTTTTATTCACAGCAGGGGTGCAGGGATGCAGGGATGTGGGAGTCTATCCCAGAAAGCAATGGGCACAATCCCTGGACAGGGCACCAACCCATCACAGGGTGAACATACACATATAACGAGGCCAATTTAGCTTTGCCAGTCCACACAACCTGCCTGTCTTTGAGAGAGGAAGGCGTTAATGTGCTGTCTGGTAGTCCCCTCCTCCAGTTTTCCACACTCTGTCGGGCCCGTTGGCTGCCCCTTAATCGCATGTGTATTACATGAGATATGGAGATGGATATATGAGGATTAAACCGAAAGGTTTATGATTATATTTTTATATTATGTACATTAAAGAACCATCAACAACAAATCAAATTAAATTAATAATATATTGAACTATTATTATAAAAGAATGAATTGGACTCTGCAGATGCATGAATTAAAGGTAAAGTACCACATTTGATTAGCGGAAATAGCCTAAAAGCTGATAGAAATCTACGTTTTGTACCTAATAGTTGTATGTAAAATTTAGTTGACCTAAGTGAAAGCGTACTCAAGTTATCGTGTTTACACCCACACAGACACATGGATATAATTCCATAAATGGTATTTTCTGACTCAGGGAGATTTAAAACGTCGAGATTCATCAAAATTTAGACTTCGAATCTTTGGACGATTACAACACTTTCCCTATACTTTGCATACGAGAAAGTAAAAAACACTTTTACAAATGAAGACATACAAAAAGTACACAATGCTTGATGTGGAAATAAATAAAAGGCAGTGCTCTCTGCTTTTGTCTGCGTCTTTGTCCTCTTCATGAGTTTTTAATCAAGCTTTTCCCTTGGAGTTCACACCACGCTATCATACAATGTAAGTTCACTAAAGGAGTGACTGGCACTCCTAGTGGAATGATGGGTGATTTTCTGCCCGGTTGGGAGACCATAATGGATGGCCACTATAGATGGAGGCATAACCTGGCCGGGATGGTGCTTAATTATTATCTCAGTTGGGATATAAGATTAATGGAGGGACTGGGGGAGGTTATCTGTCAAGAGAAGTTCCATCCCCAGTACAAATAGATGGTGACAAGAATCCCACAGGGGCAAAACTACACTGGGAACATCTGGGACTCAAACCCCTGGCCCCTTGTTAAAAGGCAGAAGCACTGCCACTGCATCTTTCTTCCACCCTGCATAAAATTTAAACAAACCAAAAGCATATTCCATTGTACCTTTTGCAAATATACTTAGGCCAAGGTTGAAACACTTCCTAAGACGTGACAAATGTAATTTTGATACTCTCTCTTAGGTCGGAGTTGGTATTTTACTGGGTAGTCTGGTTTTCCTCCAGTATCTGTTGTATTTCAGCCAGGGTTCATCTCCTGCTTGGCCGTTTATATATCTTTTGATCATTTTGATTTTTTTGTTTGTGTTAATATTATTTGTCATTTAGTTTATATGTACTTATGTATTTCCTTTGGGGTTGTTCTCGCTGTGCCTACACCGTCAAGAGACTGCTCTTAGACTTTTAATGGCTGATAAAAACCCACAGTCCCCTGCGGTTCATTGTGAACGCTGTGGCGTGTTTTCTCTAGCATTTATTCTGTGCTCAAATCATTATCTGGATTTTTTGAATCTGTGCTTTGTTTTTGAACTTCACGACTTCGAATATGTTTTGGGATTGTGTTGGCTATTTGTGCCTTTTGCACTCTTCATACCCTTCTGTGCCTTTTGCATTCTTCGGAGCTTATTTCATTATAGAATACTTTTGTGAATAATAAACTTTTTTTATTTATAAAGCCAGCAGCCATACCACATGCACTTCACAAGAGGTCATCCACCTAAAGATATGAAAGTTCGTGCCCAGCTAGTACTTGAATGGGAGACCATCTAGGAAAAGCTTGGGTTGCTGCTGGAAGAGGAGTTGGTATGATCAGCAGGGAGTGTTCACTCTGTGGTCTGTGTGTGGATCCCAATACCCCAGGGCAGTGACGGGGACAGTGTGCTGTAACTATGGTGCCATACTTTGGATGAGAAATAAAATCGAGGTCCCGACTCTCTGATGTTATAAAATCTTCTTAAAGAGCAGAATGCATCCTGATGTCCTCGCCTCCTAATCATTCCCTGTCTCTATTTGGCTATCTCTCTCTGTCTCTCTCATCCCGTAACCACCTAATAGCTAACAAGTGAGCATACCGGCACAAAATGGCTGCCGTTATATCATCCAGGTGGGTGCTACACATTGGTGGTGGTTGAAGTGGCTCCCCACTCACTATGTAAAGTGCATTGAGTAGTGAGAAAAGTGTGATATAAATGTAAAGAATTAATGATTATTATTTTAAAGATTCTTCTTTGCCCTTTGTGTGACTCGCCAGGGTTTGATGGTTATTCTCCCTCTATTAGGTATTTTAAGAATTTTTGGGATTGACGTGCTTGGGAACTCTTTAGCTCAAAGAAGTGTCAGTCAAGCTAATTCTGAATTGTCCATGAGTGTGTCACCTATCTTTATAATAAACTGGTATTCCCTCCAGGTTTGTTTCTTACCTTGTACCTGATGCTACCATAATAACCCCTCACAACCCTTGTGAACACCAGGGGGTGTACAGCTCCCCAAACACCCGACACAACAGACAGAGGCACAGATCCCAGCACAACAGAGGCTTTACTTCATTGGGGTAGCACTTTTCCCTTGCTCCCCACCTTATACAGCACAGTACCAAGCACAAATCACCACAGTCATTTTTTCTCTCTCTCTTCTTTCTCTCGCTTTCTTCCACCTCCATTCCTCCTTCAAGCTTCATCTGCTTCCTCCCGACTCTGGACTCCCAGAGTAGTGGCAGCCAGCTCCTTTTATAGGGTACCCGGAAGTGCTGCGGGCGTCCGCTGATCTTCTTCTGGCAGCACTTCTGGGTGAGGTGGAAGCCCAGTGTAGTAGGGCTGTCCAGGCCTTGCAGAACCCCCTTCCAGGACCCACGAAACCCAACAGGGCTGTAGCAAACTCCAGCTCCCAGAATGCTTTGTGGGAATCTGTGGTGCTGTAGCAACCCGGGGGGCTGCCCTCTATCCTCCTGGGAGGTAGATACAGCCCTGAAGACACTCTCTTCCCCAGCCCATCTATTAATACAGGCATCCCAGCTGGGCAAGGGCCCTAGCTGTCTGCCACATCCTAAATTTTATGAGGAATTTGATAGCATAGAGAAACACAATAGCCATCTCTTCAGAAGACAATTGTCGGTACACCAAAAAGCTTGAAAAATAAAATCTACTCCTTGCAAATGTGTGTAGTCCACAAGAGTGAAAACTGCAATGTGAGTGTGGATCCAGGCCAATTTTCATGATCACGTACTTTTACTGTTGAATGTTCACAAAATCACTTCACCCCGAATACTGACAGCTTGTGAGGAGAGGCGTTGTGACAAAACTGAAACTGGATTATTTCCCTGTGAGCTTCTTGAAATCAAAGATCATGTAACTTTTAAAAATAGACATTTTGAAAATGTGACTACACTGAAGTGGCATCAAAAAGAATTTTCTAATCTGTTCAAAAGAAAACATTATAAATTGAATGTAATTTAACCTCAATGAAGACTTTACAAAATCAACTTAACTACCCATTTTGCCCATTTAACAGACAGAGTTATTTGAGCCATGGGTTCAGCAAGTTGACGGAAGCATTTCTTGTATATTTGGGTTGATGCTGTCTCAGTAGCATCAAGCAGGTCCTCACTCAGACTTTCCTGTTGTGAGCCTCCCATCACACCGTACCCCAAAGGTGCCATGGTGGGCTGAGATATGGGGACTGCACAGGAGAACTGAAGTCATGTTCACAAGACCAAACTGAGGTGATGAGTGCATTGAGACAGACATTAACATCAATTTGAACAAGTTACAAAATATATGACTAACGTTACAATCAAGTATGTCCAAGGACTGTGCCCTGTGTGCCGTAGCCCTCAATGAATTGAGCTCAGTAGGTAGGTTCTAGATCCTTCTAAGTCCATTTCAGGGTGGCAAGGACCAAAGACTCTCAGCAGGATTGGACAAAATGCTGACAACCTGTCTGGATGGGACTGTAGTCCATCACAGGGACCACTTTAAATCACACATACACGCACACCTCATATTCATACACTGTGACAATTTGCAATTGCCAATTAACGTAACTTGTAATAAATTCCTTCTTTACCAAAGTAATGACATAAAACAGAAGTGAAAGGCAAACTTTATTACAGCGAGTGACCGTTATGGATATCAGATGGATGTGGCATTTGAAAGGTTAATTATGGGGTGACCAGATTTTCAAAGTTCCAAATCAGGACACTTGTGTAGCATGTATGTCCTCTCATAAAGTACGAGGAAAAAAAAATCAGGAGTGGTTGTAATAAGTGTATATGTTTAATATGTCACTGTCCTCTGTACAAATATAATTTTATAAATCTACTTTTCTTTCTACTCACATGGACAGCTAATATGGCTCATCATTCGGAACTGCTAGGCAAGCATTAGAAGACAAGACAGATAAAGACAGCTGGGGAAACATGCACTATTTTTTGTGTGTCAAAGTCAGCATGAAATTGTATTCTCTTTGCCTTGTTTGGGAATGGCATGGTTTACTAAGTTGGGGCCTGCACATGAAGAAAGACTATAAAGTCATGGAACATTGCCCGGCACACCTTTGAAGCCGACAGACGGATGGGAGATAACATCATCCCATCCTGAAAATCCTTCCAACGCAGTGACGATAATGACAGCCTCTACACATCGGGCTCCCACTCCCGAACTGGGTTTTGCCATTGGCTTCCTTCGTCTGTTATGCAGCATAAGCTGACATTAAAGAAAGCTTAGTTATTTCTCCTAAGCGATTTCTTACCGCTGTATCACTAAAGAAGGGGTATCACCTTTTAATATTATATCTATATACTGTAATTCCAGGTTATGTAACACACCGCAATTACAAAAGAACTTAATCCAATCCAGGGTGCTAGTGCCCCCTGCTGGATACAGTGATCTCTCCTAGACTTTCTCATAGACTCAGTGTGAAGTATTAAAAGACCAAGAACTGATTAAAGGTTGAGAAAACGTATAGTCTGTACTGCTCAAGCAAAGAATTCGCACTGAGGCACTGATCATATGCATACAAAGTACACGTCAGACCAAAAAATAATTGCCAGAGGGAGGAACTGGAAGACGTACAGACGTAGGGGAAATGAGGGTGAACAAGGCGAGGCGGGATGAAGGTGACGTCAGCATAGGAAGTGAGGACATCAATGAGGGACCGAAATGAAGTCATCACGGGGGAACTACAGGGCGATGCAAAAGTGTGTTGTTGGTAAGTCATCTGTTTATGTTTTGTCGGACTTCGTAACTTCATTTTTTCTGGTGAGAAAGAGAGAAGGACATTAATGCGCTGTCTGGTAGTCCCCTTATGCAGTTTTCCATGCTCTGTCGGGCCCATTTGTTGCCCCCTAATCGCTCGTGTGTGACATCAGATATGGAGATGGATATATGAGGATTACACTGCAAGACAATGATTGAATTTTTATATAATGTATATTAAAGAACCACCAACAACAAATAAAATCAAATTAATAATATATTGAACAATTATTATAAAAGTAAAGTTAAATAAATCAGACTCTGCAGCTGCACGAATAAAAGGTAAAGTACCACGTCCGGTTAGCGGAAATAGCCCAAAAGTTGACAGAAATCTACGTTTTGTACCTAATAGTTGTATGCAAAATGTGGTTGACCTAAGTGAAAGCGTACTCAAGTTATCGTGTTTACACACACATACAGACGTAATTTCAAAAATGGTATTTTCAGACTCAGGGAGGTCTTGAACATTGAGATTCATCAAAATCTCGAAATGGAACTTTTGGAGGATTCCAATACTTCCCTTATACTTTGTATACGAGAAAGTCAGGGAGGCCTAAAACATCGAGATTTTGATCGAATCTTTGAATGATTATACAGTACTTTCCCTATACTACATATACAAGAAAGTAAAAAACACGTTTACAAATGAAGACATACAAAAATACAGAGTGTGGAAATAAATAAATGACAGTACTCTCTGCTTTTGTCTGCTTCTCTGTCCTTCTCATGACTTTTTAATCAAGCTTTTCCCTTGGAGTTCACACCACGCTATTATACATTGTAAGTGCACTAAGGGAGTGACTGGCACTCCTAGTGGAATGATGGGTGATTCGCTGCCCGGTTGGGAGACCATAATGAATGACCACTATAGATGGAGGCATAACCAGGCCGGGATGGTGCTTAATTATTATCTCAGTTGGGATGGAAGATTAATGGAGGAACTGGGGGAGGTTGTCTGTGAAGAGGAGTTCCGTACCCAATACAAATAAATGGCAGTGCTCCTCTGGGATCGCCCCAGTATGGACACCTGCAGGAATCCATGGGATTCATAGTCCTGAGAGGTGCCGTTAAAGGGTGCTGCAGGTAGAAGAACGTCATGTTTCTTGGTGCTTCCTCCTGACCCGGAAGTTCTTCTGCCATTCAGTGCTATGGTACCAGAATTATTCTCCAGTCCAACATTAATGAAGCCAGTTGACCTCATTTTGGTGAACTGGAGTTGGATAGACAAAGACAACGCTTGCCTGGAGGAATGTGGAAGGTCGATTACTGAATTTCTTCCAGAGATCTTTTTGTGTGTTCAAGAAAGAACCTATGAAAGGTACACTTGAATAATAAAATGCATTTTATTTGTTTCCTTGACTGTGTGGGTGATTTTGTGTTTGGAGTCTGTGACTCTGGGGTGCCCACTATTTGTCACAATGTATATTATGTATCGATATCTGGTCACTCATGTAAATTTTAGTGTGGGCAACACATGGAATCATTATAAACTGGAGATAATGTATCTGTGAGGTTTGGCTTTCGTAACACAGGATACTTCATTCATATGTAGATGGCCTTTTGTTTTCCTTGCTTGAATTAATACAAATTAAGACATGGGGAGGAGTGAGATGCTGATGCATTGCTACTCTTATGCTTGCACTCAAACAGCTAGGACAACTTCATAAAATAGAAAGAACTTGCTAATGCAGACATTTCCGTGTGCACCCAGCTGGAGTTGCAGACAGAGGATCACCCACCACCACACAAGCAGCTCGTGAAAGTGAATTCCCACCCACGCATGCAATCTGCCAGTGTTTCATTAACTTGTACTGGAGATCTGTTTGCTGTCAGTAGTGACTACTAGAGGTAAAAAAAGAGGAAAGTGTAAAAAAATATACATGTGGGTGTACCTATTGTCAAGGTAAAATTAAAACAGTAAACTAATTTGAATTGAAGTGGCACAGAACGTTCCTCTGTTTAAAGATGGATATGTTTTCAAGTTCACCAATGTTTTTCAATGGGAGAGGCTGAAATTTTAAAATTGCTTACAGTGTGATCTGTTTCAGAAATCTCAATGAAAATTGAAATTCCTTGACAAATTTTCTTAAAGAATAAGTGTGCCAGAGTTCAATAAAATTGGTCCACGGGGGCCGAACTGTTTCATGTAGACAGGCATGGCTATCGTAATAAATGCTTTGTTCATTACATATGAGCGCACCTAAAAGGAAGGGCCGTGGCTAGAAAGGGGAGGACATGTTTTGCAACAACTGTGCCTTGTGTAAGAAAATATGCTGCACACCAGGTTGCAATGCATTTGATTACTATGAATTGCTTTTACTTATGTTTTATTTTTAGTCTGTTTAGTTTATGATGTCATCTCAGTGTCATTCTGGGCTTTGCTCCATGGCTTTAACCATAGCATTGTAATAAGCAAGAAGAAAACAGCATGATGAGTGTATCTATTATACAGTGTATTTTTATCTATCTATCTATTATATAGTGCCTTTCAAATCTAATTATCTAGCTATCTATTATATAGTGCCTTTCAAATCTAATTATCTATCTATCTATCTATTATACAGAAACTTTTATATCTATCTATTATAAAGTGCCTTACTATCTATCTATCTATCTATCTATCTATCTATCTATCTATCTATTTATTATATAGTGCCTTATTATTTATCTATTATCTATCCCCGTAAGAACCCAGGTGCAAAAAAGGCATAAATTAAAGCAATCCCAAGCAAGCAGCGTCCCAAACACACAATCCAAAGGCAAAGTCCAAATCAGAGTTAGAAGTCAACTGTAATGGTGGCTCTAAAGCTAAGGATCTGTCTTGGTATCTGGAAGGCTGCTGGTTCAAGTCCTGTTACTGCCAGAAGGAAATTCTATTGGGTCCTTAACCTAAATATTAGATTAAGGACATAATGGCTGACCCTGTGCTCTGACCTCCAAAGTTCATTCAACAGGACAGTTTATCCTCAGGGAATAACAAAGTATATCTATCTATCTATCTATCATATAGTGCCTTTCACATCTATCTATTATATAGTGCCATTTCTATCTATCTATCTATTATATAGTGCCTTACATTATCTATCTATTTATCTATTATATAGTGCCATTTCTATCTATCTATCTATCTATCTATCTATCTATCTATCTATCTATCTATCTATCTATCTATCTATCTATCTATCTATCTATCTATCTATCTATCTATCTATCTATTATATAGTGCCATTTCTATCTATCTATCTATTATATAGTGCCTTTCACATCTATCTATCTATCTATCTATCTATCTATCTATCTATCTATCTATCTATCTATCTATCTATCTATCTATCTATCTATCTATCTATCTATCCATTATATAGAACCTTTCATATCTATCTATCACCAGATCAGGTTCAGGACTCTTGCGTTGAGCAGTGCTTGCTTTTCACGCCATGAGCTGGTTGCCTTTCTTTAGTAAGAACTGTATGGCATTCCTCCTGCTGATGTTGCTGAGGTGTCTTGGTGTTTATGGAGGACCATCTCTTTATTAAATGACTTCCTATCAGGGTTTATGTCTTCTTGCATGTAAATGTGAAATTGGCATTTGCTGCATCTGAAAAGGAAGAGACAAATATTTTAGCATTTATTTGTAATCAGAACAAGCAGTGCACAGGGAATAAGACACTTCAGTTTGGCGAAGCGTTTTCACCAGCAAATGTAAGTGGAAGTGTCATTTAATTACAATCAATCTTTGCTGCCTCTTTACTGCACTTAGAAGCAGCCAATAAGCTTAATTAGAATTTGATTTTGCTTTGTTATGCAGCATGATTTCAGTCAGTTTTGTGAAATTGCAGTTTCTTTTAACATTCAATAACAACAAATGATACAGAGAACAAACAATATATCAAATCCAACTCCCATGATAGGCTAACCATATTATAAACATTTTTTTATTATAGTGGATGGTGAGACTAAACAGAATGTCCTGTATGGTGTGCGATAGGAGGAGGAGGACGAGGATACCTTTCCCACTGCAGTTGGTGCTTTCATTCCAAACTACTACAGAATTCCCAGGCCTCCTCCAAGTATTCAGTTCCTGTAGTAAACAGATTGAGACAAACACTGTCCATTTATATAGTGCCTTTTACAGTACCGTATACATATTCAAAAACTCTCAAAAGCAAACAGAAATACAAAGCCAAGCATGGCCAGAAATTAAATTGGAATACAAAATGATTCATACCCAAATGCTGACTCAGTTTCAATGACTGCAGGGTTGAACACATTACTAAAGTGTGCACCACATACTGAGCAAATTACTAGGAACGCCTGCACACCTATCTGTTTATCCATGTAACTGGCTAATAATCAACCAATCATGTGGAAGCAGCACAGTGCATAAAGACTGGCAGACACAGGTCAGGAGCTTCAGTTGATGTTCACAACAGACACCAGAAAGGGGACAAAATGTGATCTCATTAATTTTGACCGTGGCATGATTGTTGGTGCCAGATGGGTTGTTTGGAGATTTTCTATAACTGTTGATCTCCAGGGGTTTTCATACACAACAGTATGTAGAGTTTACTGGAGTAAAAAACAAAAAAAAATATCCAGGGAGCAGAGCATAACTTGATAAAAATAGCTTGCTGATGAGAGACATCAGACAAGATTGGCGTGACTGCTTCAAGCTGACTGAAAGGTTATGGTAACTTAGGCAGCCACCTTGTATGTCTGTGGTGAGCAGAAAAGCATCCCAGAATGCACAACATGAAGGACCTTGAGGTGGATGGACTACAACAGCAGAAGACCATGTCAGGTTCTGTTTCCGTTAGCAAAGCACACAAAGCTGAGACTGCAGTGGGTACAGGCTCACCAAAACCAGACAACTGAAAACTGGAAAAACATAGTCTGGTCTGAAGAATATTGGTGTCTGTGGAGGCTCACAGACCATAGGGTCAGACTTTGGTGCCAATAGTATAAATCCATGACCCCAACCTGCCTCGTGTCAACAGTCCAGGCTGGTGGTGGTGTTTAATGGTATGGGGAATGTCTTCTAGACACATTTTGGGCCCAGTAATACCATCATGTGAATGCCACAGCCATACCAATAACAGTTTGAGTATTGTGGCTGAGCATGTATGTCATTTTATGGCCACAATTAACCCATCTTCTAACAGCATGTCACAATAGTTTCTTGAACATGACAATAAATTGTTCTGTGGCCTTCCCAGTCATCAGACTTGAATCCAGTAGGAGACCTTTGGGATGTGGTAGAACAGGATGAATGTGCAGCTGACATATCTGCAGAAACAGTGTAACGCAATCATGTCAGCATAGTACAGAATCTCAAAGGAATGTTTCCAACATCTTGTGGAATCCACGTCACAAAGAATCGAGCAGGAGGCCATTTTGAGCAAATCATTCAAGTTGCTCTTTCCCCCAAACCTGAAGAAAAAAAGAAAAAATTGCGTTCCTTCTACAAAGTGCCTTGACATCTTGTTCATTATGGAGAATCCATCCATCCATCTGATTTCAAATCAGTTTTGTCAGCTTTGGAGTTGAAGCAACTTCTGTCCAAATAGGAGCCAAATCTACCAGGGGTGCAAGTCCGATATGTACACACCATTAGCAGACCAATATGGAGAGCCGACATTGTGAGTTTGGGAGTTTGGAAGAAAAAGTGAAGAAGCCTTGAGAAAGAAATCTGTGAAGACAAGAGGAGAACATAAGAACAGCAGTGCTAAAAAGTCAAAATGTAAAAGGGCTACCTGCAATAAAACCTTTTAATTTAATAGATTTACCTTGCATTTGAGTTTCAATTCCATTTTTTTGTGCTGCATTATTTGATATTCATGCTTTCTTCTTATATAGCTCTAGAATGGTGATCATCATGGAAAGGAGCTATAAAATGTATTTTGTACTGTTGTGCAATCTAATGTCTGCTCTTCTGTTACTGTGTGTTTTATTCCCATTTCAATCCTGAGAAGGTGGTCACCAAGGAAGGAGATATATAAAATTAAACGTTTTCTTCAAAATGCTGAACTTGGATTTCAACTGTTCTTAAGAGTTACTCAGCAGTTAGTGATTCTGCCTTGAAGTTCTACAGTCCAAACTCAGGCATGGCATGGCCATATGAGATAAAGCTCCTATAAAAAATATTCACCCCCTTGGAAATTTTTACATTTTATTTTTCTAACACATTGAATCACAAAAGATTTCAACAGAAAAACTCTCCCATTTAGGTCTTTGCAGTCTGAAGCCTCACTGTAGGTGTTAGGGTCTGGCTGCCTGGGGTGAAGGGACATCTGGGCAGGTTGCTGAAGGTCCTGGGGCCTCATATATAAATAGTGCGTTTATAACAAAAATGTTGTGTACGCCGGTTTCCACGCTCACATTGCAATGTATAAAAACTAAACTTGGCGTACAGCCACACACATTCTCACACCAGCTCAAACCATTGCGTACGCACATTTTCGGCTTGGTTTTGCAAACTGGTGGCTCCCAGCATCAAAGCAGTGTTACTGTTCCTGTGTGGTTTCCCTTTCTTTTTTAGATTCACATCCCTTAAATTAACCACATATCTTTTTTTAGTTTAAGGCATCTGATTGTAATCAAGCTGTAACTATATAATGGTGCATGGAAGGGCCAAACTATTCTAAATATCATAGCTGCTTTAGTGTTGTTACTCTCAGTGCACTACTTGGAGTATTTTAACCCAACATATCTGAGTGTGGAATCACAGCTCTACAGCAGCTGATCGGAAAGTTCTATGGCAGATTGTGTCAAGAGCAGAGAGAATTCTCAGGGTACAGCTTCTACCACACGCTGCCTCAGCCATATGCACAGTCTATTTGAACACTCTTCCATTCGGCAAACACTTCAAAGCCTTTCCTGCATGAACCTCGCGGTTCAGAAACAGTTTCATCCCAAAAGCCATAAACGAACTCAATTAGTCCATCAAGTTCTCCTGGTAGAACTGTTTCTACTTATAAGTACAATTGCCTCACTTCACTATAAACTTGCGATACAGTTACTGTATAATATTGCACAACCTGAGCCACTTTAGGAACCATTTCACTATCTACATTATATATATATGTATATCGTACTTACGCTTTCATATTGTATATTTTAAAATTGTTTTTATAGTATTATTATTATTTTAATATTTTATAGGAAAATAAGTTTATGGAGGATTTGCTTATTGAATCTCATCGTACCATATAATAACAATAAAGGAATTCAATTCAATAGCGTGTATTTACAGATGATGATGACTGGCTTCTAAGTCAATTTAGATTTCCAAGTACTATCTCTTGGAGCTCTTGATATAATTTCAAGGATGAAATGCAGTAAAGTATGCATATTGCATTATACAGATACATTTTTAAATTCATTTAAATAATGTATACTGTTGATAATTAAATGTGAGGGTGCAGTGGACAGCGGTTACAATGAGCTGGCACCCCATTCAGGGATTGTTCCTGCCTTTATGTCACTTGATCAGCTTCCTTTTGTTGTTTATACCACTGCTTAAACCAACAAATATTACATTTTTCTTTGCCCCCACGTGGTACTTGTTGAAATTTTTCTTTTTCTTCCGTGCTTTTGCCATTGCCTTTTCACAGAACGCTGAGCTTAAGGGCTATTTATATTGATTTGCATATTCAAAAAGGCATAATTGTGGGAGGAGTTGGGGTGGGGTGGCAGGCAAGTTCACATGTGTTACATTTCACGCTGACCGGGATTTAGGTATCAGAAGAACGTGGAAGCTGGTGTACACACAGATTTATGGATCTGTATTTTTTGTGCATACGCACATTTCTGTTTTTGTTCATATGCCATGTTTTAGTGTTAATTCTATGCATGGCATTATGCATGAGGCCCTGATATGTACAATTTGTAAGAAACCTCATGCCCATTTTTGCTTGGTTTCTGTTGTCATTACCAAACATTCCCCTGAAGAGGAAAAAAGCTTGAGAATGCTATGTTATAATAATATTAATAATAATTGTTTTTCTTTAGGAAAAATCATTCAAGAATGTCTTCTGTGGCTGGACAAGACATCTCAAATTACCACACAAGCGGTGAGTACCATGTGAATCGCCCTTCCACCCATTCATTTTCATGAGTCACGATTTGTTTTTATCCAACTCAAGTTTGCAAGAAGGTGGAGACTGAATTGACATGGAAGGAGTGCTGTTCCATTCAGTTAATGAGTGTATTTACATGCACACATAAAACCCAGAAAAAGGCATAAAACGTGGTTTCTTAAAAATCCACAATTGCATAAATAAATTACAAAGGAGTGGCAAAATGTGCTGATGTCAATAAAATGCCCAAATAAAAGGAGATAAATGTCACCTTGAGCTGCTGTGATTCCAAAAACAAGTATGGAGCCTGTGACTTGTGAGTGCTGTGGGGAGTGTTATTTTTAAAAGTAATTTAGTTACTGTGGCCCATAGGGGGCGCATCAGCTCCCCAGACCCGATACAAACAGGCACAAGCACAAGTCTCTGCAGCACACAAAGCTTTTATTTCAGTGGGAAATGCTTTTTATTCATTTCCCACTAGCACCCAAGTATATTACTCCCAAGCACAACAGTACACTCCTTTTCTTTCTCTGTCTTGTCTCTCTTTCACCCTCGCTCTCTAAGTGTCTTCTGCCGTCACTCCTCCTCCAGCAAGCTTCATCATCCACCTTCCAATGCTGGTTCCTGGAGCAGTGGCAGAGGACACCTTTAATCCTGCACCCAGGAGCACTTCTGGTGGGCCGTTAGCATGGTCCAGAAGCACTTCTGGGTGAGGTGGAAGCCCAACAAAGTAGGGTTCTGCAATTCCTGCAGCATCCATGGAGCCCAACAGGGCAGTGCCAAGCTCCAACTCCCATGGAGCTCCTGTGTAAATCCGTGGCACCACTGCTATCCTGGGGGCTGCCATCTAGTGATCTGGGAAAGATAATGCCCTATGCAAGTCCTCTCCCCCGGCCCTTGCATTAAACCAGAATACTGGCCAGGTAAGGGCCCCAACCATCCACCACATCACATTACTCATTACTTATCAAGAATACAACTAAATAAATAAGTTACTTGTTATAAAATGTAATGTGTTACAAACAGCATGTTACATTTCTGTTGCATTTTTTTCTTTTGTATTAAAAAAACACGCTTATTTGCTGGGTCAACATTTGTTATTAAATCCTAAGCCCCTTTATTAAACTTACTAGAAATGCAGCGAAATTTTGTTGTGTTTTATACATTTGTTTAGTTCCTTCATATGTTGTAAAGTGAAAAACATCCCCAACTTGAGCCACCAATGAATCACAGTGTGATAACTGGTCGCTGCATCACCTGATCACACTGTTTCAACATATTTATAGCAAATAGCTGGACGAAAATGAAACTGGCACTTTATTAATGTTTCTGTTTTCTGATTGAGTGTGCGACTGAGCCCTTCAAAGTTCTGATGTTTTGTTACAAGTGCTTGTCTTACAACTAGTGCTGCTGGGATAATAATAACCCAGGTATTTTTACTTCAGTAGAATAAGTATTGTGTTAGGTTACTCGGTACTCATAAAAAGTAACCGGACTACGTAACACACGTCACTACTCCCAAGATTGTGCTTCTGAGCTTAGCACTGTGCATTCAGCCCGTCAACAAAAATTTTGATATTTCTGAACTATTGAGGCAGATTTATTTCAACCTGGACAAGAAATAATGCAATTCCCAAGTATTTACCTCTGGAAATTGATCTTTGTGGATACTTCAACCATTTCTACCTGTGGCTACAGGAATTGTGTGCAAAGTTAACAGAGTGCAACAGACATGTTCTGACTACAAAATTGTTAACTGTTACCCAGTTAATGATTTACATGGACAAATAACCGAGTTACTAAAGGAGAAATCCACATGTGTTAGCCTGGTTTCTCAAAGACTGATATCCTGGTTTCTCTAAGGGTTTACGTGGCATTTTAGACACTGTGTTTCTGTGAATAACCGGGTTATTAAAATGGATGTAAAAATACTCAGTGTTTATTTTATAGAGCAAATTTACTGTGCTAAAATTCAACAAAAGCCAACCTATAAAGCAAAAAGGCCAATATTCCAAAATTTGACTTCTGGGGACAGTAAAAAATGGATGCATATGACAAGCTGAAGTCTTAAATATACCTCTCAGGTAAATGCAGTTCTAATTACTGCAGTGCCATAAATACTTCTCAGGGGTTTTAGTTTACTTTCTATGATTGTTGTGCTTTTGCTGTTAATTAACATGCCATTATTTTGGATAATTTTCTAATGGGCACCTAATATTGGGATGGACTATAATGGACTATAAATAATTAAGTGCTGTTTACTTTCTTTATGGTATGAATGTATTGATGCCCTGTGGTGGGCTGGCACCCTGCCTGGGGTTTGTTTCCTGCCTTGCGCCCTGTATTAGCTGGGATTGGCTCCAGCAGACCCCTATGACCCTGTAGTTAGGATGTAGATAGATGGATGGATGAATGTACTGATTAGACACATACTACAATAGTGATAAAAACATGTACTAGAAATACATACTTCATCTAGCAATTACTCCATTATAAAATTTGCTGAGCTGCTTGGCTTGCCACATGACCAACTAGAAGTGGTTAACAGGGGTGTCTGAGGTCTGCATGTGCCATAGGTGTAAATACACGAGGTATGCCCTGTGAGACTGTTGTCATGGATAAACCATTGATTAATGGAGGATTGGAGAAGAAAGGTGGGATCTAGATTGAATTGATTGAGGGGCCAGAGTCCACCATGTGTTGGCCATCTTCAATACGCCATTGAACCCTAAATTCCACCGTGAAATGTAAAAAAGACATAAATACCAGGGTAAATCGTCAGTCTGGGGCCTACCCCACCCTTTGCAACAGGACGTACTGCCAGAAACAGTGAGCAGCTCAATGTCTAATTCAAGAAGACCTTCCACTTGAGAAGTAGGCAAATTGGGTGTCTAGCTTTTGGCAAGAAGCGTTGTTTTCCATCCAGGTCCTGCTGATGGGTTAAAGCCCTTCTATGAGGGGCCCTGTCCAGCTCTTCTAGAGTAACTGCCTGTCTTCTGAAATCTCCTCCATGCTCTTGAGACTGTGCTGGGAGACACAGCTTACCTTCTGGCAATGGCACATATTGATGGAGAAGTTGGACTACCTGTGCCACCTCTGTATTGTCCAGGTGTGGCCTCATGCTACCAGTAGTGACAATGACCATAGTCAAATGCAAAACTGGTGAAAAAACAGAGGAGGAGGGAACATGCCAGTTAAACTATTCATTCCTATTTTGGGGGTCGTCTCATTGTTGCCCCTCTAGTGCACCTGTTGGTCATTTCATGAACACCAAAGCAGCTGAAACTGATTAACAAGCCCCTCTGCTACTTAACTGACCAGATCAATAGCCCAGAAGGTTCATTGACTTGATGCTATCCTCTGATTAAAAAGTGTTCCTTTCATTTTTTTGAGCAGTATATACTTGTTTTGTGAAAGTCGGCCTGACATATTGGGCCTGAGACTAACAAAGCTAAATAAGCTCATAAGGATTTGTTGTTTTCATGTCCCGTAGATGCAACACTTGGGCCCCCTAAGCCTTGGTACACTGTTGAAGCCTACAGCCACTTCATCAGGCTTCTCACTATTGATCTGGTAAAACTGAATCCACATTTTAAACCATTGGTTTAACACTTAGTTAACCAGATAAAATCTTAATTGTAGTGTCACTGGCCCAGTGCTGGCCATGACGCTAAAGGACGGGTCGCGAGGGATTTCTACACTTCTATACCATCATGCCATCTCTTTTGTATACACTGGATTCAGAAAGTAGTCAGATTCTTTTACTTTCTGCACACTGTATTGTGCTACAGATTTAATTTTAAACAAATATATTTCCCATCAATCTACACACCATAACCCATAATGACATTAGACCTCAAGAAGAAATTGATATTCCCAGACAGCTCTGTGAGTCACAAAGAATCAGTGTGATATTTGACAGGTCCGTATTGCAAGAAGATTTTTATTACTTTAATTAATACCAGCCATGGTGCCTGTCAAAGACAGGTGATGGAATAATTTAAAAATACTTTTTTATCTCTTGTCCTATGTGGATTTTCAGCGCCTTTCCACTGCATTTGCTCTGAATGTCTGGTACTCCCTCTGTAACGCTTTCCTGTAAAACCAGTTTCTGAGACTCTGTCTTTATTACGTGCCTCCTGTCCGGTTTTATACTTTTAGTCTGTAAAGGCGACTCTCAACATGCATCTGACGCCTTTACTCCTCCTTGTGTGTCTCACACTCGCACTTCCTCTTTCAAGGACATCACTAAAGCCAAACTGACCAATCACATCCAAGTCAAACTGACCAATCAGAATGCTCTGTCAGACTGGACATGCAGACCATAGTGTTTTATTATATGGTAGATATGCTACAGCATTTTTTGAAAATTAATGAATATAATGGACATGGTGGGAATAGTATGGAGGGGAAAAAAAAGGAAAGTCCTGAGTTGAACTGCCATTCCTGGAGAATTTCTGTTAAAGATGGCAGTTGTGTTGATGGTAAAATCCCCCAAAGTCAAGCCTGTGAAGTTTTCACGCTCTGGGCTTGTCATGGTGGAGAGGAGCAGCATGGCACTTCAGTTTCCCAATGACAATTTCGACAAGTTCAGGCCTGAAACGTTTTAATTAAGACTGTCCTAGTATATTTTGGCTGAAATAGAAAAATCATTATTTCAAGTAGGCCAGTCATTTATTTGTTCAGTTTCCAATTCCTATTATTTCCAGACTTGTCATAGAAATCGCCATCATTTTCTGTGTTTCACAACCAGCAAAATGGTTCAGGATGGATTCGAAGATAGCCACATTTCAAACAGAATGTCAAATCTAGCCACAATGTACCTCATTAATGGAACATTCAATTCAAAAGAAGATTAAGTAAAAATGTGCCACTGGGGCAATAACACAAGGGTGTACAACAGGGGCTCTCAATTTCGGTCCTGAGGTGGCTGCAGGTTTTTATTTCCAATCTAAATTAATTAGAAGTTAATTATTGCTCACGTAACATTTTTTAGTTGCTTCCGAGATTGCTTCTGTCAGTTGTCGACAGCTGCGTTTTCTGCTTTTTATCGCTTCCCGTCTTCTTTACTAGCTGATAATTAAATATGAGATGCAAAAGACAAAGCAATTAGCAGCTCAAAACCATAAATTGCTTGCTTTTACATCTCTGCATGTGTTCAACTTGGAATAGAAGAACAGCAAAGAAGTGGGAATTACTAATCTGCCCCTAGCCACAAATCATTTGCATGATAGCCGGGAAAAAGAAAAATACAATATAAGAAGACCATCAAGCTAACTAATACAGTAAGTTGTGTTAAACTCGACAGCCCCCTTTGTTAAAGTTTTGCCTCCTGAAAAACCTGTGGTGATTATGATAAGCAGCTTCAAGCTGAACACAAATATATTTTCGATTGATTGTATCATGTAGAAATTTGGAAAAACAAGAATTTCACTTTAAATGAATTTAGAGTGTTTAACCGCTTAATGATGCTGACACATTGCATTAGTTCAATGAGCTCAAAATGTTTTAGTGCTGAAATTCTTTTGAAACTATAGAAATCTTTTGTACACAGTATCTGATGTTTCTCCTTTCTGGCTCCAACGATAGTTGGCCAACATCGATAGATTCTACTTGTCCTGATACCGCTTTTCCATCGGTAGAACTCTTTGTCATTAACTGCATCAAAATTAGCAATGAAGAAGTCCAAGTGTAGATCAAGAAAATTAATTTTTGACATGTTGCATGTTATAGTTGTCTACGTTGTCAACCAGCTGGATACTATTTGGTGCTCTTTAGTGGTCAAGAAAATTCCCAATGATGTCTCTAAATGCCTACCATGCAATTTCTGCCAGCCCCACTAGCAAATTATCAAACTGCTTCTCATTGGTGATGTATGAGATCTGTGCAACAAGAAAGATGTCTTCCTTAATCTTGGTGTCAGTTATTGATGGAAGTGTCTGTCTCAAATATCGAAATTCATCTTTTTCCTTGCTTACTACTTTCATGAAATTTTGTAGTCTATGTTCTATAGGAAGAGGAGGCAAAAGTATCCTTGTGGGATCAACATGTGGTGTATGTGCCATACTTTTGTACCCTTACTGAGTGACCAGCTCCTTTTAATGTAATGGGGCTCTCCAACATGGCTGTCACATTCACAGTACTTGGTATATCTGAATATACTTTTAGTTCAGCACAGATGTTCTTGTTGATGTACTCTATACTGCCATCAAGTAGGGGAGCGACACAGCCCAGAGATGCGAAAAGTTGGGATGCCAGCGATGAAACCGTCATGTATTAAACCCAAAGAAAGCAACCTTGGAAGATGAGATTTAATTCCAACCTTCGGTCAGCTCAGTCCAGCAGCAGACTGTCATGATCAGAGCTTATGGCCTTTTTCTCAAGTAACCGCCATTTTGGGTAACCATCACTAGGGTTGTATCACGTGTTTCTAGAGGCGTGGTCTTCTGAGATTGTTTCCTTGAGTTCATCAGAATGACTGGATAAAAGGCCAGTGGTTACACTAAGTTAAATCCTTTAAAACTCTTGTAGAAATTCTTTGTGTTTGATTTTTGCCTCTCGTCTAGTTTTCTACTTCTTGCCTGATTTTGATCTGTGATTTTACCTCTTGCTTGGGTTTCAATCCCTTGATTTATTTATTTTTTATTTGTTTTGTTTTGCTTTTTGCACACATTGACAAGTCAGAACACAGACACCATCTCTTCAGCTTTATAGCACTCTAACTGGAATGGGTGGAGTCAATTGCCTTCCTGGGGCATCTTCACAGAGCTATGGATGGAAGGGAGACAACACACTTAGTGACAGCTCCCCCTCTTGTCCCGGAGTGGTATGACATACATCTGATGAGTCTGGAAGGTGCTCCTGTGACGTACATGTGTGACAACATGCATACTTATAACATTAGAGGAAATCACAAAATTCGGCGATTGCAGTAGAATTGTATGCAATAGGAAAATTTAAAGGCGATTTTTGTGATTAGCTGCATAATCCTAAACCCATTATTACACCAAAATGTGTTTAGGAAGCAAAGGCATCATTACCCAGTGTATTTAGCCACCAATGAGCTTTATCAGAACTTCAAAGGGGTCAGAGATGATGATGAAGTTCCCCTGATAGGACAGAGGATCTGCTTCCTTGAAACTATAGATTTAGGCTTTTACAACTCAATTATGTAGAGCACAGAGCAAGCAGATTGAAAAAAATGAAGAAACGAATAAAGCCATAATTGCATATAAGGCGCCAGACTCTGTACTTCAGGGAGCTTTGCCCTTCTTCTTTATCTGTCTGATAGATACAATCAGCACCGTTCAGGAAGGAGAACACGTCTTTACGAGCTTTTCTTTTCCTCTGCTGGTACATCGAGCCAAGATAAGAGCTTGTCACTTTTAGTAGGCCCTGGCTTTATGATAGAACCCTTTTTTATGGCCATGTACCCTCATCAAAATTAGATATACTGGCATGAATATTTCATATCATGTCACCTTTCTAGAATGCACAGCATTACACCCTGATTTGGTGGCAGCCTTTTTTTTTTACTTCTGTCTTGTTTTCCCTCTTTAACAGGCAAAACTGTGGCTAGCAGTGGAATACAAATAAACGTTAATTGAGAATCATTGCGCGCATCGTTTATGAAATGATGACAAGGCCCCAGCTTCTTCAGTAAAAGCTGTTACACTTTGAAAAATATGCTGAATTGAAGGAGTGTAAATATTTAACTAGGAGTCTTGGAGCAATGTCCATTTGCCTGTAACAGTTACCTTGATATTACTGAGCTGATGCTCTTGTGCGAAACATTGACTAGTGAACAGCACAGTAGTTTCCAGTTCATGCAGGGTCAAACACGGAGTCACTGGTGGCTTTGAACTGGCATGGCACAGTTTATGATTCACTGTCTAAGCCACTAGGGGGCAACACTGCCTTCCTTTAACTCAGTGTTTCTCAAATTCGGTCCTGGGGACCCCCTGTGGCTGCAGGTTTTTGTTTCAACCAGATTCCTAATCAGTGACAACACCAGATAACACTGAGCTCATTTAATTAGCTGGTATTTTTTTTTTATTCGACATTCAGATAAGCATAGCAGCATGATTTTTACATTTATAAGACATTTATACTAAATATTTCTGCCTTTGCTATAGATTTAAATGCTTAACTTTCTTTTGTTGATTTCATTATACTTTGCCCTTTCTCTGTGCAGTTTTTCCCCTTTCATTGTACCTTAATAATGACAATTTAAAATGAGCAGAGCAGACACCCTGGCAAACAACACTGAATAATCAAAGGCTGCAACTACTTTAGCATCAGACCCACTAATTAGTAAATCATGGATTAATTAAATAATTAGAACACCTTGAAAAGAAGAATGAATGTTAAAAAAAAAAAAAAATTATTCCTATATAACTGCTTGGTACATTTTAATATTTTTTTTTTAGCAAACTTAGTTTTCTAATTAATATATTGTTCCCTAAACACAGGACTTGGGAAATATCAGTTCGCTTAAATAGCCCAAGAGTTCAATTAAAAACAGAAGCTGGTTGGAGCAAAAACCTGCAGCCACAGGGGGTCCCCAGGACCCAATTTGAGAAACACTGCTTTTACTGGTCACCATTCATACATTCCTTTAAGATCCAGATGTTTTATTCCTGGGTGGGAGCTGCAGCAGAGTCTGGGGACATCGAGTGCAGGGCAGGAAATAGACGTGAATGGGATGCTTGTCTATCACAGAGACCATTCACATCTGAGTGAATTGTTAATGAGGCTACCTGTGTTGGTCAAAATATATTCATTTTCCACATTCAAATACAGGTAGATGCCGACTTACGGCCACTTTCGCTTCTGACGGACTGGATGAAAATTGATCTGGATATGAGACAGACCGGTATATGTATTTAGACCTGACCATGTGAATAGTACTGTATAATAAGTTCCTTAAGTCATATTGTTTGTATTATCCATCCATCCATTCATCTATTATCCAACCCGCTGTATCCTAACTACAGGGTCATGGAGCCAATCCCAGCAAACACAGGGTGCAAGGCAGGAAACAAACCCCGGGCAGGGTGCCAGCCTACCGCAGGGCACACATACCAAGCACACACTAGGGACAATTTAGGATCGCCAGTGCACCCAACCTGCATGCCTTTGGACTGTGGGAGGAAACTGGAGCACCCGGAGGAAACCCACGCAGACACGGGAACAACATGCAAACTCCACGCAGGGAGGACTCGGGAAGCAAACTCGGGTCTCCTAACTGCGAGGCATTGTTTGTTTTATATCTTTTTAAATCAGCATTCTTAGCACAGTATGTAGATCTTCTATCTGTTTTGTGCAATCTATTTTTTTTATTTTATGATTTAGTTTGTTATTACTGTTGCTCGCATGGGTGCAGAATCTTTAACAGCTTCACAGATCCTTTCTTTTTCTGTGTTACGTTACGTCATCAGTGTTCACCTCTCCCAGAGTTCATTGTGTTAACTGTGAAAGGAGGAATTGTACCGGCAGAGTCCGAGCTGTTGTATGTTTTCTGTTTAAACATTTCAGACTGTTAATAATAAATATTAACAGAGAAAGGAGTTCAGTGTGGTTGCATTACCCCTCCATGACGGTTCTTACAAAGCGACACATCATGAGTTACAATGCAGAAGGTTCAGAGGTTAACCAGATTCAAAGCCAGAGAGCGGTAGTACAATGTGTGCGGTGAACACCGGTTACAATGGGATAATTTAAAGTCACATGCAATTGCATTCACTTTCCTCCCGCATTATGCTTGATCACTTTCATATTAGTATCGAGATCAATTGCCTTTTTATCCTGTAATTGTAAGACAGACGTAACTGAGTGTAGCTGAAACTGAGATTGAGATGAATGAGTCACGCCATATAGAGATGGCGAAAACTATCGTTTGCCCGTGAGATGCAATAACGGTCTTAAGATGCATAAGTCGGAAATCAATAACTACCTGTATGCAAAAAATATTCAGACCTCTTCACTTTTTTCATTTTATGTTGCAACCATGTGCTAAAATCCAGAGCCATAGCGTGGGTGGTGTGAATTGTGCACCTGCGCCAGACGCCTATTTTCAAAGGGCGCCTATTGACGACGTAGTTGATTCAGGTTAAAAAGAAGAAAACAAATTAATAAAAACATTAGTATCACTGAAAATTAGTAGAACTTTTGTAGATATTTCCCTTTACTTTTTGTGATTTTGTAAAACAACATTGAAATATGTTTATATTGTCTTTTACAATCACAGGTGAATTATTGGAAATAAAAGTGCAGTTCTAAGTAAAATAACAATGAGAATGACGCACTGCTTGAAAACCGCCATGCCACTAATATGTAAAAGCACAAATGAGCAGTGCATGCCATTATTGTCAGAACCGTGATGCACAACCAGTCATTACGCTCTCATAGTGATCCTCTGTCTCAGGGGTTCCCAAACCTTTGGACGTCAAGTACCACCTGAGGTTAAGTGAGTTTTGTTGCGTACCACCCGCACCTTGTTGAAAGGGAGGGAAAGCTGTAAGGGGGGGAGTTTGGGTCTAAACCGCCGAAATCTGAATACAAGTTAAAGAATTGGAGGAAATTATGCATAAAATGAATGAAAAAATTTGTGCATGTACATAAATTGATAAATTCTGCCCCGAAACTAAATCCTGCCTTTGGCCTGTATGTGACGCAGTTACCGAAGACAAAATGGTATCGGCTTTGTGCTTAGATCTAGTGACTACGATGCCATACAGTGGCAGTGCATGTATAACAACAAACGCGAGTTTCTGTGAGGCAGAGTTACCGAAGACTAAATAGTGTCGGTTTTGTGCTTTCATCTAGTGACCAAAAGCTCAAACAGTGAAGAAGTAGAAGTTGACTTCCGCGAAACAGAATTATGGTAGTATTAAATGAACTAAATACTGATTCGAATAATAGGTTTTATTTAATCAGATGATGAAATTTCACACCACACTAAATTTGGGAATCTACGTATTATTATATTTAAACAGTTTAATTGGTTTTTGCTCACATCAGGCTTGTCATAAAGGGTTTTGCACAGATAAATTAAATTTCAGGGGCCGCGATGCGTATCACAGTTTGGGAACCACTGCTCTATCTAATCGTATCTCTCCAAGGGTGCCAAACTCCAGTCCTGGAGGGCCGCAGTTGTTGCAGGTTTTCATTCTAACCCTTTTCTTAATTAGTGATATGTTTTTGCTGCTAATTAACTTCTTTTGAATTAATTTTAATTGACTAGGTTTCCCTGAATTTCCCATTTTTTTCCTTAAATGGCACCCAAACAGAAGTAAAATGTGAAGTGAGTGAGCCAACAGAAGACCAACCAAGTCAGAGCCTCAAACTCCAACCAATTTCACTCCAACAAGTTTCTTATTGAGGCGCCAATTCTTGTTGTTAATTAAACGCGTTCCTTAATTCCATAGCTTGTTGCTGCTCTCATTGTTCAATAGCAGACATTTGCGAAATTGTGGATTTTCTCTTTTCTAAGAGCTGATCAGCATTCCTGAGACCCTCATCTTTCTTTATTTTCAGATACTGTATGATGGTCACAGTTTGCTGGTCCTGTTTTGGCTCATGTTGTATCTCATGATTGTTTGGCTGCTAATTGAGGGGCCTGTGTCTTCAAGAGCAAGTCAAATAAAATGAATTCAAAAGAAGTTAATTAGCAGAAAAAACAGGTCAGTAATTAAGAAAAGGGTTAGAATGAAAACCTGCAGCCACTGCGGCCCTCCAGGACTGGAGTTTGGCACCCCGCTCTATGCTCTTGGTGTGTTTCTGTTGTTTTTTTTTAAATATTGCAATTTTTGTTAAGGTTAATAAACAATTTTGCTTTGCACCCCTTCCGCCACCACACATAACTATGGACGTTTGATGTGTACAATCTGCATTTATTGACGGATTTTGATGAAACTTGATTTCTGAGTTCCAAATACGGTCCTTTGAAGCTAATTAGATTTTGATTAACCCTGATAGCGTTTGACCGTTACACAGACGAATTTTGTTCTGTCCTGAATCTTTGTTTTTTTATATATTGTATTCATTTTATCAAAGTATTGTAATTTGTTTATGTAAAAAAATAAAATAAAAAAAAAGTTTTGTTTTCTTTGTGAATACAATAAATTTGTTTTAACCATTTTGGTTGAAGAATGGCGCTTATTTTCTCTTTCGGTACCAGGCATTGTTTTGCCATGCTATGGCTCTTCTAAAATCATTTAAATTCAACTTGTCCCTACAAGTAACACTCAATACAATGACAAAGGTGAAAACAGGGTTTTAAAAATTTTGGCAAAATTATTAAAAATGAAAAAGTGAAATATACACAAATATTTGGACACCTTACTCAGTACTTCAGTGAAGCCCATTTTGTCACAGATTATGGTCTGGAGTCTTTTTGGGTTTGACATAACAAGCTTCGCACACCTCGATATGGGACTTTCCTGCTATTCTTTTCTGCAGGCTCAGGCTCTGTCAGGTTGGATGGAGGCCATCATTGGACAGCTGCTTTCAGGTCTCTCCAGAGATGTTCGATTACGTTTAGGTCCAAGTAATAGCTGTGCCATGTCTCTAAGCCACTTCTGTGTTGTCATTGCTTTGTGCCTTAAGCTCATCCATTGTCTGACTGGAAGGTGAACCTTGGGTCCAATCTGAGGTCTACAGTGCTGAGGAGCTGGTTTTCATTAAGGATATCTCTGAACTCTGCTCCATTCATCTTCCCTTAACCCTCACTAGTCTCGCAATCCCTACCACTATCATGCTTCACGGAATGGCAATGTGCAGGTGATGAACACTGCCTGGTTTCTTCGAGATGTGCCGATTAGAAACAAGTCCAAACTGTTCAATGCTGGTTTCATTTGACCGGAGAATCTTGTTTCTCGTGGTTTGTGAGAACTTTAGATGACATGTTTTGTATACTCCCACCTGGCTTTCATGTGTCATCTGGCTAGTCTGTCATAAAGCCTGGTAGAGTGTTGCAGTGATGTTGTCCTCTACAAGTTTCTCTCGTCTCCACAGAGGTTCTCTGGAGTGACCATCAGGTTGGTGGTCACTTCTCTTACCAAGACTCTTCCCCCATGACTGCTAAGTTTGACCAGACTTCCCAAACGTATTCCAGTTAAGAATTATGAAGGCAACTGTGCTTTTGCAAACCTTCAATGCTGCAGAACATTTTTATGTAGCCTTTCTCAGATCCTGAGACACAGTCCTGCCTCTACCTTCTGCAGGCAATTCCTTTAACCTCATGGCTTGTTTTTTGCTCAACTGTGAGACATTCTATGAACAACCTCTCCTAATCATGTCCAAGCAACTGAATTGTGCATAAGGGGACTCCAATGAAGGTAGAAACATCTTGGTGATGATCAATAAAATGGATGCAACTGAATCTGATTTCAAGTGTTAGAGCAAAGGGTCCGGACACTTGTGTCGATGGGATAGTTCAGTGTTTGCAGCAGTGTCTAAAGTCCTGCTTTGCTTTGTCATTCTCTGGGATTGAGAGTTCCTAGTTTCAAAGACAAATGAATTTAAATGATTTTTGTACAAAGCTGAAAGAGAAATTGTAAAAAAAAAGTGAAAGGGTCTGAGCAGTTTCTCCATATAGACTTGCATTGACGTTCCAAGCTAATCTCTGGCATCAGAAACAAGAAACGTATGGACAAACACACAGCCTTTCTTTAATGGTGTTTTAGGAAATCAGATTAAATGCATAGTCAGCAGACTGAAATATCTTAAATAGCTCAGTTATTATTAGACAGGCACAAAGTGATGTACACATTTTAAAAAATAATACATTTAAAATAAAACATAAAACAATTTCAAATTAGGAGCATTAAGGGAGCAAACCAAAAGATGAGACTGTTGGAGATGTCCTTCACACATGCTGGATATTCATTATCAATTATTATTACTAACCGAGGAAATGTCTTTTTATCCATTGCTAATCTGTTAAAATAAATCTTTCACTGACAGTAAAAGTATAAACTATCTTTCCTGAAGTTTGTTGGCCCAGACTAGACTCTTACACGGGGTCTGCCACCTCTATTAATTATACTTTTTTTTTTTTAAGTTTTAAAATAATCTATATTGTAAAAATAAGAACATCAACATAATATACACAGTCGAATGACGAAAACAAATTTCAAAATAAACAAAAGAGCCATATCAGACCACCATTACTCTCCCTTTACACTCCTCCTACTCCGCACATTAATAAGAAAATAAAAAAATTAATTATATTATATATTATATTAATTATACTTGAAATGACTTTTTGACAGTCTCATCCTCCATGTCCAATCTTCTGGAGCCAAACGACCGGGATATGCAAGTCTGTCTGTCTGTCTGTCTTTTTCTCACTAATGAACCCAGTTAGGCTGATTCCCTGGAATTGATTTGCACTTCAGGTCTCCTTCTGAAAGGTGAGCAGAGAAGGCTCTGAGGTACCATAATAGCACGGCAGCAGTTCAGAGGAGCATCTTGAAAATCAATCATTTACATCACACCTAACCTCTCGACTAGTACTTCACAAAGCATGGTGCACTATACTGTAACTTAACATCCAAACAGCACAACTTCACTTTATCTCAAAACAGATTTTTCTGCATTATACATCATATTCTATATTTAGCTGAATTTTTTTTCCAGAGCAATATATAAACTGCTTAGTATAATATTTTTATGTATGTAAAACTGCAGCTCTGAATTGAAATATCTTGTTGGTGAGAAGTGAATTAATAATATTTTAAGTTTTTACTGACTGCCCTGTCTTTTCCTTCACTCAGATAGATAGATAGATAGATAGATAGAAAGGCACTATATCATAGATAGATAGATAGATAGATAGATAGATAGATAGATAGATAGATAGATAGTAAGGCACTATATCATAGATAGATAGATAGATAGAAAGAAAGGCACTATATCATAGATAGATAGATAGATAGATAGATAGATAGATAGATAGATAGATAGATAGATAGATAGATAGATAGATAGATAGATAATTTGTGTCATGCTTGAGTGTCAGAGGATCACCTTCCAGACTCATCTGGACCAGAGGGGGTGCTGTCGCTAACAGTTTTGTCTCCTTTTGTTTCTCTCACAGTGCCAAAGAGACACCTATTGGGGGCCATTAAGACAGAGATGCCCTGCCCATTCTGACCCAGATAGTATAAAATTGGACATCCCTGAAAAGTGATGTTGTTATTTGGACCAGAGCAACAACCTGAAAAGAGCTCCCCCAAACCCTGACCCAACCTTTAAAATGCAATTTACAGGCTGATTTCCAAGGCAACTGCCTTTATTTCTGTTGCTTTGCCCTTAAGCCCCTATTTCCTATTTTCCCTGAAACTATTTTCTTTTGTATATTAAACAGGGCAGCCTTGATGACATCTCAACTTTTATTTACCACGATAGATAGATAGATAGATAGATAGATAGATAGATAGATAGATAGATAAAAAGCCTTCCAATGGGAACACTGGTGTCAGCCTACTGAGTGGTCCCTCTAGTAAAATACCCTGAATTGTCTGTGCTCTATGAACTATGCTGTTATCTATATACTCCATTTTGTAAAGTAGCTAATGCATTTATTTGTTTAATCCTCCCACAGTGGTCCAAAGCCCTCCTAGATGGGAGGTTGGTGTTTACATAGCTGGGTTTTTGATGCTTCTCGGAGCCGCAGGAGTCAATCTCTGGAAGTTGTGGAAATCTGGAAGTTACCCAACACCGTCACCATTCCCCAACTATGATTATCGTTACCTGGAACAGAAGTACGGCACTTCATATTCTGAATCCAGACAGAAGGTAATACAATTGTTGAACAGCCTATTGTTTTAAACTATTCTAAGAATACGCCTGTTTTGCACATTACAGGCAGCGTAAATAAAAGGCGTTTGGGTTTCTTCAGAATCAGTGGCATTTATAGAAAGAAAATTCCGGTGGGACCACATGAACCTGGAACAGAAAGAGTGTCAAACTGAGTGAAGCCATCCTAAGAAGCTGTGCAGAGAGCATGTGTGTGTGAGAGAGAGAGAATGAGAGAGAGATGACGAAGCACCTAAAGAGCAGCACTCATGAGACTTGATCCTCTGCTTAAATCAATAGTTTTGGGTATGTGACTGCAGCCGAGTCTGGCCTGAATCACTTCAAAGAGTTGAGGAAAGCAAGTGCAGATGATATTGTCACTGATTCTAACTGAACAGTGTGAACCAGAGCCAGTATTGTCAGCACGCAGTCAACAGACATGGCAGAGAATAGATCATTGGGGCCACATGGAAGAAGAACATTGTAAATGGGACTTCAATCCTCAAGTACGGACACAAAACGCATCCTGATAATTACAGACCAATAATGACATTGATTCTGGCACTATAATGGTAGAGACTGCAGACACTTCAGAGGCATCAAAAAGACTTTGTCAAGCTTCAGAACTTGGCAAACACCTAGAAAATGCAGCTAAATGTGCTACATGTGGGCAAAAGGAACATCAGTTATAAATACAAGATGGGAGACACCAAGCTATAGGAAGCAGCATCTGGAAATGATTTAGGGATTTATGTTGACACAATATATTCTTTGACTAAGAAATGTACAGAAGCAAATAAAAAGGCAAATAAAATGTTAGGTTATATCAAAAGAACTGTTGAATTTTACACATCATGCTCAAATGCACTAGTGAGACCACATCTGGAGATTTGTGTGTAGTTCTGGTCACCACATTACAAGAAAGGCCTAGCAGCACTTGACACTGTGCAGAGGAGAGCAACCAAATGCATCCCAGGACTTAAGGACATGTCCTACCATGAGAGAATTACTGTTTAGTGTCGAGCAGAGGAGACTGCATGGAAACCTCATCCAGGTCTTCAAAATCCTCAAAGGTGCTGATAAAGGAGATCCAGCAACTTTCCTTCAGCTTCAGGGTGAATGACGTATTCAAGGATATCAGTAGAAATTAGGGAGAAGCATGTTTAAGGCTGGAGACAGGAAGCACTTCTTTATACAAAGGGTTGTGGGACTCTGGAACAAACTACAGAGACATGGAGTTGAAGCAGATACCTTGACAACCTTTATGAAGGATCTGGATGAGATATTGAGGCAGATTAGCTATTAGCTAAACAAATGAGCTTGATGGACTGATTGGTGTCCACTCATTTGTCATTGTTTTAGGTTTCTTGATGAATTATTGCCAAATTTTGAAAATAATTTCTAAACTGAGCTCATACAGATAATTTTATGCTTTGCAATTTGAGATAACGTTGAACATTTCTTTCCCACTGAGTAATTCTTCCAGTTGAGCAAAACCAGCCTTTGTGTAAGCAGTGTGCTATTGGGTATTACAATAGGTTAATTTTATTTTTATTGCACACTTTAATCGAATTATTGATATCCATGTGCTTATCAAAAGGCAACGCAGTGCCGCTCTTCAGTGCCATGATTAGTCAGTATGACTACCTTACCCTAAAACACCTGTTTTCATTACCCCGAAAAATCTCAAAAAATGTACTTAAAGTACACAGAAGAGGACTACAGTTAAAATGGAGTGTTGGGGTCCCGAGGGATATCCCATTTAACATCAGTGTCCAAGGAGAGAAGAATATGCATGTAACATCCATATATTAACAATCAGATAAGAACCACGTATAGATAAGTTAGATACCGGATAAGCTCCATCCTGATCTCGAGTTGGCCCAACCGTGAACATCGACTTCCAGGTGGACGTTGGTTTAAATTCCGTGACGTCAGTAGTCTTCTCAGTTTTTCTCCTCCACTCTAATGAAACAAGTGGAACTGCTGTCAAATGACAAGACAAGAGTCCGAAAAAGGTTTGGGGCAGCCCAACCCCAACCCTAACCCTAACCCATTTACTTAAAACCTGCCTGCAAAAATAGTACATTAATTGCACAATTGTGTACAGATATGAGTCCAGACAGAACAGAACTGACTTGAAGGAGGTAAAAAATGGTGGTTTTATGGAAATGCAGAGGAAATGATGCCATTGATGCCAGGGACCAAAAGTGGCATCATCAGGTGCAGGCGGAATTTCCCATAACTGGTCTGCAGAGGAAAGAGAAAGGATTAGTGCACTCCCCCACCCCCTGGTCTGACATAAAATTAAAATCATTTGAGCCCTTTAGCTGCCTCCCATGTGCACATTTTTGACAATGTCTCTCTATTGTATAAAAAAAAACTTGGGATGAGACGAGACATGACCTTCTCAGAAAGACAAAAGACACTTTCACGTCCCACGAGACAAGACTTTGGGCAAAGAGATTTAACCACGCCTGGGGCCAGAAAAAGACAAAGAGCAGATTTCAAAGTAGAACGTCGTAAAGAATTCAAAAACATTGGCACGATACACATGCAGAGCAGGTTACAGATAATGGAAGTAGGAAAATTCGAAAGTCTCAAAAAAATGATAGTGAAGATTGCATTAGTGCAAAGAAATGGAAAATATTACTCGGTGAAATAACGGAACAGCAAAAAGAAATCGCATAGTGTTTGAGGATGTCTGGGAGAGAAGAGAGACAAGGCAGTAAGACAAAAGGACAGCTGCTGTACAGGCTTTTAAACATTCAAAGTGCCGCACGAGAAGCAGATCACGCGGCACTGCAGCAGGAGCAAGCCAGCAGCTGATCGATCAAAGTTGAGTTAAAAAAAACAACTGTATTTGTTTCCCATTGTATCACCGCTTAAGAGGGGGTTTCAGAGGCGCGACCGCATGTCCTTGGGGTGCGTTCAGCCCCCCCTCTTCACAACGGCACATAGCACAGGCAGTCGAGCGAAGCGAGCAGGGGGCAAAGCCCCCTAGTATTAGTGATAGATAGGACTTTATTTGTCCCCGGGGGGAATTTGGCTTTTTACTGGGTCTTTTTAAATAAACAAGTAAATACATAAACAAACAAATTCATTAATTTTAATGAATAACTAGGTACGTATATAAGTAAATAAATAAATATACATACAACCTTTTGTCTGAACACACACACCAGAATGACAATAAAGCAAGAAAATTAAAGAAAACCTTTGACTTGTTAATCCCATTCCCAGTGAGGTGTTCATTATGCAGGTGTATTCCTGTTGGTATAAAGGAGCCCCCCTAGTGTTTCTTGACACACTTCTGCTGAGTAATTCGTTGACTGAAAGTCCTCAGTGTCTCACAGACAGAGGATGTTTAGCATTGTTCATAATGGCACTCCATTTTGTTTAAATTCCCTCCTTTGCTACGACCTCCAGGAGGTCCAGAGTGTGTCCCATAACTGAGCCTGCCCTTTTAATTAGCTTGTTGATTCGGTGGGCCTCTCTTAAAGTCATGTTGCCAGCCCAACACACCACGCTGGCCATTACAGAGCTGTAGAAGATGTGAAGGACGTCATTTCCCACATTTAAGAAATGGAGTCTCCTAAGGAAGAAAAACCTGCTCTGCCTTTTCTTATTCATTCCCTCTGGCCAGTTCAACCTGTCATTAATGTGGACCCCCAAGTACCCTTAATAACTTTTCTCCCCAAAAGCTTGTGTGATTAACAATTTACAAATCCATGGAAGAGACCAAAATGTGAAAGTGTCCTTGTTTGAGTTTGTATGAAAAAGTGTGGCAGCAGTTCCTCCAAGTTCCCCTCAGAATTGAATCCCCTAAATGCTGGAATACTTCTAATAGAAGGCAGTGTGTCAATTTCTTCTTGCCTAAAAAATTAACTTTTCCTTATATATTCTGAAAATCATTATTATACCATTACCAGTGAAAGACTAGAAAAATCTCCCACTGCTTATGTTCAACTAAACACTGAGGCTTATTTCACTGCATGACAAAATATGTGAACAACTTATCATTTATTGTGTGGTGAGGATAGGGAGTTCAGAAGCAAGCAGCGTGATTCAAAATTTTCATGGTCGTCCCGTGTTAACGCGCACACGTGCCGGTCCCGGGACATAACAGCGGTTCAAAAACGTTACAGTAATGTGTGCATGCCCATCTGCCATGCATCTCGACACCCTACCCATCAAATGAAACTTCAAAGTCTCGTCTTACCGATGATATAAACCATTTTGACACACAACAACCACAGCACTGACACTAAAGCCTTTTTTACAGAGAAGTACATACTTTTAAGAGTTGACTGTGCCTACCTTTGAAGACCCCCTGCAAGTCAAACATCAATATTTCCGAGCAGTATTGATCCCATTGTGTCCGTAAGGCTCCAGCGAATATAATCCAGTAAAACGATTTAGGTCCAAAACACACGCTATATTCTCAAAGGGACAAAAACTCCAGAAAACGTTTCATAACTTGAGACCACCTACGTAATTTTTTTTTCACTTATATTGCTCATATTAGACGTAATTTGTTTCTGTCGGCGATAACCATGCTACCGCATGAAACACGGAAGTGTTAGCTTCCGAAAGACACCTAAGTTGGCCAATTACGACGGGTCTGGGGTTGACTGGCACCTCGTATAGCCAACCAGTGTCACAGAAAGCTTTGAGGATGACGTATAGCTCTGAACTCTGGTAGAATCTACCAGTTTGATTGGACACTGTGACTGACACTCAAAACTTACAGCCAATGAGCAGCCGAGCATTTTGATATGTAACTTGCCATACTAACTTGTAAACAAAACGATCAGAGCTGCGTGAAGGTGGCATTTGTGCCAGTCTGCAGAGTTGGTGCGTGGTTGTTTATTGTGATTTCGCCAAGTTTTTCGCATTTTAAATATGAATAAAAGTAGAAGTTTAAACGTAAATAAACCTCGATTAAATAATAGATGCATGCGCGCGAAAGTATTCAACCGCACAGGGACGTAATGGAGAGAGCGACGTGCCACGCCCTTGTGCTTTCTGCTTGCTAGTGATTGCTGCCATCAAGTGGCACATGGAAAAACGCTGAGCTGTGTTGTAACAGTTTGTAAAAGAAATATATATAGTTTGTGTGCATTTTATAAAAAAAAGTAAAAATAAAAATATAAATATATTTTTGGCCCATAACTTGTATTGACTATTTTTACATAGAAATGTGTATTTTTATTGTTTTTATTATGGAACATGAATTTCCATAACTAATAGAGTGACACTGTGTGTAGATATAGATTCCTTTAGGTGTAAGCTTTCAGTAGAGCCCTCATTGATATCTGTGGGTTGAAGCTTTCAAAAGTTATTACACTTTTTCCATACGTTCCAAAATGTGGATAATGGTCCCTCTAAAAAGCCCCTGGGCATGGCCCACATAAAACTGGTGTAAAAATGTCATTTTTACAGGTATTCTTTTCAAATTTGAAATGTGAGTAGTCAACAAGTTATTCTGTTGGTACATAGTGTGTTTCTGTCCCCACCTACCTACTGCAGCTTTATTTTCCTTTATTTTCATAAAAAAACTTAGGCGAGAACAAAAAAATTCGTTTTTTTTGTGAGTTCTAATGTGCATAACTTTTGATCAGTCACACCTACAGTGATTCTGACTACTAAGGGTGAAACTAGAGAATGTTACCTTTACAAAGAGACCAAACATGTTTATACTCCAGATAGTTCAATAACAGCAATGATTCTAATTTGGAGAGGTTGCGATTTAGCAAAAATGACCCCAAATGATAAGGGGTTATTAAAGAGATTCCTGCAGTACCCCAGATGTCAAGCTGCTAGGCCAAGACAGCCCAGTCCAGTTTGTATTAGCAGCCAAATATCGATGAATGGAGGGTTCTGGTCTGAGGCTGTACTTGTTCATTCTAACTGGAAATAAAGCGAAAACACTACCCTGCTGAATCTTTTTTTGTTAGGTTATGTAGACTTTTATTATCCCAGAGGGAAACTTGTTTGCAGCCAGTGTAAATGAAACACAGAATAAGGATAAGTGGTTGGAGCACACTAAGGCAAACCCTTCAAGACAAAGCTAAAAAATATGAGTTAACATGAAATGGTTTGCCAGATTTGAAGAGGGAAGAATAGGAGCGCCAACCACTGGCTAGGAGTGGAATTACAAGTAACCAAGCCCTGAATTTGTCTCCCAGGCATGTGTGTGTGACACAGAAAAGTACAAAAACATAAGACATTGGTACACAAATCCAATAAAATATACAGAGTTACTACAACTGACAACTAGTGTAACCATATATACACACACTCAGGAATAGTAGAAAGAATAATAATTTGTTTAAACAGTATTCAAAATAATAATTCAGAATTTTGCATTTAGCAGCATTCCTACAAGTAACATTTCAAAATGCTTATAGCTCTGGGAATAAAAGAGCTCTTAAATCTCTTGCTCTTCAGAAACCTAAATCTGCAGCCTGATGGCAACAACTGAAATTAGGAAAAAGAAGATGGTGACTGTCTGAATTGAGTTGGCCTTCTTTCTAACCTCTGTGTAATAAAACTCAGTGATGGACGTCTGCTGCAAACCAATGATTTTACTGCTAATTTTTAAATTGTTGTTAATATGATTTATATTCTTGATTGATAAAGGAACATCTGATTACTTTCTCAAGTCAAGTCAAGTGGCATTAATTTCATACCATCCATACACCATATTGTAGCATACAGTGGCATGATATAACATGCCACAAGACCACATTACAGTATATAGATAAACACAGGATAAGGGTAAGATGGGTAATAAACTTTACAGTACTATAAGAGAGAGAGATGTTAGGAGCACACGCTGATACAGCGCATTGCCGTACCCACCACATGACAAACCAACTCAGGACCCCAGGTTTGGACCCGAGTGCAGCCATGCAACGGGTGATTCCTCAGCACCACACTAGTTCAGAAGGAGTGGAACAGGTTGACATTTTTTATGGTGGCTGGAGTGCCAATTCTGCCACCAACCCCCAGGTTTTTTCCTGCAGGTTGGCGGGCCTACATGCAGGGCTGGATGCAGATTAACATCATCCCCAGGATGGACTGTAGTATAAACAGGTGAATAAATAATAAATAACAAGTATGTGAATATATGGCAATAATTTGAAGTACTAGGGTGTTGTACCATGTTAGCCATTATGTACGTGGTGAGAAGTTAAGCAAAAGGACAATTAAAGGTGTCATTTTGCTTAACTTCTCACTAATGGCAATAATCTGAAATAATAATAAATATCAAAATAATACCAATACGTAAAAATAAAATACAACAGTAGTAACAGGTGTAACAAATGTATGTCATATAAATAAACTACTAGAAGCAGATCTGAGGGCAGCACTGAGTTCAGAGTCCAGGCAGTCAAGGGGTAGAAGCTGTTGTAGAACCTGGCAGAGCTGCTGCCACAGCACCTTCTGCCAGATAGAAATGAGACAAAGAGACCATGGGAGGTTGGGGAGGGGTCCTACACAATATTGTAGGACAGTGGTGTTCAACTCCAGTCCTGGTGGGCCACAATGGCTGCAGGTTTTCAGTTTAATCATCTTCTTAATTAGTGAGCCGTTTTTGCTGCTGATTCACTTGTTTTGCCTTAGTTTTAATTGACGTGACTCAGACCCCTTAGTTGTTTCTTTTGCCTTAATGAGCAGCCAAACAATAATGAGACACAAAACAAGCCGCCACATGACCAGCTACCCTGAAAATAAAGAAAGGTGAAGGTCTCTGTCATGTTGGCTGCTGAGGTCAACAAAACATCTTGACGGTAGTCTCTGTGGCAGAATGAGAGCAGGAACAGGTCATAATATTCAATAACAGCAAGAATTGGCTTCTCATAAGAAACTTGTTGGAGTGAAATTGGCCGGAGTTTGAAAGCCCGATTTAGCTGGTCAGCTGTTGGCTCGTTTCATGTCTCATTTCGGTTCGGCTGCCATTTAAGGAAGAAAAGAATCAATTCAGAGGACTGAATTCTTTAAAATTGGCTATTAAAATGAAGGGAAAAGGAGTTAATTAGCAGTGAAAACTGCTCACTAATAAGGAAAAGGGTTAGAATGAAAACCTGCAGCCACTGCGGCCCTCCAGGACCAGAGTTGGACACCCCTACTGTAGGATTTGTGGGCGCAACACTTTATAAAGATATCTGTAAAGGACAGAAGAGGTCGCAATGATCTTTTCTGCTGTGTGCACCATGCATTGTAAGATACTGCAGTTCCCAAACCAGACAGTGATGCAGCTAGTCAGAACGCTCTTGATGGTGCCCCTTGCAGAATGTGTTGAGATTTACATTTTCTAATTAGATAACAACAACAACATTTATTTATATTGCACATTTTCATACAAATAATGTAGACCAAAGTGCTTGAGATCCATCCTCTCTGCTGTTTTCTTTCTAGAGAGTGGCAGCATCCAATCACAAGAGAGCCATGGAGAAGATGCCAGCAAGCCGGAAGAGCAGCCTGGGAATTGACGACACCTATGAAACAATCAATGAGCTGGGAACACTGGAGCTGATGAGCAAGGATGTGGAGCTGACGTCATATGGGCCACTTCGAAAATCTGTGTCCACTGATTCTTTATCTTCAATTTCTTCCATCGGGAATAATTTTGGCAATGACCTCACAGTTGGACAGATTGAGGTAAACATGGAGTATGACATGAATTCCAACAGCTTGTACGTCACACTGGTGCAAGGAAAAGATCTTCTGGAGAAGGAAGAGATCAACTTTGAGTCCTGCTTTGTCCGTATCAGTGTGCTGCCAGATGAACAGATAGTTGGCATATCCAGGGTAAGTTGTATTTTTTGTTAAAATATTTTTTTATAGTTTCTAACTGCATAATTGTTGACTGGTTCTCTACAAAGGAAAATATTGAAGTCATGTTCAAGGCTGGCTGCTATTGGCATGATTGTTTTTTGTATTCATTTTATTTACCAATACCCTTTTGTTGTTTCCCAGTACTGTTGTTTTATTTAGAGGTTGTGTATTATGGAGATTTCGATTATGTCTTCTTCTTCCTTTTTTCGGCTGTTCCTGCCACAGCGGGTCATCTTTTTCCATGTCCTCCTGTCCTCTGTATCTTGCTCTGTTACATCCACTACCTGTATGTCTTGTCCACATATTGATCTGGCAAAATGTTATACCGGAACCCCATCCTGATGTAACCCTTCCCATTTATCTTGGCTTGGGACTTGCATGAAGAAACGCACTGGTTAGTGCATCCCCAGTGGCTGGGGATTTCGATTATGACATTATGTTTCATTTTTGGATTAGAATATATATATTTATATTTGTTTTTTTTATTCTTTTGCATATCTTGCTTGTTCTTTAAGAGTCCTGTTATTTAGTTGCTCCATTGGTGTGATGTGATGGTTGCTGGGAATGCGATCCTGCGATGATTCAGAAGCCATCTCTACATGTTTACTGATATCCAAGATTGTGCATAAATACAGCATCAAAACTTTTAGGACTTGAAATTCTACAATTCTCCTTTGACTTCCAAATTAGGATTGCACATTGGGGTTTACCAAAAGGTGTAGGAATCATTTGGATTCAAATTTTACAATGTTAGCAAACTTCAAGTGCGTCTAGTGATCAGGATTTTCTTCCCTGTTGTTAGTCTCCCTAGTTTTGACTTCTACTTTGTTGATTTTGTTTTTATGTTTCTCCAGTTCATTCCTCGTCAAAAATACCTGCAGTCACGCCACACCAGTATGTCTCAAAAAAAAAAAGAAAAAATGTATAGTGGTAATGGTGGTATGGATGAAGATCAGCCTTCAGGGTTTGCCCACCCCTTCACACATTTGAAGTTCATTCATCCACATGTTCAGCTGAACCATTCTTTTCTTGGGTACCCCAGGCATAAAAAAGTGATCCCAATGTAGTGTACATAAGGATATTAAACAAAATGCACCCAATATGGAGAGGTCTAAGGGAATAGATAACCCACCTATCCAGAAAGAAAACCGAGATCCCTCTTTTTTACTAACCAAAATACTTAGTGGAGGTCTGAGACAGAGACCAAGACAAAAATTCTAATGGGGCACAAGTTTGGTGTCATTTTTCATTGGTCATGGAGAATTGGTCATACCTTGGAATTTTGAGGTAGACTAAGGTACACCACATGATTAAATTCAGGATGCTCCTGAAGCACTGATGCAAATTTCCTTGCAAAACTGGTGGTGCCAGTGATTCCATCAGCATGGATAATGATGGGGACCACTAAGTGGTGATATAAACAAGTTGCCTCACAATTCATGTTTATTGTCATGTGTAGTGAGAAGTCAAGCAAAATGACCCCTTTCATTGTCTAACTAAAAAGATTACAATATGCAAGCTTTCAAGGCAACTCAGGACCCTTCTTCAGGCAAGTTGTGATATAAGAAGAAGGGGCCACAAACTCTTACATATTTTAATCTTTTTAGTTAGCCAATAAAAGTCATTTTGCTTGACTTCTCACTCCATTCATAATGGCTAACACGGTACAACACCCCAGTACTATTGTCTCGTGTGTAGATAATCCTGTGATGTTCATGAGTGATGGAAGAAGGGAACATAAGATCGACAAGTAGATTGGAGTAGTGGCAGCTGCTCCGTGAGTGCTGTACAGGTCCCTGATGTTGAAGCAGGAGCTGAACCTAAGGAAAAGGGAGAGGAAACGAAAGAGGACAGAGGTTACCGGGAGCGAATGAGGAAGCAGGTCGGTGTGTGAGAAAGAAATAGAGCGAGCGAGCGAACGAGCGCTCACGGGCAGCTGCGAGGGCCTGGGGTGTTGGGCCTACACCCAGGTGTTGGCGTTAGATGTCGCTCCCGCTGAGCGATCAGGTAGCGGGAGTGACCAAAGGAAGGCGATTGGCTGCAGAGAAGCCACGGAAAGGCAGTGGAAGTCGGGAGACTTGGTGCTGGAATCCTCAACGTGGGCGACCTGGCCGTTGTGGGAATCCAAGTCTCTGAGGCTGGGATGAGTGCCGCCTGAAGCCAGGGTTTGGGAGGTCTCCAGTCTCGAGAGTGAGAAGTAGAGGGCAGCTGCAGAGAGCGTCTCGCCTGCTGCAAAGCCCAACCGGGAGAAGCAGGTGAGACGCTAGCACAAAAGAAGGCCCCAAGCTTCTTGTTGTTGTTTTTAAAAAAACTGCTTCCTAAAGAACATTTTAAACCTCTCGTTTTAAAGGATTGTTTTTTTTCTATTTTAACCTCCAAGTTCTTTTAATGGATGATTTATTTAATGAAGAACTTTTGAATGAACTGCACTATTTATTAGGACACCTGTTTTTGTTTTGATTGTTTTTTTTAATAAAAGCACTTTTGCACATTTTTACCATTCCCCTTGCTTAATTGTTGCCTTCACTGACTAGCTCACTCGGTTTCATTATCAACGGTGTTGGGTTCAAGGGTTCCCAAACAGCAATGGGAGCGTGGAACCAGAACCTGCATCGTCACAGGGTGGCTTGGGTAACACTACATGATAGGGTGAGATGTTCAGAGATTCAGGGGAGTCTCAGAGTAGAGTTGTTGCTTCTCCAGATTTAAAAGAGCCAGTTGAAGTGTTCTGGGCATGTTGTATGGATGACCCTAGAGATGCTTGGCTCACTAGGTGGAAAACCTGTGGCAAACTTAGGACATGCTGGAGGGATCCCTTCTCTCAGCTGACTTGGGAACTCCTTAGATGTCCACAGAAAAAAATGGAATCTGTAGCTGGAGACAGGGAAGTCTGAGTGACTCTCACCAGAAGAAGAGGTTCCAGATGATGAGATGAGATGAGATGTGAACACGGCACAATGACAGTTTCTACTGCATGTTTCCCGAAGACTGGGAATAGTAGCATAGGACAGAAAGCAGACAATGAATACAACAGCAGATGGTAGATATACACTTCAGACTACAAAGTGTGGTGGGGCAATACCTGTGATAAGTGGTGTTCTGTAGTGGAGGAAATGGTTCAGGAAGATGGTGGAGTAGACTGTTGTGAGTATCCCAGAGTGTCCCAAAAATGCACTATTGAAGAGATTGAAGAATTCTGGCATAGGCATACCTAGGAAATTACAGCTGAGTGGCTGGCTATTGTTCTGTTAAAATGGCACTGGACAGGCCTACCACAAATAGAATAGGTAGAACAGATAGGGTTTTATATTATTGGTCTTCCTACCAATGTGTTGAGTTCTTCCACTCTCCATTTTAACTCTGTGTGCCCCAAAGAAGGACTTGAAGATAATCTAATTCTGGTATATCTTAATCTTAAGTAATTCCATGTGCAGTCAGTCAACCGTCAGCAGTCAGGTGCATAATAATAATCGCCCCTCCATCAGGAACTCATTAGAATATCTCCTGATTTGTGTTGTCTAATTTTCTGTATCTGTTTCTGTGGGATTTTTACTGTTATTACTTTCAGTTTTATAAATTTTGGTGCATTACAACATCTCACCACCACTGCTAAAGAGAACAGGATACACATACTGGCATTCAAGGATGAGATTGAATCAAAATTTGGCTTTGGCCTTTTGTCCAGACTGGTCTTCAACAATCGGCCAGAGAGCAACCCTCCTTGTACCCGCTTCAGCACTTACGCACATTGCATTCCCTATTGATCTATCAATAACGTGCTACTGGAGTCTGACTGACATAAATGGACAGGCTGCCCCGTCCCTGACGCCCACTGATTCTCCAGTTTCTCACCTACTATGCCACTAGATGTGCCAATGCTGCATCAGGGCAAAAATTTCACCAAAATGAACAGCATGTAAGGGTGCGACGCATGTATGAAGTTACGCTTTAGCCCTATCATAACTTCTATTCCACTTGCTAGCTAATGTTAACTCCACTTAATGTGTGTTTGAAAGCTCTCATCTTTGTAAAATAACTTATGAATTACTTTAGATTATTTTCTACATTAAACTAGAGGACATAAATTTAATGAGAACCGCACAGGGTGTCATCTTCTTTAACACTGGACTTTAACACCACCCTCCTAACGTTTCAACTTATGCTTCATCGCCAAGTTGCTACTTAATAAACCACTCTATTAATTTAAGTATTCTGACAGAAATGCCATTGTTTTAGTTTGTTGCTGCTGAAGTTACACTTATTATTTTTTCTTCAAATGTCAACAAAATATTTATATTGGAAAGTGGTGTTTATGCATTTGGATAAAATTGTAACTTGTATGTCTTTGGAAAACTGAGGAAAACTGGAATACATAAACATGGGAATGATATTTTGATTTCCACAATAACCAGATTGGGACTTTAGTGCAGTCTCCAGGAGATGTGAGGAGTCAACATTAATGAGTGCACTGCCATGTCACCCCTTAAGGCCATATAAGAAGAATATTAAACAATACGTATTTACATTTATTGGCTTAGCAGACTCTTTTATCCAAAGTAACTTACAGAAGAGGTCAACATAATTGAGTAAACATCAGTCTGAGGGACTGTTTAGCAACAAGTGTCACAGGACAAGTTTAGAAATTGATCATCACAAGTGAAGAAAATGAGAAACGAGTTACAATTCCTAGGTTACCAAAACCAAACCAAGCAAATATCATTTAGAACAAAATTCAGAGAACAAGAGAATCTTCAAATGCTTCTTAAACACATTGAGGGAGTCTCAATTTCGGATGGAGGTGGGGAACTTGTTCTACTTGCCAGGGGCTACAAATGAAAAAGTCCTGGATAGAGATTTGATGCTACTCAGAGGTGGCATTGCCAGACGGAATTCATCAGCCGACCTGAGTGGCCGAGATGGCACACAGGACCTCACAAGAGTGTCCATTGTAAGAGCTAGCCCGGCCACAGACAGACACGACGACACAGTGACAGCAACACACGTTTTTTTGTACAACAATTATTTACATATATTTACACAGTGCAGTCCTTGGTTCTTCTGGCCGTCTTGCAAGCTTCGTCTTTCTTCCACCCAACTCCGGCTCCCTGATTGGAGTGAGGTGGCCCCTTTTATCTCATCCCGGATGTGCCCCAAGTACCTGGCCATGAACTTCTGGCAGCACTCCCCAGTGTGGTAGAAGTGCTGCCCTTGCACCCAGAAGCATTCCGGGCATAAACCGGTCTGTCGGTTCCTTCTTCTAGGGCAGGGTTCCTGGCCATCTATCACACCATATATACAGGTACTGACCCGTTGAGAACTCTGTAGGCAAGGAGTAAGGATCTGAATTTAACATGTACTGCTAGAGGGAGCCAATGTAGCAATGTGAAAAGAGGAGAACACTCTATATACTGAAGTAGTTTCAACCATCTGAAGAAACTTGGTGTCACATACTGTACAGGCACCATGCAAATAGAGAATTGCAGTGGTCCAGATGCAACAAAACCAAAGCCCAGAATAGGAGCTGTGATGCATACTCTATCAGATACGGTCTGATATTGCTGATGTTGTATAGAGTGAATCTGCAAAAGTGAGAGATCATTGCAGCAAGGTCAGTGAAGGACATCTGGTCATTAATAACCACCTCATGGTTGCATACCAACTTGGTGGGTGATAGTAATAATGACCTGAGCTGAACAGAGATGGGGTGCTACATAAACAGACGAGCTGGGAGTCCTTGCCAGGCTGAGCTGGAGATGGTGTTCCTTCATCCAGGTTGCAGTATCAGTGAGACATTTGGTGATCCCAGCTGACACCATGCGGTTATCTGGAGGGAACAACTGCTATGTATCATCCTCATAGCAATGATAAGAGAAACCATGGAAGCAGATAATGCGACTCATTTAGGAGGTGCATAGACTGAAGAGGAATGTGTCCAGCACCAGTCCTTGGGACACTGCCATGTTTGCTTGATGCATCCTTGGCATCTTTCCTCACCAGGAGACATGGTAGGGGCTTCTCAAGTAGTAGGCCTCAGACCACCTGAGGGTAATACCAGTGATGCCAAGGTGGATGTGATGGTTGACAGCATCAGAGCCAGAGGAGAGGTCTACCAGAATGAGGACAGATGACATGTTTATAGCTCTAGCCAGCTGTAATGCGTTCACAACAGTAAGTAGAGCCATCCCAGTAGAATGGCCCCTCTTAAAGCCTGACTAATTAGGATCAAACAGTCTGTTATGAGCATTCATTGGTAGTAGCATTTTGGGGAGTTTTCTTGAAGGTTTATTGTAAAAATAAATGTGTGGGATATTTGACATTAAACTGTATACTGCAAATGTGAGAGTTATCCAAGGCCGGATTTAGGCATAAGCCAAACAAGGGCCTAATGGACAAAATGTACTTCTCAAAATTTCTCTTTTTTTTGTTACAGTTACATTTGCATTTTTTTAAAATTGTCTTGTTTAGTGTTATTTTCTCTTAATAGTTGCCGAATAGGGTCTGTGCAGCTTCCCATTAGCTTTGTGCCTCACCATGTCTAAATCCGGCTGTTCCAGGACCTCATTATAACCGTCCCTCAGTGGAATTTACGACTGCCCCTGTGCCAGAGCTCATCTTTTCTAAATATGTGCAGTGAAATCATCAATCAATGTTTGTTTGTCATCCCTTTACTAAGCAACGTGTTAGGTCATCGTCAGCACGCTTGAGAAAAACACCCGCTCCCATAAAGCTTCACCCTCCCCATTGATCTTCTCTGTTGCTTTACACTTCTGTGATTTAAAGTACAATTTGCTTCCCATCTCTGATGCTACTTCTTCTTGATGTTGATGGATTGTTCCTTAATAGCTTCTCTGACAACAACATCAGAATGTATTCTTAGTCAATTCCTTTCAACTGGCTGGTGAAATAAAAAGAAGGAGGCTGCTTCTCTTAGGAAATCACAGTGCTAGATTGCTGTCATTGATGCTTCTGTGGTGGGAAGCCTGCTCAGGATTTAGACTTTAAGACAAAGCAATAGCCACATGGTGGTCATGACAGAAAAGAAACAAATTGCCTCTTGTGGTTTTGACAGTTAGCGTTGTATCAGAGCGAGGTAGCAGTGACTCCATTGGCACAGGTCTAGGAGAGTGGCAGTGAAGAATGACAGATTATTGCATGCGTGCTCCACCAGGCTTGGGAAAGGTCACACCTCCTGTCACAAGCATTTGAGGATGTGTAGCTGCTAACAGCTCCTTCTTTTTCGTTTGCAGACTGGAGGACATGTTCCACAATGAGTTTTGAGGTCACTCCTGGGTTTTGCCAGAAAGTTCCATTGCTTCCACCCTGGGAGCAATTTAAACAGTAAAAGCACTGGAAGCCAGTGTCCACTGATGAACCCATTTCTAACTAGAATGGAGCTCCTGGAGAAGACACTCAAACCCAAAAAGAGTACAGGCTTAGGAAGAGTTGGCAAAGTCTTGGACACATAGGACAATATCGTTCACCCTTCGATTACTTTCTTTGGACTTTATGCTCACTATTCTCATTTCTATTTGTACTAAATGGGGTGAATGGGTGGAGATAACCCTTTAGTGATCTTCTTCTTACTTCTTCTTTTACAAGGTGACAGAAGTTCTCCAGTCTGCTGTACTAAAGCTAGGGGATGACGTCTCCATTTTATATAAACCTCTGCTATATTCTGGTTAGTACAGGCTTCATGGAGACTTCCTACCACCCTAACATATAATTTGGAACTGAACATGGCAGGAGCCCATGGTGAGGGGGCTGTAAGTGGATAGCCTAAGGATGTCTTGAATTTATTATGTGAGATTACCCCAGAGTTCCAGGCTGGGGTACTAAAGCATCTTCCACTCATCTGGCTTATTAATTTAAACTCTGGACCTGGGATCAGCCATTAGAGGTTTGAGGAAACCAGGAATATGAAGTGAGAAACAGATGTGCTTGGTGTGGCACTGAGGAGAGAAGTGAGCCAACCACCCACACTGATAGATTTAGGAAGACCCTGTAATAAGAAATAGTTGGTGGCAGAAAAAGGTTTGGGGATGGCCACCCCGTATACTGAAAAAATAGGCAGCAAAATAAAGAAACACGTCTTTACAATCAGAGTTCAGAATGGAGTGGACTAACAAGGGACTTCTGTGGTTTCTATATTGAATAAGCAGGAACAGAAGGAGAAGTCAGGGAGGCCAGAATAAGGAAGTGATGTCTGTAGAGGTGGGTTCTGGACTGGATAGGATGTTGTTAGAGGGAGTCGGAGGTGGCGTCATCAGTGTGTGGATCAGAGGTGGTGCTACTGGAAGGTATGATCTTCACTTGGTCCTCAGAGGGACAAAAGGATAGAGGATTAGAAGGCAGTGCCAACCCCTGGTCCGGCTGAGAAATGACACCATTAAAGCCTGTAAACCGTCTTCCATGTGACACCCAAAGAGGTTTTAAGGCCTACTTTCATGTGGACAGCTAGGGCGTTTTTTTAAATACAAAAAATCACGTCAGTTTTATGTAATTATTTACCCAAGTGACACAAGGTGGTTTGGGCACAAATAAACTGAAGAGTTTCCTTGGAAAATATCATAAACACCACATTCCAGCTGTTAAAATAACTCATGTAGAAAATGATGAAGTTTCATCGTGAAGTCGTTAAAGAAAAATGTAGTGCGACCAACAAGTTAAAATGTACGCTTTGTTTTCATAATGCGATAAATGCTACATGCCAAGTGCCAACATACTTTTCATTCTCCTAAACACCCATCACTTCAAAGTGAAGGTTCACCGCCAGCCGATGTGCTTCGTTTACTTCACAACTTAGTTATGTATTTTTTAAGCATCTTCATACAGTAAGTGCCTTTTAGGACAGTACCGGGACATTTACAATGTAAGCTAAAATGCATGCAGTGTGCAGGTGAGACATACTCTCTATGCTGAGATTTCATTTTCTACTTTGTGTGCTGACATCTAAGGTGAAAAGACATCCACTGTATGCTTGCCATGTCGATTTTATTGTTCACTTCTTCTGTCATCAAGAATTAGTGCATGTCATGTATCATTTGTCACTTTTCCCAAGTCACTTATCACTTGTTCTCTTCTCTCTCATCACTAGTGAGGAGCAAAACAACCAAGCATCAGCAACAACAACATTTATTTCTGTTGCACATTTTCATACAAAGGACAAGGCTCAAAGAAGTAATTACATAAAATTAAAATGAAATAAGAAAAACAATGCATAAATAGCATACAAAAAATAAATGACACACATTTACAGTACATAAGACAGACATACAATTAAGAGCAACAGAGTCGTTTTGTGTTTTTTTGTCTCTAAATGAGCACCCAATGATAAGACCATTTATTAATAATAATAATAATAAATCCAGTTCTATCACGCTTTTATTGCTAATCAAAGTGATTTATAGAGACACTGGGGAGCAACCACCAATGCACAGCACCCACATGGATGATGTGATGGCAGCCATTTTTGCACCAGTGTACTCACGACATTGTAAGCTATGTGGTGATGAAAGGGTGAAAGATGGAGAGAGAGAAACAGAGACAGGGGATGATTAGGGGGCCAGAATGCTCAAGGCCAAGATGGGCAATTTAGCCAGCACATCGGGATACACCCTTCTCTTTTCAAAAGTTGCCCAGAGATCTTTAATGACCAAAGAGAGTCAAGTCGTCAATTTTACGTCAGTGCCATATTTACAGCACAATGTCCCAGCCACATTGGGAGCCACACACATCTTGTGACATTGATTTGGAGAAGTACTTTGACAGAGTATCACGTCAAGAGGTCTGGGAGTGCATGAGAGAGAAAGGACCAGAGAAGTATGTGAAGATTGTCTAGGATATGTATGAGGTAGTGAGGACTCGAGTAAAATGCAGTGTTGGGGTGACAGACAAGATCCCAGTTAGAGGAAGTCAACACCAGGGGTCTTTTCTGTAAGTCCTTACCTCTTTGATCTGGTTATGGATGTGTTGAAAGACCAGTTGTCCTGGAGAGGGCTTTGTGCTGATGACATTGTGTTGTGGATCACCAGAAAAGAAGAAGTGGAGAGGAAGTTGAAAGAATGGAGATCAGACATCAGAATATCTGAGGCTTAATGATGATCAGGATTCAGAATTTAGCCTACAGGGAGAGCCACTGAAAAGAGTGGACAAGTTTAAATATCTAGGATCAGTGCACCAGGATTAAACGCATAACTAACCGATAGAGTGCAGTGTGGATGGAACAATTGAAATAAGGTATTAGGAGTGTTGTGTGGTCGAAGAATTCATGCAAAGGTTAAAGGTCAGGTTGTACAGACAGCGGTAAGAGCAGCAGTGTTGTATGGAGCTGAGACATGGACAGTAAAGGGAGTGCAGGAGAAGAAGTTAGGTGTGGCAGAAGTGAAAATGTTCAAATGGATGTGTGGAGTTACAAAAAAAGACAGAATAAGAAATGACACAATCAGAGGTACAACAAAAGTGGGAGAGACATCTAAGAAAGGACAGGAGAGTAGGTTGAAGTGGTATGGACATGAGATGAGGAGAGACAAGGAGTATGTGGGCAAAAGGGTGATGGGAATGGCAGTACAAGGGGAGAAGAAGTGAGGGAGGACAAAGCAGAGGTGGATGGATAAAGTAAAAGAAGATCTGAAGAAAAAGCATCTAATTGGGATGGATGTGCAGTACTGACCTGTTTGGAGAAGGTTGCTCAAGCACATCGGCCCCCACATAGAAGTGGGAAAAGATAAAGAAGAAGAAGAGCAGCAGAAGGCCACCTCACCACTTCTTTTATGCTAGGCTCTTGGAGTAATAATCAGAGTACCATTAAAAGATCTAAGGTTATGACTTGGAGTGTAGAGGGACAGACAATCCTAAATTTAGGAAGGACCAAGATTACTAAAGATTTTACAGTCGATTCTAAAGGACACGGGTAACCAATGTAAACGGGTGCTACAACTGGTGACATGTGCTCAGATTTTCTTTTTCTGGCTAATATTCTTGCTGCTGTGTTCTAAACCAATGGCCACAGGTTGACGTCTTTTTTAAATATTCCGGTTAGGAGTGCATTACAGTAATGTAGCTGACTTAAACCAAAAGCGTGAATTAATTTTTCACAAAACCTGACCCAACCTTCAAATCCCTTTATAAGTAGATAGATAGATAGATAGATAGATAGATAGATAGATAGATAGATAGATAGATAGATAGATAGATACTTTATTAATCCTAAGGGGAAATTCACATAATCCAGCAGCAGTATACTGATACAAAGAAACATCCATCCATCCATCCATCCATTTTCTAACCCGCTGAATCCGAACACAGGGTCACGGGCGTCTGCTGGAGCCAATCCCAGCCAACACAGGGCACAAGGCAGGAACCAATCCTGGGCAGGGTGCCAACCCACCGCAGGACACACACAAACATACCCACACACCAAGCACACACTAGGACCAATTTAGAATCGCCAATCCACCTAACCTGCATGTCTTTGGATTGTGGGAGGAAACCGGAGCGCCCGGAGGAAACCCACAATATTAAATTAAATAGTAAAAAAAAAAAAAAGCATTTACTCCCACACTTTATTTTATGTGGTGCTCAACCCAATGGGCATTTGTCAATTGGGGGCAGACGCTAGTCGATATGAGTTCTCCGTATAAAAACAAATTAATCCCCATCTTGATTCCAAGAACTGTGCACTGATGTTCAAAGAATTTAAATTAAACACAGGGCAGCAGTGTAGATGCAATAATTATTTAAGTGATGGACTGAAAAAAGGATTTGTAACAGGAGGTCAGTGCCACTCTCTGAGCAGAAGTCCTGCTCTGTAACTAACACCAGCAGAATAGATGTCAAACTAGAATTAACCAAATAATTGCATTTAGCTTAAGCCACCAAATCAAAAATGCATCCAGCCAAGAAACACATTAAATGCTTTAATCCCCATCATGGATGTGGCCACCTTATAATATAGTGAAGTATTTTATGAATCAGATGGTACAGACTATATTAATCAAGCACTCAAAAGTGGAGTAGAGCATCACCAAGGCAAACAACTCTTTGTTTGTAAAATAAAATACAAAAGCATGGCAAGTCCAGGACACCCACACACAGCAAAACAAAGGGAGAGGCGGAAATAACAAACCCCCTGTGTGGAGCTGAATGACACTTTGTTTTGTTTTTGTTAAAGCATCCTTCCACAACTTCATACCACGTGTTATACAATACAATACACAATACAATTTATTTTGTATAGCCCAAAATCACACAACAAGTGCTGCAATGGGCTTTAACGGGCCCTGCCTCTTGACAGCCCCCCAGCCTTGACTCTCTAAGAAGACAAGGAAAAACTCCAAAAAAACCTTTTGTAAGGAAAAAAATGGAAGAAACATTTGGAAAGGCAGTTCAAAGAGAGACCCCTTTCCAGGTAGGTTGGGCGTGCAGTGGGTGTCAAAAAGAAGGGGGTCAATACAACACACAGAACAGAACAAAACACAAGTAATCCTCAATATAATATAATAGTGCAATAGAAATATTACAAGTACAGAGCAGAATTATACAGTAGATGATATCCCATAATACAATTTGGATTTGTTCAGAGTCCTGGAGACCTTGGCCATCAAGCTTCCTCCCCCAATTGGTCATTCCACAGCTGAGACAGCCAATCCGATGAAAGGACCCATCTACCCGACGATTCCTGCGATCCTTCATCAGGGATGACTTTACCATAGGCAGGCAAAACAACTTGGCAGGTGGGCCGTGGCACCAAGTGCCACATTTGAGTCCCAAGAAGAGAAACAGAACAGGTGAGGGTTAGTATCAAATTCTAACTATCATGTTACTTATGTTTTAGTGCTAATGACCAACAACAGAGATGCAGTCTGTACAGTTAATCAGCAGCTCTAGGCAGGGTGTGCTAAACTGAAGTAGTGAGTCTTCAGCCGAGATTTAAAAGCTGAGACTGAATGGGCATCTCTTATAGTAGCAGGCAGACCATTCCACAGTTTAGAGGTCCTGTAACTAAAATCTCGACCTCCCACTGTTATGTTATTAATTCTTGGAATCATAAGCAGACCAGCATCTTGAGATCTTAATGTGTGTTCTGGTTTGTAAGTCATGATAAGTTCAGATAAGTAAGCTGGACCTCTGTCATTTAATGCTTTATATGTTAAAAGGAGGATTTTGAAATATGCCCTAAACTTAACCGGGAGCCAGTGTAAGGATTTAAGAACTGGGGTTATGTGATCGTATTTTCTTGTTCTTGTAAATAATTCTTGCCACAGCATTTTGGATTGACTGGAGGCTGTATAAAGAACAATTTGAACATCCAACATGTTTTTAATGTGCTGTTCTTCTTCTGCAATATTAGAGTGAGGTGCAGGTTCATTTCTAGTCTTATCCGTAATTAAAGCAGCTAGGGTTCAGTTTTGAATATCTTCTGATAGTCATACCTGATTTATTTTTTTTTTAAGTGATGATGTCCGCTTTGTAATTATCAATGATCTGTGGTCATCCGAGAGAATGACAGGTTAAAAGACAAGATAAATGTTGGGACATCAACTTGGCTTTCTCTGTTTACTTGTAAATTGAAATAAAAACAAAAATCAAATTGCTTGATGGCAGGAATTAAAACATAAAATGATGGCCAATGGCATTCTAACAAAACAAGGCCACTGCCCATCAAAATTCTTTGAAGTGATTTTCTCTGGGTGTGCAGAAGCTCCATCTCCTCCGTTCTTTAGTCAACAAGTGACACCTCCTTCTGGGTGGCTGAGCTTTTAAGGTCTTTGGACCAGAAGGGGTGAAGTTAACTGCCCTCACTGGGCGGATTCTTGGCATTGTGGAGTCAAAGGAAGATGAGACAGTTAGTGTCGGCACCCCCTCTAGGCCTGTGGTAATATTACATACCTGGGAGGAACCTGGATGGTGACTCTCTGACACATATGCGTGACAGATCTAATGATTAATGATTTCCAGGGAATGCAGAAGCTCAGTGCTGTCACTAGAATTTAATGGGCCCTAGTGGAAAAACAATAAATTAGGCCAACCCTTGTGTAAAATTAAGTTAAATCCATTAATGTTAAATATGTAAGCTACATAAAAGGTCAGCAGACAAAAATAAGCTTTGTTGAGTTGGGGTGACTCTATTAAACTCTTCATTCTGATATCAAGTAAGCAACAACAACAACATATTTTTTATGAAGCACATTTTCGTACAAATGATGTAGCTCAAAATGCTTTACAAGATGATTTAAAAAGGAAGTTAATATACAAAACATAAACAGACAAGATTAGGCAATAATATTATACAGTGTGTAACCAAGAAAAAGTTAAGGTCAGATGGCAAGGAGGACAGAAAAAATCAAAATAAAAAAAACTCAATTTAGGCTGGATAAAAAAAAAAAAAACAAAATCTGCAGGGGTTCCAAGGCCAAAAGACCACCCAGCCCCCACTAGGCATTCTACCTAACATAGATGGTATAAATCAGTCCTCGTAGCTTACAGGCTTCACATGGACAAATTGGATGATGATGGCCATGTGGATATCTGGGACACCCGCCATTCAATCCATAAACACAGGGGGCAGTATAGTACAACCTAAATTGTTAGAGAGGGGCTTGGATAGCCTACAGACTTAGGCAAATTTGTGGCAGGTGAAATTTAATGTAAGTAAATGTAAACTATTACATGTAGAAAGTAATAAGAAGTTAGTACTTGCCTGAAGAAGGGGCCTCGAAAGCTTGCATATTGCATTCTGTTCTGTTAGTCAATAAAAGGTGTCATTTTACTTCACTTGTCTTTGCATCCATAATGGATAACACGGTACAACACCCCGCAACACAGGAAGTAAAAATGTTAGGTTTGAATAGACAATGGGAGGTCTGACAATTGAAAGTACACCTTAGGACCCGTCACAATCCAGAAAGTGCACATATGTGATCAAGAAGGCTGTGTGATGAGCCATGACACAGAATTAGTTTGATTCATGTTGTATAGCTATAGCCTTCTTCTTTTTATACAGTATATAGTGTCACAAAAGCCAGAGACAAGAGTCATAAAAAGGTTTGGGGCAGCCACCCGTAATGTCCCCTGACTGCAAAATGGGTAAATTGATAGCACTGATGTGCACAGATCAGAGTCCAAGATAGACATGACTAGTTTCGGAGAATATGGCAGCTTTAAAGGCCAGTAAGGGTAGTGAAATCATCAAGGGCGGAAGCGGAAGGGTCCTCTTCCATAGGCTCGGTCCCAGACGTGACATCATCAAAACGGCCAGAACCGGCAGGCTCTTCGTCCATGGGTTCTACTCTGGAAGAGACGTAATCCAAGGGGCCAGAACTGGAAGTAACATCATCAAGTTCAGAACCGAAAGTGACATCATCAGGGCCCGGCGCAGTTTCTTGTGACTGCCCTGCAGGAAAGTGAGGAAAAAGGTCAGCACACTCCGCCATCTCCTGGTCTGCTGTGGAATTACCATACGCACGTGTGTGACAATAGTTATGGTGACCGACAAGGTGCCAGGTCCAGGTCTGTGGGTGCTGATCGATATTGATGCAACAGACTGAGTCTGCCCATGGGTGCTGACAAGGATGAAGAAGGAGTAGGAAGGAACGTTCGTGATTTTATGTCTCCTCTTTGGATTTTAATGTTTATCGGAATGCACATTTTAAACACCCTGGGACACATATTTAGTTTTATGCCACAATTGTATGAATTATTTATTAAACTATTTATTTATTGCACTGTTTGCACATCATTTTGGACTTTATATATAAAACACACTGTTATTCTTTTAACTAGTAAGTCTTGTTCTTGTTTAGTCTTTGACTTGGTGCATCCTCGGCTGTGACTTTCAGTGCCCTGGGACAGGGGCAGTGCCACAGCTGTGGACACACGCACAGGTCCTGAAGGCATACTGAGCCACACACATGCCCCGAGAATAACAGCACTGACATTTCTGTGTTACTCCATGGCTGCAGGTTAAAGAATACCAGATTATTTGCTGGCTTATTTGCCGGTTGGGTTTAGAGCCATAAGTTAAGGGCTAAGGGAAAGCTTAGGAATATTGAGAGCAGGATTCGCACATGCACAAGAGTTTGAATGAAAAAGATATAGAGAGCAATCACCTGCTGTATGTATGCTGAGAATGACCAGGAGCCTCATGTATAACGCCGTGCGTAGAACTCGCACTATCACATGGCGTAAGCACAAAAGCCGAAATGTGTTTACGCACAGAAAAATCCAGATGCAGGAATCTGTGCTTACTCCAACTTCCACGTTCTTCCGTTACATAAATCCCAATCAGCGTGAAAACTAACGCTCGTGCACGCGCATTATGTAACGCCCCAAATCCTGCCAGAATTATGCCTATTTGAATATGCAAATCAATATAAATCGCCCTTAAGCGCAGCCTTCTGTGAAAAGACAATGGGAAAAGCACGGGGAAAATATAAGAATTTCAGCGAATACCAAGTGGAGGCAAAGGAAAAACATACTATTTGTTCAAATAAACCGTGGTATAATCAACAAAATGAAGTTGATCGAGTGACATAGCGTGTTGGAGAAACTTGAAAGCTCACATTCACAAAATCACACAGTGCCGGAAATAAAAAAGAAGTCACATATCAAAGTCGCCGTGAAAAGCCGAGTTGTAAGCCCACTGTCTGAGTGTCATATGAAAGTTTATTAGGGTACAGAGAAAAAAGGCACACGGTGGGGAAAAAGCACGAAATGTCAACTTCAATCTCGACATTTCCACTTTAATCACGTAGTTTATTTTGTCATTTAGTAGAACATTATAAACTTCATCTTAAAATCGTTTAATTAACCAGTTTCTCAAATCACATCGTAATTAAAGTAGCACGTTAAATGCTTTGTTTTGTATTTGATCTTCTATGTGCTCTATGTGTGTGAATCACTACTTGCTTCTTAAACTGGCTCTCTTCCTCCAACTGGACACAGAATCCATTACATTCGTGATATTACAGCTCTCTGAATAACTAAAATACTGAGATGTATACGTGATGTCATTTTCATGATGATAGGAGCTAAAGCACGTTATTAAACATGGGTTTCATTAGCCTCGTGCTCATGACAAGCATTTATCTTTTGTCGACATTTGTTGCTGCGTTTTTAGCTGTGTTGTTATTTTCTCTTTCTGTTTTATATTCAATATATATTTGGCGCCCAAGAGTCCTTGCTTTTCTTTCCCCAAGTAACCGATCGCCATACAATCAGCTCTGTAATAGAAGTTAAGCCATCTGTAAGCTTAGCGCCGATTCTTCAAAACGTTTAAAGAACATTGAAATATCTTCGTAGTACATGTTTAATTATTCTATCCTTTAAGACACTCCCAGTGAAGAATATAGATTATTTAAATGAAGTTAAAGTTTTATGTGTATAATTTAACAAACATATTTTGCTGCATTTCACCTTAAAAATGATATCGTCATCATATGTAAATACGCGCTTTATAAAGTGGCTCAGGTTGTGAATATTATAACTGTAGTGCAAGTTTACAGTGGGGTGATTGTACTTATAAGTACAAACAGTTCTACAAGGAGCAATTGATTGAGTGCATTTAAAGTTCTTGGGATTAAACTGTTTCTGAACCGCGAGGTCCGTACAGGAAAGGCTTTAAAACGTTTTGCAGTGGCTGAGACAGCGTGTCCTTAATGCCGTATACCGATAATTCTCTTTCCGATCAGCTGCTGCTGTGATTCACACTCAGATACAGTGATATAAATACTCAGAGTCGTGCAGTGAGAGTAATATGGAAAAAGATGATCCGCTGTGGCAACTCCTAACGGGAGCAGCTGAAAGAAGAAGAAGAAGAAGAAGGAGAAGTGAGAGCAGTTATGGTATTTGGAATACTATGGCTGTTCCCTGGACCATTATATTGTTACGAGTTAATTACAATCAGATGCATTACACTAATAAACAATATGCAGTTAGTTTCTGTGTATTTATAAAGCCGCGTCATGAAAATAATGAGTAATCACACAAGAACAGTACCATTGCTTTGACGCTGGGTGCCGCCAGTTTGCAAAACCGAGCGGAGAACTTGCATACGACAAGGTATGAGGTACCGTGGAAAAGTGCGTGGCTTTACGCCAAGTGTAGGTTTTATACATCGCGATTTGAACGTTGAAAAGTTCTTACGCAACATTTCTGTGCGTACGCACCGTTTATACATGAGGCCCCAGGTAAATAAAACCAGAGAGCAGGCAAAAGAGTTTGTCTTTTGACTGTCTGGTGTTAAGGATCTGCTGAGGTCTACAGTGGGGATTGTTGATGATTGACGTTCCATTCAGTAAAATACAGGGGGCATTGTTCTTGGCACAGAGTAGACTTTACATCTGTGCTGACAGGATTCTGGCTAGTGGGTCTCTGACAATTCTTAAATACCAACACGTTTAGCATATTCAGTGAACAATTATTTATGACTAATACCATGTATGGCTAAATATCAGCTCAGCTGTTTGAATATGCTATACAGTATATGGTCTGTGCTCTTCTAAGAAACCCAATATAGCGCATTTTTCACTATCTCTTAATCATTTGTCTGGTCCAAAGTCACTTAAAGTCCCTGTCTGATAGAATTATCATTGCTTCAGGCGCAGGCATATAGCTAAAAATAATTAGTCTCACAAATCACAATATCAGATAACTAAAAAAAAAAAAAACTGTTTTTCAATTCCGGTTGCAAGGAGGTGTTGACTGCTATGAATAAATAAACGGCACAGTACAGACAACTGGATCTTTTTTAACTAACTAAAGAACTTATCCATCCTGACCGCATAAAGTGAAAGATCAGAATTCATAAGTCATGTGCCTTTCTTTAGGAGATTATATGTATTTTGTTACTGTGAAACAGTTTATCACCATGTCTGGATCACAACAGGGAAAGTGAAAGTTATTTAACACAGTTTAAGAATCACTTTCATCAATTGTATAGATATCTTCATATTTCTAATGTCATAGCTGGAAACTGAAGCAGAGATCCCTCACTCACCTTACAAGACACATCAGTGCTAGAGAACTTCCAAAAAAGAGTGACTAGTGTTATACTGGGACTGAGAGCTGTGAGCCCAGTGGAAAGATGAACATCTTCAGTTCAAGCAAAGTACACATGAACACAGTTAGAAATTTGTTTAGTTAGAATGATTTTCTTCATGAAAACAACCATAGACACATTGAATAAATTACCCGGTAGTGTATGTTGTTTGTTATTTTGGATAATCTAGGTGAAGAGAATGGGCACACTTGTTGGGATAAATGGGCTTGTTCTTGACAAAACTGTTCTGTGGAAGTTTTGTTTTTTATTTTAATTGTTATTATTATTTTATTTTTATTTTTTTTTGGTGTATTACAGCCAAGATTGTCTATCTGGATTATATGTGTTCATTGTTCCATTGTCAATTTTGTTGTTTTTGAATGAGATAATATGATATATTGAATGATATAATATATATTTATAATTTTCATGCATTTTCTGTTTGTAATTGTATACTGTCTTTTAAAATGTGCCTCTATTGCTTGTTTGTTGTGGGTGGAGCCTCAAGGGGTGTGGCCATCCTCATGTCACTGCTGCTGGGTCCACCCTATAGCTTAATAAGAAGCCCAGAGGAGAGGAGTGAACGGTGGTGTCCATTCTAGTATGAATGAGTTTAGAGTGGTTGTGATTTTCTGGGTGGATTTACTGGCTTTTCAGTTTATTTCTGCTCTTTCTTTGTTTTTTGAGTGTTCTTGTTATTTCTCCTTTTTTTGTAAATTAAACCTCAATTTGTAAAGATTACAGTTTGGGATTGCCTTTACAAACCAAATTATATATGGTTTAATCTCCTTTGTAAAACATATTTTAGGATTCATATTGTTTTTTAAACTTTCAAGGCAAGCTGCCCACTTTGAGGTCTTTTCTGGGTTGGCCTGTGAGGGTTCTGATCTGCCTTTTCTGGAGCTGTCTGGAAGCCTCATATCTTCTGCTATGTTTGGAACTCCATATTATAACACTTGTGTGTGTTTATGGAGTTGATGTTGTTTTTGTTTTTCATAATCTTGTAAAATGTACCCTTGGGACCAATAAAATGCTATCTATCTATCCTTACACTATCACACAAGGTCCTTTCTAAGGTAATGTGGAGTTATTGACATCTGAAAGTCTCTGTAGGTGGTAAGTGCTGGTATCATACTGGCAGTCTGTTGTGTAGAGGGAGACAGGACAGTTCCCTGAGGTGCTCCATTATTACACGTTATTGTTTTCTAAGCTTTACAATAATTGTGTTCCTTTGTGCGAGATATAATACGGTAGTTGAGTGAGTGAGCACACATGACATTTAGTTGCCGAACTGCAGCCAAATGACAGAGACTTTTAGAGATAGAGACGACAGGAATATAATGTTTTACATTAAAGAAAGTGAAGTCATACACTGAGAAAAGGGAATTTGAGCAGCTGTGCTGTGTAGTGTGAGGAATGGCAGTTTAAGAAAAGAAAGAAAGTCCGGCTGCAGCAGAATGAGTTCGCACCTTTTCATTTTGTCCTGCAATTGAAACAGAGGCTCCTTGTCTGAGCATGGATCCTGAGTGACCTCATGTTTAGTACAGCAGCTCATATTTCTAATTAGAGAAAGAACAGATCAGAATCAGAATGAGAATCACTTTACTGTGAGCATGTGAAACATATCACAATTGACTTTGGTTCAGGGCAAACATGAAATGTAAGACATTACCGACACAATACAACACAATTACAACCCACCATTAACCTAACACTGTGAAAACCTTTACACAAATACAACAATTTCTCGAACAAAACATTTGAAAACTTCAATAAGTTAACAAACCTTGCCTGATGAAAGGACCTTAGCTGCCTCGAAAGCTTGCATTTGTAATCTATTCAGTTAGCCAATAAAAGGTGTCCTTTCACCCCACTTTCTCCTGTATCAATCTATGGCTAACACGGTACAACACTCTACTGCTATCAAAATAATGAGAAAAATTATACAAAATAATAGATATCAAATAATACAATTTGAGCAAATCTAAAGTATTTACAAATCCACAAACAGCCCAGTTACCATTTATATGTGGCCAAAACAGTTTGTTTAGGATTTGGAATAATTTGAGGAAAGAAGTTACGGAGATGGTGTGTAGTTTGGGTCACAATAGACCTGTAACTCCTCTATGAAGAGAATTTAATGAACAGATGACTGTTGGGGTGTGCGGAGTCAGCTACAATCTTTCCTACTCTCTGCTTTGCTCTGGCAATGAGCAGATCTTTCAATGTGGGAGACAACAGCCAATGATTTTCTCAGCTGAACAAATCACCTGCTGCAGCCAGCTCTTAGAAAGAGGGGAGACAGAAGGAAACCAAACAGTGATAAAGGAAATAATAATACTCTCAATGAAGGCTAAATAAAAATGTAACAATATCCACCTTGATATGCTAAGCTTCTTTAGCTGGCAAAGGAAGAACAATCTCTGCCTGGATTTCTTGATGATGCAGGTGATGTACCCGACCCATGTTAACATATTAGTGAAAGTAGCCCAAAGGAATTTGAATGACTGAACCACAGACAGTCTGGTCATTAATTTGCAAAGGTGGACAGTTAGTGACTTGTCATTGAAAGTCAATCCTCATTTCCACTGTCTTAATAGCATTGATCTCCAGATTGTTACAAGAACACCATTCCACCAGACAGCCTACCTCTCTTAGATAGGAAGAAATGGCATTATTGGAAAAAAGACCCACTATGGTTATGTCATCAGCAAACTTTAGGATTTTTACCACTTTGTCTATGGATCTATAGTCATTTGTATAAAGTGAAAATAGGAGGGGTGAAAGAACACAACCTTGGTGGGAGCCTATGAAGAAGAAGAATTTGCCCTCACTGTTTAGTAAACAATAGGCCTTGTAACTATTGAGTCAAATGAGTCAGTTTTACGTCTAAACTTGTTCATCATGTTAGCCTTGTATCTTCTCGATAAACATGAACATTTTATTAGAATTGTGACTTGTAATTATGATTATTTTCTTTTATGGCATCTGTATTATGGAAACATATTTTTGTACATGGTTTATTATTTAAAAAAGTATATTTCAAGGAGATTTTATTTTAGTATTTTTTTCTGTCCACAGAACAATAAGCCTACAGAATTTCATGATGTTAATAAAAAAAAGAACAGATAACACCTGTGGTCTGCAGTTTAATTATAAAAATACCACTTTAATATATGCCTTATAGAAAAGAGATCACAGCTTGTGTCCTGTATCCTCCCTACATGGATTTTGAACATTCTCCCCAAGTCTGTGTGGATTTCCTGCCACTGCCCAAAGACATGCAGGTTAGGTGGATTGGTGTTTCTAAATTGGCCTTATTGTGTGATTGGTGTGTGTGTGTGTGTGTGCACGTGTGCATTTGTCTGTGGGTATGTGTGTGTTTGCCCTACAATGGACTGGCACCTTGTCCCTGGTTTGTTCTGCCTTGTGCAACTATGTTGGCTGGCATAGGCCTCAGCCATACAACTCTTGTTTGGTTTAAGTGAGTTATAAAATAACATGACATGACACTTTAATATACAACATAAGGTTTCTATATGGCTGGGTATGTAGGAGCATAATGTAAAAAATAATTAGATGGTAATGAAAACCAATCAGAATTTGACATTTCTTGTGACATGAAGTCGGTGGTGGGTAACGGCCCAATAAAAAACCTGATTGGGGCATCCCTAGTGTTCTTTTTCGTAATGTCTGTTTTTATTTATTTATTTACTTTATGATTTTAACTTTTTTATTTTTGGGGTTAAACACTTTCAGCTACACTTTTACTTAAATGTGTGCTTTATTAATACATGTTGATGATGTAAACAGCATGATATTTAAAAAAATCCTACAAGTCTAAAGAGAATTTGATGGCCTAGTAGAATTTTTTTCTTTCTGATAAAAGGCAGTGAACTGACAAGACTAAAGGGGCTAATAAGACATTAAGTTATATGGCGCCCACGTCATAATATTTGCAATTCCTTGTGGCCTTGTAGCTATCTATTGGCAGATAATGTATCTTTAAGAATAATAAAAAAGATCCAAAGTTCTGAGATCACCCACCACCATCATGCGGTAACTCAAAGAGAATTAGTGGGCTTGTGGAATTGTTGCTTTCTGATAAGTGCATCGATGAGATTAGTGTCTAATAGAGACCTGGCACTATATAGTGCCAACACTGTGTGAGACAGACATCAGGATCCTAGGAAACTTGTTGCTGTCCAGTACTGGACAGAGTGTCCTATCAAATCAAATTTTATTTTATTTGTAACATACTGTACAGTTACGCACACAGCACAATATGTAGTGAAATGCTAAACTCTGAGACTGTGCATTATAATAGGAATATAAAAGACAAAAAAAAATAAAAATAAATTTGTACAAAGTCAGCATCTAGTATATAATAAAACACTAAGGTCTTTGTGACAGTCCCTTTTAGAGGCATCTGATTGGTTAGTTTGACTTTGGTGTGATTGGTCAGTTTGGCTTCGGCAATGCAAAATAAGAGTGTGAGACGCACGAGGAGGGGAAAGGAGCGCGCTCAGAGACCAAAACTATAAAAGCGGACAGGTGGTGAGTAAGGTGCCTTGAAAACATGACAAGAGTCCAAGAACAGGAGAGTACTCGAGAGGGGGAGCACACACGCGAATACAGAGGAAAGGCACTGAAGGTTCACATAGGTCAAGAGATAGCAAATATTTTTTAATTATTCTATTACCTGTTTTTGACAGGTATTGTGGCTAGTAGTAAATACTGTTTATACTTGAAACCCGAAAAATTGATCATAAAATCAGACCCCGACTTACAAGCCCATTCAAAAATGCAACACTTAATTTATTTATTTTTTTTTTTGCATCATCTTGCTTCCTCCAATCTCGCACCAGTTTCTTAGCCACATCGAATTTTGTTGCCAATTTCCTTTGCCACTTCAATGACTTTTAATCGAATGCTCCATCGTAGATAAGGGATGCTCTTACAATAAAGGCGTATGAGGGTGTGAGATATAAAAAACACAAAACAGTGCAAATGTCGCTTCAAAATAGTTCCGGTATTACCGTGTTGTCACGTAGGCACAATACATAGGAAAAAAGGCATGTTTCTCCGTGGTTACTCTCTCAGGTGGGTCGGTAGCATATCATAATCTCTTGGACCAATAGTGTGAGTTTTCTGCTTTCGACTTATAAGACTGACATTATAAAAAAACAGAAATTATACTGTAAAATCAAGCCAATGGAAGAACTTAAATGTGAGTGTATATGGTAACTTTATATAAAACAATCATCAATAGGGCATCGTGTAGCTCTAGGCAGTTCAGCTTGTTGATTCGAAGGTTAGTTAGTAGACACCTAGCGATGTGTTCAGCTGACCACATTACTAGATTGTTTTTTTTCTCCAGTCACTCCTGGCCATCGTACCTTATTTTATTCTTTCTTACTTAGTATTGCCTAATCTTATTTTTCGATTTTTCTTTTTCCTTTCTTCATCTTGTAAAGCACTTTGAGCTACATCATCCGTATGAAAATGTACTATATAGGGTGGTCCAGATCTGATTATGCAATTTTCATTACGCTCTAACTTATTAAGTTTATTACATAGAAAATCACCCGAAAAATCCCGGACCATTGAGAAGTGTGCAAACTGACGACATGAAGAATCATCTTCGTGCCGAACTGGAATCGTTCCCACATAAATCAAAGTCATCCAGATGATCTGGATCTGCATAATTAGATCTGGACCACCCTGTAGAAATAAATGTTGCTTTCTGGTACCAAATCAGACAGTAATACTTTCTGTCAGGATACAGCCGATGGTAGCTATAGTATGTAGAAGTTCTTAGGCATCTGTGAGTGCAACCTAGAATCTCTGAGGTGCCAGAGATGGTAAAAACATTGTCATGTTGGCTTTGATATGCTTGGACCAGGTCAGGTCCTCTGTGACTGGGATTCAGGTGTCCAAAACTGTCCTCCTTTCTCCACATTAGTGCTGTTCATTCTGAGGAGGTGATATTACCTCTGCTTTTTTCTCCTGAAATCTATAATAACCTTCTTGTGTCTTGCTGACATTCAGGAGTAGACTGTTCTTCTGATACCAGTTTGTCAGACTCTGCACTTCATTCAGGTAGGCCCGCTCACTGTTGTTAGAGATCAGGCCCACCACAGCTGTCTCAGCATTAAACTTGACAGTGATGTTAGAGTCTTGTGAAGCCATGAAATCATATGTGTAGACAGAGAACAGCAGAGGGCTCAGCACCCAGCCCTGTGTTAAGAGTAAAGGATGATGAAGTGTGGTCACCCACTTAAACCACCTGAGGTCTGCCTGTCAAGAAGTTCAAAACCCAGCTGCACAATGAAGTGTTCAGATGCAAGCCCCTACGCTTGGTGACAAATTTATTGTGCTAATGTGCCCTTAACTGCATGGGGTACAATTTAATGAAGATAATACTTAAACCGTTCAAATTCATGTGAGGACACCAGTGGACTAATGTATGCAGGCTTTTTCTCCATCTTATTAAAAAGACATATTTGCACCAAATGGATATTATGAGGTGGACATGATAACATTTTTAATTTTTTTTCTTTAAAATGAGATTTTGAAGAAGGACACAGGAGACATAAGAGAGTTATGGTGAAATGAACACCCTGCAAGATATTTCTTCACACCACAGACCCATAAAACAAGTAACCAGGCCATGGAGTTTGTTGTGAATGCCTTGGGGACCTTCTTATCTTGATGTGACATTTTTGGAAGCATGAAGCATGTTATCATTAAATCCATTTCTTACTTTCTTTATATGACCTTCTTATATTTTTTATTTTTCAGATTTCCCTCTTGCATGGCTTTCTTGCGATATTTGTGCTAAACTCCTGACTCTATCAAGCAGCCCCTCTGGTAATTACAGCAACTGAATAGCAAGCCGGTGCGAAAATTCTCTCTGCTGTAAAAGAGTTTTATGGCACGTCATATATCAGGCAGTCAAGGTTACTGCCGCTGTCTTCTTCATGGCCAAGTGTCTCTTATTTTCATGGTGTTTTGAATTGCAAAGGTAATATGCTGATCAAGATACATATTTTTGATTTGCATCCCCTAATGATTCCTTTTCTCCACTTCGGTGAAGCTCTAAAATCTCCCATTAATCATTCTCCAAGCACGGAGTCAAACACCTTCAACAATCAATAAAACAAATATTGTACACACAGACAAACTCCCATCTTTTTCCAAGGTTCTTTGTAGTTTAACTTTTGTTAAAATTGCTCAATTTTATATGCTTCTGAATTCATTAGATATCTGAAAACTGGCACTTTTTTCCTTATCCACTATACTTTGGAAATGTTGTCCTACTTATAATATTAGGAGGCAGCCTGGTGGCACAGTAGATGACATTGGTGCCTAATAGATCTAGTATCCTCGGTACAAATCCCCTGCCCAGATGCTGTCTGTTGAGGGTTACCATGTTCACCTCCTGTTTTGGGTTTACTGCCTCGTCTCATTTCAAAGAAGTGCTGGTTAAGTAAACTGGCCATTTCAAAACTGGCCTTACTGGAGGACTGGGAGTGTGAGGGAAGCCTGCAAGGGAACTGGTGCCCCATCCAAGGCTGATTCCTGCCTTTTACCAAGTGTTACCAAGGTCCCTGGGACCCTGAAGTGGACTAAGCAGCTTTGAAATTGCCATGCCATGTCACAGTGTTAGAAGACAGAACTTGATTTGTCTCCAGTGAGAAATTTGGCATTTTAGAGAAGCTCTTGATAGATAGATAGATAGACTGAACACACACCAAAATTAATAAAAAGAAAAAAAAAATAAAGGAAACCTCTGACTTGACAGTCCCAATCCTAGTAAGGGGCTATACAGGCGTATTTCTGTTGGTATAAAGGATCCCCCATAGTTCTCCTTGACAGACTTTCACTGCCTGATTTGTTGCCTGAAAGTCCTCAGTGTCAGTGTATAGAGAGAGAAGGATGTGCAGCATTGTTCATAATGGCACTCAGTTTTATTTTAAGTATCTCTTTCTCTAAGACCCCCGGGTGTCCAGAGTGCATCCCATAATTGAGCCTGCCCTTTTAATTAGCTTGTTGATTCAGTGGACCTCTTTTGAATTGATGTTACCAGCCCAGCACACTACAGTACAGAAAATCACAAAGGCCATCACAGAGTTATAGTCGATGTGAAGGATGTCACTTCCCACATGAAATGAACGTAGTCTCCTTAGGAAGAAGAGTCTGCACTGCCCTTTCTTAAATGGTTCCTCTGTGTTCAGAGACCAGTCCAACATGCCATTGATGTAGACCCCCAGTACTTATAAGAGTGGAACACCTCTATATCCACTCCCTGAATAGTGAGTGAAGTGAAAGTCGATAAGCAGAACTGAGTCTGGTGATTTTTATTTTTTGTCTACACAAGATCTTTATCTAAATACTAAATGACTGCAAGACATGCATTTTCAGACAGGAAATACTCAGCTTTCTTCTTGTGTTGTGACACATCATTTGTTTTGTACATTTTGCTCTGTCCAAGGGCTTATGGGTACAGTTCTGCTGCCTCCATCAGATGTCTCTCCCTGATGTAAGCTGAAGGTTTTCATCTATCCTTTAAAGTGATCCCAGTTTCACCTCAAAAGCACAAAACTGGGCATCCTTCTATCAAGGGTCTTGAAGTTTGGAGTTGAGGCGAATGTTCAAGTGTCAAGGAGCTGAAGGGCAGTCAGAAATTAGAAAGAGAGAATATTTGGGTATGGATACTGAGTCAGGGTGAGCCAGGGGACAAGACAAATAACTGTAAGTGACTCTGAGTAGAGACTGCCCCCTACTGGCAGCTTTAAACCTCAAACCTCACAGCCAGTCAGAATACTAGAAGAATAAAGCCACAAAAGTACGAGAAAATATCGTAATTGTATTGTAAATTTATTTGATCTATCTATCTATCTATCTATCTATCTAGTGCCTTTCATTTCTATCTATCAATCTAGTGTATTTCACTTCCAGCTAATACTTTAATTCTCTCCTCTTGTCATTATTTATTCATTTGTGTATTTATTTATTTACTACAGCAAATAGTTTAATCCTCCATAAATGTTCTATCATTGATCTTCAAGTCACTTTGTCAAATTCAGGGTCACAGGCTTATTCATTGTTTACTATTGGATGGAATACCATGGCTGCTCATTTTCTTTCTTTCTTTTAGTAAATACTTGAACCCTCTCCAATTCCTTTTAACAGATTACTTCAGTAATGACTTTTTGCAGTTTTGATTCTTGTTCCGAGCATTGTGAGGTCCCCACACAGCCGAGACCACCCTGAAGCCTGTCTTCGGTCCACTGAAATCACAGCTGAAGTCCTTTCTTCTTGAGCAGTAAGAGTGCCCTCGAGGCTGCAGCTCTAAGGAAGCTGCTGTTTCACCACATTTATCCCCAAACGTCTGGCGTCTTTCCAGACAGTTAAGTGATTCTGGTCGAGGTGCTGTGACAAGCAGCTACTTTAGAGATAATTGGGATGCATTTTAATGACCTTCCAGAGCTACTAAATCACATGTTGATCCAGCAACATCATTTTCTGAAAACGCCTGGTGAACAATAACAATGAACATTACATTTAAATTTTAATTTTAATTATTCAGGTGATACTTTTGTCCAAAGTGACTTACAAGTCACAAGTTTGTAAAGACAATTGTTTCATGCTTTACAGTGTAACACTAAGTAATCCATTTATTGTTTATCTAACACAGAGATCCATTCCATTATTGTAAGGGACAATTGGACAGGATGGCAGTGCACCTCATGGCCCACTCAGACTCACATCCACTCTCACTAGTCTGACATTTCTCTGTTACAACATCAACTCCAACTGTGTTAGGTTGAAAACAACCAAAGCAATAACCATAACAGTTTCTTTCTTTTACCAGGTGGTGTGTCACACTGTTTTGATTTGACTAGACTACTCATTACGGAGTGTGACCCTGCAGGAAGACTCTTATGCCATCTCTCTCTCTCTCTCTATATATATATATATATATATATATATGTACTCTATGGTCAAAGACCATCACGCCTAAATGAAGTTGTTGGACATCCTATCCCAATACCAGGAATTTTAATATGGAGTTGGACCCCCACCCCTTTGTAGCTATAACAGTTTCTACTCTTTTGGGAGAGCTTCCCATAGGATTTTCGACTGTGTCTATGGGGAATTGTGCCCATTCAGCCAAAGTACATTTGTGAGTTCAGGTATTCATGTTGGACAAGAAGACCTGGCTCAGATTCAACATTTCAATCCATCCCCAGAGATCAGTAAGTTTAAGGTCAGGGATCTGTGGTGGCCACTGGAGTTCCTCCATGACTTGGCTTGATACACAGGGGGTACAGTCATGGTGGAACAGAAAAGAGCCTTCCCCAAACCTTTGCCACAGTTTTTGAAAATTTCTTACGAAACAGGTTGCAGTCACTTACGTATCTCCATTGTATTCAATGGGAAGTTGCATACGATTTATGAAGAGTCTTGCGATGGGTTGGTGCAGGCAGTTTAAGCATTACATTTCCTTATTTGGCTGATGCCCTTTACCCAATGCAACTTACAACATTGACGACTGGACAGTTGGAGCACAGGCAGGTCAAGTGAGTTGCTTATGGTCACACAGTGTCAGTAGTGAGATTTGAACCCACAACCTCAGTGTTTGAAGTCCAGAGCCTTAACCACTACACCACACTGCCTGCTCCACAATGAGTGTCAATGACAAAACTCCATGGGGTAATCAGCACAGATGATCAAAAATCTTACGCTATCACTGGCAGCAGCAATTCTCAATGGTCACTCCAAAACCTGATGGTCACCATGCAGTGGGTCTCGAAGACATTAAGATGAACAAGATTGGGTCACAAGAAATGAAACTGTTAAGAAACACTGGTCTAAAATATCTTTGTACGCTATAGCATTAATGGTACCCTTCAAAGGAACTAAGAGGTTTGGCCCAAACCCTGAAAATCAGCCCCAGACTATTATCCGCGCCACCTTCCCTATGGAGTCTGGAAGGTAGTGTTCTTCTGCCATCAGCCAAACCCAGATTTGGCCATCAGACTGTCAGATAGTGAAGTGTGATTCAACACTCCACAGAATAAATGTTTCCAATAACGGGTTGCTTCACATCACTACAGCTGACGCCTGGCATGGCGCATTGTGATCTTAGGACTGTACGCAGCTGTTTGTCCATAGAAACTCATTTCTTGAAGCTCCTGATGCACAGTTCTTATGCTGAGGTTACTTTCAGAGGTTGTTTAGAACTCTGTTGTGAGTGATGTAATAGCATCCGGTGGTCCCGCTCTGTGAGTTTGTGTGGTCTACCACTTTTGTGGATGAGCTGTTGTTGCTCCTTGAGGCTTCCACCTCAAAATATCATCACTTGCAGATGACCAGGGCTTCCAACTCTCTTTCTCTAAAAATGAGGACATTTGGGTCGAAACTTGAGGACTTTAGAGGAGGCCTTTCCCCGTGATGCCATGCTAAGCCTTTATACTGTCTTATGGATTTTAAAAATGATATAAACCTTTAGTCGCAGTTTATCACTATAATTATGATATGATGGCCACAATCACAGACACTGGCAAACCCATGAAATATTTTGAAAATGTCAAGCATCTTAAATTAACAGACTTCATTCTTTCCATTCTTATTGGATAGCTTAACTGTCGAAAATTCACTTCTAATAAAATAAAATTAATTTTACTCTTTTCAATTTAGTTTATTTGCAATAAATGTGTGATTTTATTTAATTAACTGAAACTTTAATAGTTGACTCATTCATTTACAATTATAAATCCATTTTGGAACGACGAGTGGTCATAACAACATTTTCCATTAAAATATTACAAAGCAGCACTTCCTCGCCCTTAAATACGACGGACTTTACCTGGATGTATGAAAGTTCTCGTTTAACCAAGCTGCTGAAAGAAGAATCAAAAATAAGATATCACATAGAAAACGTGAAATTGTAATTTTGATTTTCAATAAATTCACTTCGTTATGGTGAATTAGGATTACAAGTAATTTAAGGAAAGGAACAACATTTATAGAAAACTGTTTATTCGCCAAGAAGAAAAAGCTGAATTCAAACGATGAAGTGAAAAGCCAAGTTGGACACACATCAACTATTCTTGTCAATATTTGCGTTGTTTACTATTGGAATGGAAGTGCAGATTCTGAGAAAAAAAAGTGTGCACACTACTTCCGCAAATGCATATTGAGATTTTCAAATTTTAGGAGGCAAAATTTCGACAGTCCATGGCGTGTTAAAAATGATGTCCGGGAAAATAAGGACAGTTGGCAGCCCTACCAGGGCAGATCTAACAGAGCGGACATTTCATTTACCGACTTGTTTGTGACTAAACTTCTACTTACTGAACTGAATCCTTCCATCTGTAAGTGGATTAACAGTTTTCCGATAAACCAGAAACAATACGTTGGTGAGGGCTACCACCTCTCAGACTGTCTCGGTATGAGTACAGGAGCCCCTCAAGGCTGCGTGGTTTCCCCCTACTTTACTTCTTCTACATCAATAATTGCAGGTCCTCTGATCCTTCAGTACAAATCATTAAGTTTGCAGATGACACCACCATGATTGGTCTAATTAATAAAGGCCTCTTTATATAAAAGAGGTGTCTCTTCTTGTGTCTTGGTGTGCTTCCAACAACCTTCCATACCACCAAGACAGTGGAAATGGTCACAAACAGTTGTTACATCCTCTCCCACTATAATGGAATGATTCTGCAGTCAATATGGTGGAATCCTGGTGGGCACAGCTATCACAGACACTGTCAGCTGGCACATTAACACTGCATTTCATCACTTATTAAGGCACAGCAGTGACTGTACTTCTTATACCAACTAAAGAAATCGAATATTTCCCAGCCAATCCTAGTTCAGTTTTACGAAGCCATAATTGAAAGTGTAATCACATCCTCCGTTGTTGTCTGGTTTGGTTCAGCAATGGCACACTCCAAATCTAAATTACAGCATATTGTGAGATCTGCTGAGAAAATAATTGGCTGTACCCTTCCATCTGTGGCAGACCTGTAGACATCTTGCGTCACTAACCATGTCATAAGGATCACCACAGACTCATAGCACTCACCTCATCACTTGTTCCAAAAACTCCCCTCTGGTAAACACTTCACGTCAATTTAAAACTAACAGACACCTCAACAGTTTCTTTCCCAGAGCCACAGCCCTCTTAAAACAGTAACTTAGCCGTCTTCTTTGTATATTCATGGGTTCGGTCATATGCTGTATGAATGTGTGTGTACAGATCATGTATGTGTGTGAATGTGCATATAAACACTACACACACTTTCACTTGCACATCACCCTTTGCACATCTCCTTTATAACTGCACTATTCTGCATCTTTGTTTGAGGTTTTTGTTTTTAACGTATGCTGTTTATGTTATTTGTATGTGACGTTGTGTTCTGTTAAAAGCAGCTCTGAATCTAACAAGTCAAATTCCTGTACTTTAAGTACTGGCGAATAAAAGTGATTCTGATTCAAAGGTGGCCTACTATGACAGTGCCTCATTTAAAGTCACTGAGCTCTTCAGTATGACCCATCTCACTGCCAGTGTTTGTCCACGGTGATCACATGGCCCAGTGCTGATTTCATCCATCTGTTAACAATGTGTGTGGATGAAACATCATTATAGGGAAGTCCACATACTTGCAGCCATATCATTTATATAGATATTGTGGTGAGTGAGGGAAATTGCTGAATTCCTAAAATAGTTAGGCTGCCAACCAGGCCATCCCGAATAATATCTTTTTCAAAACCAAAAGGTTACAATCGAATAAACAGGCTTAACCAGGGTGCTGGAACAAAATATATGCTTCTGGATAGTCTAATTGGGAGCTCCAGCCTTCTGCAAATTCAGGACAAAGTGACACGCCACCTTGCAGGGACAGGCTCTTTTTACTGTATATACTTGCGTTTAAGTTCTCCCGTGGATAAGTCGGGGCTTGATTTTACTGTACAATTTCCAGTATTTTATAATGTCGGTCATATAAGTCAAATGTGGAAAACTCACGCTATTGATCCAAGAGATTATGATATGCTAACACACACCAGAGCACACGGCCTTTTTCTTCTATGTATTGTGCCTTGTCACACATGGGCGATTAGGAGGCAGTCAAAGAACCTAAAGGTGAGTAAAACATCACGAGATAAGGGGTTGTCACGTGGTACTTTACCTGAACTCTTTTCTCTCATCAAACAGAAAGCAAGAAGAAAAATAATACTGCAACTTCCGGGTTCCAAAATGGCCACGATGACGTCACTTCCGGCCACCATTGATGACGTCACTTCTGACACCCACAAAACACCTCACTTCCGGGTCATCAGAAAAACGTTGTTTACGGTTTCTGTTGCAACGTCACCACCTTGCTAACCATTTCCTGTCACATCTTTTTGCTTTCTATATAACCGCCATTTTGAAAACAGTTCATTGTACTTTCTCAAGACTCTGAATCATTTAATTTTCTTATTGTCTGACGACAATATATGGGGACGGTCCCCTAATCTTTATTTTTGTACTTTGTGACGTTTATTCTCCACAGCCTACAAGACCACACAAACTATTCCAAAGCAACGTTTGCACTGATTTCTGCCTTTTGTATCTCACACCCTCATACACCTTTATGGTAAGAGCATCGCTTATCTGAGATGGAGCATTCAATCAGAAGAAAATACAAAGCTGGTTTTAAATTAAAAGCCATGCAAGTGGCGAAAGAAAATTCAACATGTCTGAGAAACTGGTGAGAGATTGGAGGAGGCAAGAAGATGTAAAATAAAATAAAAAATTATGTGCTGTATTTCTGAACGAGTGTATACGTCGGGGTCTGATTTTATGATTGATTTTCCGGGTTTCAAGGCCTGACTTATATGTGAGTATATACAATAGGGGGCCATGATTATTTGGCTTCTGGGACACCTTCTCTGTGCTGCAGAGGGAAAAGAAAAGATAGTTAGAGACACTGCCCCCTCTCACCCTGGGGTGGTACTGCATACCTGATCAGAGCAGGCAAGGTGATCCTCAGATATGCATGCATGAGAATATATACATGTATATACAGTAGATATTGTCATGCACGGGCATCTGAAAGTCACCTTCCAGGCTCGGCTAGTGTAGGCAATTAACATGCTGGGACAAGAGGGGGCGCCAAAGCTAACCATATCATCTCTTGTCTCATCCCTAGTTCAGAGAAGCTGCCCATGGAGGGCATTGCAGCCCCACACCTACTCAAGTAGGCCACATTCCTTCTGGTCGGGACAATATAAATCTGAAGATGGCATCTCAGTTGGTAGAACTACCTCCCAAATGCAGAAGACCCCAGACACAGACCAACTGGAGTGAACTGATTATCCTCAACAGCTTCTCAAAATAAAGTGGCACCTAGAGCCCAGATTGCTTCTGTTGTGCCACCATCTGCCCACTTTTGTTCAGATTTTTAAACACTTGCAGTAAACAGGGTGGCCCGGTAGAATCCCATAAGGTAGAATTATAAGCAGAATAGAGCTTGGCACTGGGGGCTCTTGGGTTTTCATAATCCCACCCACGACCGAGGCTCTTTATAGACAAGCTAGAAGGAAATGTATTCTTACCAAGTGAAAAAAAGTTCCAAAAATCTGTTACAAAATAATTATTTCTAGTTATCTCTGAGGCTAGGGATCTGCACTGGCAATCGGAAGGATACCGGTTTGAATCCCGTAAATGCCAGAAGGGACTCTGCTCCGTTGGGCCACCTTGAGCAAGGCCCTTAACCTGCAATTGCTGAGCACTTTGACTAGTGAGAAAAGTGATATATAAATGTAAAGAATTATTATTATTATTATTATAGTTTCCTTTCATTAGCACAAGGATGCCTCATAAACGTGGAAGGCATGTTTTCTTGAAATTGAAATCATGCTGTTTAAAAATGGACATATTCTGTAGGTGTTAAGTCTTTTGCATTCACCTATGGACCTGTGTACCCTTTAGCCCCATTGTAAGCTGCAAGAACAAACAGGGAATTTTTAAAATGTATAAAAAACTCTTCACTTTAGAATGCAGTTCTATGTGGCAAATTAATAAATACCATGACGTACCCTTTAAATCATATTAACATTTGTGTGTCTGGTGTAAGGCTTGTCATCCCTTGTTGCCCTCATGATATGGCACTTTTATGAGTTTATTCACAATAAGTCGAGGCAGTAGATTCCCACGGAAATTACAGATGGCTTCTAAGATGACTTTTTTTTTTATGTACACATAACCTCAACCCAATAAGTAAGCAGGAAATTCCTAAGATGGGGGGCACATGTGGAAGGTGTTTGCTAATTAATTAAACTGAGACAAGGGCCACAGTATGGTGCTGCATTAAAGACATTTTGTGTCATTTGCAGACACCAAAGATGAATATTTTAAGCAGAAAGACAATAGCCTTAAAGATAATGAAGAAAAAAATAATCAAATGATAGATTTCTGCTCAAAACTACCAGCAAATGATGGTATGAGGATGAAGCTATCAGAATCACTTCACAAAATATGCCCATTTTCAAGCAAATAAATTAAGGTAGGCCCATTCAATGTAAAAAATTGTCTTTGCTCTGCAAAATCACTCTCCTTTATCTTACAGATAACTAAGAAGTGAGCCAATGAGCAAAAAAATGCAACTATCACTGCCACACAAAGCTTTTCACATTTTCCCTGCAAATAACTCATAAAGAGCTCAATTGACGTAAAATGCCAGTACCAACGCACACAACTTTGTCCATCAGACAATCGAGAGAGGATTTAAAAAAATCAAAAATGCATTCGCCACAAATCAATATAATTTTTTAATTAAAGAATGATGAGATGAGCCAATTCATATGAAACATACAGGTGCCAGTCATAAAAGTAGAATATCATGACAAAGTTGATTTATTTCAGCAATTCCATTCAAAAAGTGAAACTTGTATATTAGATTCATTCATTACACACAGACTGATGTATTTCAAATGTTTATTTCTTTTAATTTTGATGATTATAACTGACAACTAATGAAAGTCCCAAATTCAATATCTCGGAAAATTAGAATATCAATTAAGACCAATGCAAAAAAAGGATTTTTAGAAATGTTGGCCAACTGAAAGGTATGAACATGAAAAGTATGAGCATGTACAGCACTCAATATTTAGTTGGGGCTCCTTTGGCCTGGATTACTGCAGCAATGCGGCATGGCATGGAGTCGATCAGTCTGTGGCACTGCTCAGGTGTTATGAGAGCCCATGTTGCTCTGATAGTGGCCTTCAGCTCTTCTGAATTGTTGGGTCTGGCGTATTGCATCTTCCTCTTCACAATACCCCATAGATTTTCTATGGGGTTAAGGTCAGGCGAGTTTGCTGGCCAATCAAGAACAGGGATACCATGGTCCTTAAACCGGGTACTGGTAGTTTTGGCACTTTGTGCAGGTTGGAAAATTAAATCTGCATCTCCATAAAGTTCATCAGCAGCATGAAGTGCTCTAAAACTTTCTGGTAGATGGCTGCATTGACCTTGGACCTCAGAAAACACAATGGACCAACACCAGCAGATGACATGGCACCCCAAACCATCACTGACTGTGGAAACTTTACACTGGACCTCAAGCAACATGGATTCTGTGCCTCTCCTCTCTTCCTCCAGACTCTGGGACCTTGATTTCCAAAGGAAATGCAAAATTTACTTTCATCAGAGAACATAACTTTGGACCACTCAGCAGCAGTTTTGTCTTTAGCCCAGGCGAGACGCTTCTGACGCTGTCTCTTGTTCAAGAGTGGCTTGACACAAGGAATGCGACAGCTGAAACCCATGTCTTGCATACGTCTGTGCATGGTGGTTCTTGAAGCACTGACTCCAGCTGCAGTCCACTCTTTGTGAATCTCCCCCACAGTTTTGAATGGGTTTTGTTTCACAATCCTCTCCAGGGTGCAGTTATCCCTATTGCTTGTACACTTTTTTTCTACCACATCTTGTCCTTCCCTTCGCCTCTCTATTAATGTGCTTGGACACAGAGCTCTGTGAACTGTCAGCCTCTTTAGCAAAGACCTTTTGTGTCTTGCCCTCCTCATGCAAGGTGTCAATGGTCGTCTTTTGGACAACTTGTCAAGTCAGCAGTCTTTCCCATGATTGTGTAGCCTACAGAACTAGACTAAGAGACCATTTAAAGACTTTTGCAGGTGTTTTGAGTTAATTAGCTGATTAGAGTGTGGCACCAGGTGTCTTCAATATTGAACCTTTTCACAATATTCTAATTTTCCGAGATACTGAATTTGGGACTTTCATTAGTTGTCAGTTATAATCATCAAAATTAAAAGAAATAAACATTTGAAATACGAGTATATCAGTCTGTGCGTAATGAATGAATCTAATATACAAGTTTCACTTTTTGAATGGAATTACTGAAATAAATCAACTTTGTCATGATATTCTAATTTTATGACCGGCACCTGTAATAACTATACAAAATAAGGACCATTTGTTTCAGGAAATATTTAACAGGCAAGCTAAATGAAATAAAAAGCTGTGATCATTGTGGAAAGTCACACTCATCTTCCAAGCAGATAACATAAAGAGAATGAAATTAAAGTGAAATGCTGTGATCACTGCCACACCTGCATTTTCCCAGCGAATGACATTAAGATGTTTCGATTCAAATAAAATGTAAAGAATCCCTAAACACAAACACCCGTATGAAATCACTCAGTTGACAAACATCTTAATCGATGTGCAATCATTGCTCAAAAGTGGGCTTATTGTCCCAATAAACGACACGGTAGTGTGCTGATCACTACGAAGCACCAACAAAATGTTTTTAAGCAAACATCTAAATGGAGAGCTAATTGATGCAAAACACTGCAGTCGTTTTCCCAGCTAATGATCATAAGGCCAGAAATCAATATGAAATATCACTACTGTTGCATTGCATAAACCCACAATCATTTCCCCAGTAAATGTCTGAAAGAGTATCAGCATTGAGGAAACTACGATCGTCATTGTACAAAGCCTCAACGGTTTTTCTAGGCAAACAATCTAGAAGAAGAGCAAAAGATGTAAAACTCGACAATCATGACACAAACCTTCCCCAAATGATCAACCGAGACAGAATTCAGTCAGTTAATCAGTCGGTCGGTCACTCTTAGTAACAGCGCAAGTACAGACGCAAACCAAGTGTATGTGTGTGTACTGCATAATATTAACAAAAAGAGCAGTTTAAAACTAAAAACGGCAAATATAGGAGTGAGTGGGGATCGAACCGGAGACTCATGATTACACTTGGTTTACGTCTGTAACTTGCGCTGTTACTTAGAGTCAGATCGGGGGGGAGGGGTTAGAGCGCGTAAGCTTATTCAGTGCAGCTGAAACAACGCACATGTTGATCTTTGTTATCTTTCAGTACATGTGCCTTCCCTGTTTATTTACAGTATATATCTAGTGACTTCTCTGCCTGTCTGTCTCTCTATTATGACGATCTCATTAACGGACAGTGCATACCAATTTATAAATGTTATGTCCGTTTGAGGTTAAAAAGAAAAAAAAATTACACTTTCTCCACAGCAGGGAATCGAATTCGAGTCTGCTCTCTGCAAAGCAAATCTTAACGTGCTACACTACGGAAGCTGTTGTAACATTCTTGAACCTTTTGTGAAAGTGTTTATTTGATGTTTGGACTTAATGCTTCACACATTCTATAGCTTATGCCTACATTTTGTAACATTTATTACTAAAATATGAAAAAGTTTCTGTTTTAACAATGTGTTTACACAGATTACTGTAGAAACAGAACACACATGAAATGCATGTGTTCCAAATAAGGATCTATCATTTCCACTCTAAAACTCCACTTCACTCCCAGATAATCAATCAAGGCATGAGCTGGGAGAGGTTCAGGCATGTTCTAAGTCGGTGGGGGGATGGAATAGCCGGCTGCTTGCAGCTTGTCTTTATCAGCACATTTAGATGACAAAAGACGCTGGCGGAGTGGTGCGAACAGTTTTAAGGTGGGCCAGATCTACGAGTCTAGTATTAACCTGCATGTCTTTGGACTGTGGGAGGAAACCGAAGCACCAGGAGGAAACCCATGCAAACATGGGGAGGACATGCAAACTCCACACGGGGAGGACCCGGGAGGCAAAGCCTGGACTCCTTACTGCGAGGCAGCAGCACTACCCACTGTGCCCCCCGGGCAGAATTCAGTTAATGTTAAATGCAGTTGTTGAGCACACAACATTTAGCGCGTTCATTTTAAACTGGAGTGTAATGATTCTGAGCAGCAGGGATAATCATTGTTTTTTTGTAGTGTTAAGTCTAAGGGTCCATTGACACTTCAGTATTTACGGCACTGGACCAGAATGCTTTTAAACTGATTGGAAAGTTATTTACTGTTATATTCAATGACACAATTCACATATAAGTGTTGTAATAGAGCGGGTTTAGAAAGTTCCTTTCTGCAATGGTTTTAGGGGTAGTTTTTGCCAAATGCTTGTTCCATTGAAATGAGTAGTAACATTCATAAAATGCCTGTTTCTACATTGTTTTTACAGGAAGCCACTGCCTCTGTCCTAACAGGACCCTTTCAAAAAAGTCAACACTTATCAGAACATACAAAATACTCCCTTTATGACTGTCAGTAAAAAAAATGTATTTATATCTACTCTCTATATATAAAATCCTAAGCCTAAATGTGCAACGATTTTGTGCAACAATTTTCTGGGACTTTTTTGTCACGTTTGAAATCGGGCTTATTTGAAAACATAGAGTACATATATTAGTTTGGTATCATTCTTTTCAGGATTTATCAAACTTTAATGTGATATTGTTCGATTTTCAGATTCTTATTCTGTTTTTAAATTATAAACTAAAAAATGTCAAGAACTCACATCCTGAGACTTTGTGCCAAAAGATTTAACCATGCCCGGGCCCGGAAATAAAAGACAAAGAGTAGGAAAGCTGCTGTACAGGCTTTTAAATGTTCAAAGTGCCACGTGAGATGCAGATCACGCAGTACAGCAGCAGCAGTAGCAGCAAGCTAGCAGCTGATCGAGCAAAGAGGAGGTAAAAAAAAAAACTTTTTTTCCCATTGTATCACCGTTTAAGAGGGGGTTTCAGAGGAGCAACCACATCTCCTTGGGGTGCATTCAGACCTCCTCTTCACAACGCGAGCAGCAGAGATGCTAAGTGGCTGGCGAGTGAAATGAGCAGGGGGCGAACCCCCTAGTGTATATATATATATATATATATATATATATATATATATATATATATATATATATATACATATATATATTGTAAAGAATTCCAAGCACAGTAGAAAAAGGTTTGGGGTTTTTCCAGCCCCGTATATTGTCTACAATCCACAGACAATCAAAAAAACAGGTCAAAACAGAGAAAAACAAAACTAGGCGTCGGCGGCCATTTTATATGGGAGGAGCCAGAAGTGGAGGAATGCTGGGAAGGAGGCGTGAGGGATGACGGGACTGCTGACGTCAGAGAAGATGGCGGAGGAAGGGCGGAAGTGGACGTACTGCGGTACAGTGCCCTATGGCGGAGCGTCTTTACTTCTGGAAAACAAAGGAGAAAGGTTAGTACCCCGCCATTTCCCGCCAGCGAACGTCTTTCGATGTGCTTTAAGGTCCATCCGCGGCCTCCTACTTGCGCATGCATGACAATATATATATATATATATATATATATATATATATATATATATATATATATATATATGTTCACGGAGGCCTTTGAAGACAGAGACAGAATCTATGCAAAAAAAGACTTTATATTTCTTTACATGATTCTATACACACTTAAGAAGATACTGTGACATTAGCATAATATGATTTAACATTAAATATTTAAACAGAATCTAAATCAACATTGGGTAGTGTTAAGAGTGGTGTCAAGCAGGGGTCACTTTTATATTTTTAATATATGTAAACGATTTAAATATAAATATAAATAACAAATTGTTTCAGTTTGCAGTTGATACCAAACGAGGGGCTTTGGTATACGAGATGAGATACAAAAATAACTGGACTGGGCTCGGGGCTTTCCTGGAAAATCATCTGGAGGTTGGCTGGATGAGAATCATAGAACTATATCCCCTCCTACTCGCCCTCTCAAACCGCTGACCGGCTAGGTATATCCTGTGAACAATCCAGTCAGTATCTGCACAACAATCGCTACACGAGATGCCGAGACAATGCCGGGTGAAAAAAAGCAGTTTTAGACTGACAAAAACATTCCTGTCCTCAATCATCCTCCCATTTCACCTGATTTAGCACCCTGTGATTTTTAGTTGTTCCCAAAAATCAAAAGTGACCTGAAGGGAACACATTTTTCTTCAATTGATAAAGTGAAGACAGAAACGGCAAGCCTGTTGAACAGCCTCAAGCAAGAAGACTTTCAGCACTGTTTCAATCAATGGAAGATACATATGGAGCGCTGTAGAGATCGGGAGGGGAAGAATATGGAAGGGGGCAAACTTTAGAATGCTGTAATTCATCAATAAATATTTTTTTTACCAATCTGGTTATTTTTGTGTCTCACCTCATATAATGTTAATCTGTTTAATCAACACAGATGAACTTGGACAGCATACAGGTTTGGACAGATTTGAGGCAGATAATAATAACTAGCCAACCCGCAGCGTACCATACGCTGCATAATCAGGCCGGTTTTTTAATGATTTTTAAGCACAGGGAGAAAAGTAACATTTGAAAAATCGGTAATGTAATAAATCAGCAAGAAAAGCAACATTGTAACAATGCACGGAACGAACCAACACGCAATCGTCCGTGACTGAAAACTGGCGGACCGTCCTCGCGCCTCCTCCTGCCAGACGGAGGGATGGCGCCGAGGTTGGAACGAGAGGAGAGAAGGACGTCCATTCAGCTCCGTCCGTCATGCTAGTCTGCTGATTTCTCATTCAGTATGCACTGCCCGCTCATGTGCCCACCTCCAACTTGTCACTTGAGCCGTCGTCTTTATACAGTCCAGATGTACGTGTGACTGACGTAGACTTTTCATTGCTCTGTGTGAATCTAGCTGTTCTTCTCTATATAATCCACTAAGACACCCGGCCACGGTAGTAGCGAGGTGGGAGGGGGGTGTGTACAAAGGGTTGCGACGTAAGCAGTGGGAGCGTATGAGTCGCACTTAGTGGTAATTCCATGGATTGCAGCCCGAACGGCTTACCCACGCCGGGTCGACAAACGCTCAATGTCATGCATAATTATTTATTGAATGCTAAACACTTCTGGAAAGACACAGTTGTCTAAAACGGGTTGGTGTGAGAATATAACAGTAAGTGAATGAAAAGATGGAACTCTGGAGAGAGAAAAATACAACACAATAGTGATCCCGCGGCATAACAAACGCTGCATAATTATTTATTGATGGTTGAACACTTCTGGAAAGACACAGTTGTCTAAAAAGGGAGGGTTTGAGGAACAGAAAGTGAATGAAAAGAATGAAGTCTAGAGTTTTCATTGCTCTGTGCGATTTTGGCTGCCTTTGTATATATAATCCACCAAGACACCTGACCACAGTAGTGGGGGGGGTGCACAAAGTGCAGGAGCATCTAAGAAGACGCATGTTTGTCGCGGATGCGAATTGCTGTATGTAGTGTGTAAAACAGTTTGCTAAGGTGCGCGGTCATGCGTCGTAACGAAAACTCGGTTTTTAAAGACTGCTTACTTCATTGTGTTTTAACCTCAGTTGTAAAGGATTTTTTTTAAGGATCCCATGGGATACCCCTCGCAAACCGTTTCACACGCTACATATGGCGATTCACCCCAGCGAGAAACATGCCTCTATGAACAGTCAACGTAGCTTGGAGGTGCCTGACATGCACATGACATTAACCTGACCTGCACTGCATGTGGCCTCTATGACAGTCGAATATAAATTTTTTCTGTGTCGTCGCGTCCGAGTTGGTAGGCGTGGCCCTGTGAGTCGTCGTCGTATCCAATGAACTTGGAGTTGGTGGCCGTGGCTCCTTCCTGCGTGCGCCATAGGTGTCTCACTTGTCGGCGGCTTAGTGAATCCACGCCCCTTCCGGCGTGCTTTCCATGGTTGTCTTGCCTTAGTGAATTATATATATAGATAGATAATAATAATAATAATAAATTTTATTTATATTGCGCTTTATATTTAACAATCTCAAAGTGCTACAAAATAAGAATAAAGTAACAAACAAGATAATCTATAGAAATAATTTAACAAAATGTCTTTCTAAAAAGATACGTTTTTAGCTTTCGTTTAAAAGCATCGGTGGACTGTGGGGCTCTCATGAAATCAGGGAGAGAATTCCACAGCCTCGGCGCCACCGAAGAAAAGGCCTTATCACCCATACTGCTAAGCGTAGTTCTGGGAACTTGAAGAATGCTAGTATGCACAGAGCGGAGGGTGCGTGAGGAAGTATGAAGGATAAGGAGCTCCTGTAAATACAGGGGAGCAGATCCATAAATGCACTGCACAGGAGGGAAACCTTGTACTCTATTCTAAGTGGTACAGGGAGCCAGTGAAGGGTTTTCAAGATAGGAGTGATGTGGCTATGCTTTCGCACCCTCATCAGGATCCTGGCAGCGCTGTTCTGAATGTACTGGAGTCTCTGGATACTCTTGCCAGGAATCCCAATGAGGAGCGCATTACAGTAATCCAGCCTGGACGAGACAAAGGCATGGACAAGCCTCTCTGCATCTGCCAGGGTAAGTGTTGGACGGAGTTTAGCAATGTTCCTGAGATGGTGAAAAGATGACTTACAGAGATGTTTAATGTGGGTGTCAAAAGTGAGATGAAATTTAATGTAAAGTAATACATGTGGGAAGTAAAAATGTTAAGTTTGAATACACGATGGGCAGTCTGAAAATCGAGAGTACATCTTAAGAGAAGGATTTAGGAGTCATAGTGGACTCTAAGCTATCAACTTCCCAATAGTGTTCAGAAGCCATTAAGAAGGCTAACAGAATGTTAGGTTATATAGCGCCTTGATGTGTGGAGTACAAGTCACAGGAGGTTCTGCTCAAGCTTTATAACACACTGGTGAGGCCTCATCTGGAGTACTGTGTGCAGTTTTGGTCTCCAGTTTACAAAAAGGACATAGCAGCACTAGAAAAGGTCCAGAGAAGAGCGACTAGGCTGATTCCAGAAGTGCTGGCGATGAATTATGAGGAAAGATTAAAAGAGCAGAGCCTTGTCAGCTTAAGAAAAAAACGATTAAGAGGAGACTTGACTGAAGTGTTTAAAATTCTGAAGGGAATTAGTACATTGTGAGGTGTTAGAGTGAGTTCATCAAGAACACGGGGACACAGTTGGAAACTTGTTAAGGGTAAGCTTTGCACAAACATTAGGACGTTTTTCTTTACACAAAGAGCGATAGACACTTGGAATAAGCCATCAAGTAGTGTGGTAGACAGTAAGACGTTAGGGACTTTCAAAACTCGACTTGATGCTTTTTGAGAAGAAATAAGTAGACAGGACTGGTGAGCTTTGTTGGGCTGAATGGCCTCTTCTTGTCCAGATTGTTCTAATGTTGTATACTGAAATGGACAATAATATTGCACACACCACCAAAATGGAAAGACTGAGGCAAACATATGACAGTTAAACCCAAGACTGGTCATGTTTATTTAAAAATAAAAGAATGTACTCTAAAATGTAGCCCCTCCCCTCTGCAATGGCCACAGCTTAATTAAATAGCAGACACCAAGCGGCTATTTGTGTGCTATTCTTTCAGTCACATTACTCATCCAGCATTCCCAAACGTCTTCCACTGTCACACACTGTCACTCTCTAAGATCTACAGTGCTGAAGACCGACTAAACCTGCTCGTTTCAAGCATATGATTGATGGTAGGCCTACTCGAAGTAAAATATTTTCATTGCTCCCCAAGACCACTCTCATTTTCCCCACAAATAACTAGAAGTGCGCCAATGAAAGAAAAAAATTCCACTGTTACTGCTGCACAAAGCTATGCAAAATTTGTAAACCTTTCTGAAAACAGTTTTCAGTAGATTGTAGATTGATGGGCACAAATAACAAATGTTTCCAATTAAATGTACAGCACAATAGAGTGTGCAGAAAGTGAAAAGGTCTGAATCCTTTCTGAATCCACTGTACATACAGCAAGTAAAACAGACTCACTGTTACTAAGATGGGTTCTGACATCATGCGACCCAGAAATGGACTAAGCCGTCACTGAACATCTATGCCTGGTTGGATATTTAAGCAGCGCAGTGACACAAGAGATGAATGCATTAAAAAGTTTAATATACTCTGCATATCCCCAAAATATCCACTTTAATTAATTGCCAGTGATGCAGGAAATAATTAGTAAATAAAAAAAAGAGTCTTGAGCCACCATTATATTGGAAATCCAAACATGAATGCCTATTAGTTACACCTACAGGTGGAGTCCCTCATGCTCTTTTTAATGCAGCATGGCAGACTGAACAAATCTAACAGAACACTGTCAGTTCATTTAGGTGCAATTGCATAACACATTTGAATAAAAATATTTTCACCAATCAACATAGAGAAACACTCTTTATGTCATTAAGTAAAGTCAAAAAAACTTGTTAAACGTTGTGAACGCTAGGTGGCACTGTTGCCATTTTAAACTCAACTGAGAGACACTCAGCACACAGGTTAAAAGCACCAAGATGACCTCTTAATATTTTTCTTCTTTAAATAGTGTCCTTCAAGCACCACAGCCACCAATAAACAGGCATGTAATAAACACAAAGCACAATATTCTCTTTCTCCTCCACACCTCCCAGCACTGTTTTCAGCAGTCCTTTATATGTGCTCCGACCCAGAAGTCCTTCAGTCCATGTGACTTACCAGCACTTCCGGGTCAGATGAAGAACTTGAGTTTCTCATTAGCCCGGAAGTACTTCTGGACTCCAGTCCTCGTGACTTGATAGTACTTCCGGGCTATTTGGAAATAACAGTGTGTCCCATGGTGGCACCCATGATACCCAGCAGGGCTGCAATACCAAACTCCAAAGTCCATGATGTTCTGTGGGAATGTGGGGTACCATTAAGCTGTAGGGAAGCTGCCTAGTGCTTTGTAGGAGGCAGTGTCCAAATGTAGCTGCCTTCCCCCATCATTCCATCCTCTGGGCGTCCCAGCTGGGCTGAGCTGCCGGCCATCTCTTACAACATATTAAGAGTTATGGGTGGATAATTGATTAAAACAAATAAGACTTCTATATATGAAATACTAGCTGTGCCCCGCGGCTGTGCCCGCGTAGTAATGAAACAGGATAAAATCAATAGATGTTGTCACTGTATCTGATCATGTTTGGGTCTGACGGGAGAGCGTCCCCCACATGGGGAGAAAAGCTCATGGCCGTGGTTTCTCTGTCAATCAGCAGCTACCCTCTAAAACACATGGAGCTCCTCTGATCTCTCTCTCAAAAATGTCAAATGTTACTCCTTAACAATCGCTACATGATCTTGTGTGCTGAACAAACAGGCATTGCTAGCTAAGCGGAGGCGAGGTGCACTCCAATATGTGGAGAGAGGTAGACCGACTCGAGCAGAGGCTGGAGCATGAGTGAGTGAAGAAGACCCCGTCTGCCTTCCACACTCTCGAAGTCCTGCCCCCTTCCCTCGGCCCGCAGCCTCTCTTTCGGATGTGCGAAAATAAATTGGTATTTGCAAGCGAACTATGATACAAAGCGTAATGAGAGAAGTCACAAAATCAACTGGAATAAAATTATAGAAACCCGATCTAAATCCGTTAAGTAGTTCTCTTGTCGAATGTAGACCGACATACAGACAGACAGACTGACAGAAGGTTGGATTATATATATATATATATATATATATCTATATATATATATATATATATATATATATATATATCTATATATATATACATATATATATGTATATACATATGCCCTGTGTTGGCTGGGATTGGCTCCAGCAGACCCCGTGACCCTGTAGTTAGGATATACAGTAGCAGGTTGGATAATTGATGGATGGATATGGATATATATATATATATATATATATATATATATATATATATACAGTGGTACCTCTGGTCACGACTATGATTCATTGCAAAACTCTGGACGAGACCCAATTTGGTTGTGACCCGAACGTAATTTCACCATAAGGTTATATGTAAATATGATTAATCTATTCCAGGCCATATGACCTGTATGTAAATATTTTTTTAAAAATGTTTAAGGACAAAAATAGTTAATTATACCATAGAATGCACAGTCTAATAGTAAACTAAATGTAAAAACATTGAATAATACTGAGAAAACCCTGAACAACAGAGAAAACTAACATTGCAAGAGTTTACGCCAGTCCTTAACGAACTGTTCATACAAGACCCTTACGAAGCGCTTACTGTTTTAACCACAGGGAAATACTCCAAAGAAAACTACCCTGGCATGAGTCGAGTTCTGGTGGAGAAAATGGGAAACGGAGAATGGGAAATCATTTACGCGTACGAACTGGAATGGAAAGTGGTTGCCTGTGTTTTTGTTCACCCCCAGAGCGTGTGGTCGTGAACAGATGCGAAATTATGGATTGTAACCCAATTTGTACATGTTTGGAAACATTCGTGAATCGAGGTTCTAATATATATATATATGTATTGTCAGGAATGCCAGGGGTGCAATGTCCCGGCCGGGACGCCTTGAGGGACCGGAAGAGGGTCAATGCCCACCCTGGATCATGTGGGGGCTGCCCTCCTTGTTGCTTTGGGGGTCCCCGCCAGGGGGCACCCCAATGCCTTGGGGACCCTGGACCTCAGCACTTACGCCACACCAGGAAGTGCTGGGGGGAAGAAGAGGAGGGACACCCAGAGAGCTTCCGGGAGAACAGCCGGCATTTCTGCCACACTGGGGCGTGTACAGGGAGGAATGCCGGGATGATATAAAAGGGGCCGTCTCCCTTCATTCGAGGCTGGAGTCGGGTGGAGGCAGGACAAGGCAGGAGAAGAGAGAGTGAAGGCGGCCCGAAGAGAAGGCATTGTGTGGCCAGGACTGTATTGGGGTTCGTGTGTGCACTTTGACTTTGTAAATATTGTTGTAAATAAACGTGTGGTGGTGGAAAACAACATGTCTGTGTCCGGGCCGCGTTCACAATATATATATATATATATATATATATATATATATATATATATGTTATCAGAGAAGAAAATACGAAGTTAAATGTTATATATAGTCTAATTTTCTAATTTGAATGTGTTGGGACAAATGTCAGGATGTCCCATTAAATAGGCAGACATTTTCAAAACCAGCTTTAACACTGCTGAGTTATTTGAGAAAGGCAGAGTTAGTTTTCAGTAAACCAGCATCAGTTCCTGTCTTGTGCTCAGAACTGTTAAGTGCTTTCTGGAGATCATCTTTGCTCATCTTGTATTTATAATGCTTACGGTACTTGGTGCTTCTCTTCGTTAAACACCATTCTTCAAATGTTTGCCCGGTTCTGAAGTTTGCCCAATTGTGTTTGCTGCCTCCTCAGCATCTGCTGTGTCTTTGGTCCTTAGGATTCAAATAGACGACTGCATCAAAAAAACATTTTTATGTGCATATTACGTATCTGCAATGAATGATAATCAACCTTTTTCTACTCTTCTCCTTGTGGGATTTGTAAAATGAGACACACATACCGCCTAACCCTTAGCAGAAACCCATTAAAAGCTTTTTCAACATAACTCCATTTTTGCAGGCGTAGGTGGATGTTAATCCGCTTTTTACATGCATTGTAAGTATCAAAGTGAGAACATTTACAGTGGATTCATGAAGTATTCTGGCCCCTTCACTTTTTACAAACTTTCTTATGTTGCAGCCTTGTACTAAAATCATTTAAATTCTTTTGTTTTCCAACGTCAAGCAGCACTCAATATCCCAGAATGAGAAAACAAGAACAGGATTGGGAAGTGTTTGAAAATTTCTTAAAAACAAGCATTCCGACCCTTTGCTATGACCTTTGAAATTTGCTTCAGGTGTACCGCACTTTATTGATCTCCATTGAGATGTTTCTACATCTTGTTTGGAATCCACCTGTGGTCCGCCTAGTTGATTGAACACGATTAGGAGAGGCCAACACTTGTGTATAGAACAGGAGTGTCCAACGCCGGTGCTGGAGGGCCGCAGTGGCTGCAGGTCTTCATTCTAACCATCTTCTTAATTAGTGCCCGATGTTTGCTGCTAATTAACTTATTTTGTCTTCGTTTTAATTCATTTCACTCAGACCCCATAGTTGTTTCTTTTTCCTTAATTAGCAGCCAAACAAAAATCAGACACAAAACAAGCCGTCACATGACCAGCTCACCCGTGCCCATCACATAATATCTGAAAATAAAGAAAGGTGAGGGTCTTGGTAAGGTTGGTCTCTCATGTCACCAAAACATCTTGACAGTGTTCTTGGAAAAAATTCAGAAAATCAATAGTTTTGGAAAAGTCTGTTGTGGCAGAATGACAACAGCAACAAAGAGTGGAATTAAATAACGGGTTTCATTAACAACAACACTCTATTTCTAACTAAGAAACTGGTTGGAGTTTGAAGGCCCAGTTTAGCTGTTAGTTTGTTTCATGTCTCATTTCTCTTTGGCTGCCATTTAGTGAAGAAGGACTGAATTCTTAAAATTAAAATTATTAAAATGAAGGGAAAAGAAGTTAATTAGCAGTGAACTGATTAGGAAAAGGTTTAGAATGAAAATCTGCATCCACTGTGGCCCACCAGGTCTGGAGTTGGACACCCCTGTTCTATAGAATGTCCAACAGTTGACAATCAGATCAAAAGCCTAAGCCTGCTGAGCTTAGAGGCAGGATTATGTTAAGGAACACATTTGGGAAAGGCTACCAAAAATGATTGAAGGTTCTCTAAAGAGCAGTGGCCACCACAATTCTTAAATGGATCATTTGGAGCAACCATGATTCCTCCTAAAGCTGATTGTCATGATTTGATTCTTTGTTGCTTATTTGTTTTGCTGTGCCAAGCCTTGCACTACATTTTGGGGCTGACGTGCTGCCATTTTAACTCCCGTTGTTAGGTCTAACTCCTGCGTTTCTAGGGGTGTGATCTCTGAGGTCGTGACCTGTGATTATTGATGTGATTGGATAAAAGGACACCTTTGAGTTCGCTTCCTTATCCAGACTAAGGACACCAAAACCCTTTATGAAAAAAAAAATAAAGCTGCCTTGCTGTCTCCTTTTCTTATGTGAATTTTAGTTTTGACCCTTTTTGTTCTCTTAACTTCATTTTATGGTTTTCATTTTGGGCTTTGGTTTAATTCTGTTATCACCCTTGTTTTCTTATGTGCATCTTCTGGTCAGACTGTAAAGCTTATCTCTCAGTACCCTGATAGGACACTTGGAATTGCAGGAGAAGAGCCAAAAGTAAGAGAGGTGAGCAAGAACCCAGTGGTCACTCTGGCTGAACTCTGGAAAACCAGTGTTGAGATGGGAAAAACTTCCAGAAGGACAATCACCACTGCAACACTCCAGCGATTTGGACTTTATAACAGAGTGGCCAAACATAAACCCCTCCTCAGTAAAATGCACATGAAAACCCACTTGGAGTTTGTAAAACGGCACCTAAAGGACTCTCAGAATGTGAGAAGCAAGATTCTCTGGTATGATGAAACCAAGGCTAGCATCATGTCTGGAGGAAACAAGACACCGCTCGTCACCTGGGCAATACCATCACAAAGGTGAAGCATGGTGAGGGCGGTATCTTGCTGTTGGGTTGTTTGTCACTGTCAGAGACAGGGAGACTTGAGGAAGCTGAATGGAGCAAAGTACAAAGATATGCTTAATGAAAACCTGTTCCAGAGCGCTCGTGACCTCAGACTGGGCTGAAGCTTCTCCTTCTAACAGAAAAACGACCCTAAGCACGAAGCAAAGATAACACAAAAATAGTCAGGAGACAACTCTGTCAGTGTTGTGTGCAGCTTGTCACATCACAACCAAGAAGATGCCAGGCTGGAATCTCTGACAAAGGAACTTCAACAAAGTGCTGAGTAAAGGGTCTGAATACTTGTGTCGATGGGATATTTCAATTAGAAAGATAGATAGATAGATATGAAAGGCACTATATAATAGATAGATAGATATGAAAGGCACTATATAATAGATAGATAGATATAAAAAGGCACTATATAATAATATAGATAGATAGATGTGAAAGGCACTATATGATAGATAGATAGATATGAAAGGCACTATATAATAATATAGATAGATAGATGTGAAAGGCACTATATGATAGATAGATAGATAGATATGAAAGGCACTATATAATAGATAGATAGATAGATAGATAGATAGATAGAAAGGCACAATATAATAGATAGATAGATATGAAAGGCACTATATAATAGATAGATAGATAGATAGATATGAAAGGCACTATATAATAATATAGATAGATAGATAGATAGATGTGAAAGGCGCTATATGATCGATAGATATCAAAGGCACTATATAATAATATAGATAGATAGATAGATGTTAAAGGCACTATATGATAGATAGATAGAGAGATAGATAGATGTGAAAGGCACTATATAATAATATAGATAGATAAATAGATAGATATGTAAGGCACTATATAATAGATAGATAGATAGATAGATAGACCATACCAAATAGCTGGGGATCCACCTGATAACTTTGTTACAATTTGACTAAAATCCTGAAAGTCCAAAAGAGATTGTTAGCTGCCATCAATAGGTCTGCCCACTAGTCTCCTACTGTAGTCTTATGAGTGACAACTAATTCACTTTGTGTTCAATTTTAAAGCAGCAGAACCAAAAGCAACAGGGTGGAAGATGGCATAGCCATTCTTCTTCTGGCACAGAAGCTCCAGATAATAAACAAATAAACAAACATGATGAAAACAAACAACAAGCCACCCATTCTAAAACACACATCCACACTTCTGGCTTGGATAACAAAGAGCTGCCTTTTCAATACAGACTTGCAGGTGGCAATAAGATGACGTCAGACCTGCTCGGATTGTGCCGCAGGTTTCTATTTAAAGGCATGCATATTTGAATAGAGCAGGTCCAGAAAAGAAAGAGGCTTAATAGGCACCTGATTCCTTTTTGAAGTCACCAGAAATAAGAATGATTCATCATTTAGATGTTTACACAGAGTGAATCATTTCTGCTTCTGTGTCAGCTAGGATGATGTTATTTGTTTCCCGGGCAGTGACACAGATGAATTCAGTCTGCAGTTCAATGCCTGGATGACACATTTAGTTTTAATCATACTGTGCTCCCTTTTTCATCACTGCCCATTCACGAAAAATTCCTGTCCTGACCTCGTCCTGTTTTTTCCTCTCTGTCTAATCAAACTCAAACTCATCCAACATTAAAATAGCATCCAGTGTAAGCTGGTTCTCCACAGTACCCAAATATATCACAGGACCAGAGCTCGTCTTAACTCACTGTGAGATATAACAATTCAGACAACTTATAAGAAAGCAATTGAACATTTCTCATTATATGAAGTCAGGCCAGGTCTAAATCCTTTCCACCATACATTAGTCCTCGTTCCGGATCTTCACCTCTTCCATCTTCAGACAAGCTTGTAACTTTTATCCTTGCTTCAGATATTTGTCCAATTCATTAACAGAGGAGCAGCTCTTCGGACAGGGCATAACAGGGCTCTTTAGGTGGCGGTGATCGCAGTGATGTTCTAGACGTAGGCAGCCATCAGATCTTTTTTGCTCATCATGTGAAATTTCTCAAGTTCTTAGCTTGTCTTAGAGGTAGTTGAGGTGGGCCGATGCGTGGGTCTACATTGACAGCAGCATCTCTACAGTTTAGTTTAAAATTCATTTAAAAATGTATGGTGATAAGCCAGAGGCCAAATCTTAATATTACTATTTCATAACATTAATTAGTTGCATTAAAACCATTAAATAATTCTAAATACATTTTAAAGGGTCTTTTTATAAAAATGTTAAAGTTCAAGCAAAGGTACGCAGATGTAATCACTGACCATGGTTCTGGCGAGTGCCGATGCATTGCTTATTGATTCGCACATGTAAGTAAGACTTTCACTGAACCCTGCACACATGACAATAAGGACCCTACAGTCCCCATCTTGGATTTGTTCAGGAGTGGCAGTTCACCTATCACACACGTCAGGATGTGAAGGAAAATTCAGAACATCTGTAGGAAAGCACAGGTACATGAAGAATGCACAAACTCTATGCCGATAGTGATTAAAGGGCACACAGTCCTAAGTTATGAGGGCACTTCTTGGAGAAATTGAAGTTTTCGAGTTAAGGAATCGCAAATGCTGATGATTTTGATTAGCAGGCAAGTAAGAATTCCACTGTGCTCTGTACACATGACAGTAATGGCACTATAATGCTACTATAAATCTATTTCATGACAGCCAGTGTGGTTGTTGCAAGGGAGACCTGGTGCTATAAAGGACGTAATCAGGGGCCACTAGAGGGAACACTAGCCTTGTATCCCTGAAGCAAAACAGGACCACCCTGACTTCAGAAGTAATCTGGGATGTGGTCACATGTGACCCTGGGATGGGATTTACAGGGCAACTTGAACTTGAAGTCAGCAACCTGCAATGGACTTGATGCTACTGGAAAAGACCTACGCATTTCATTGTGCCCTGAAATCGGATAGGTAAATGGAAAAAATAAATGGATGGATTAACGGATCAAAATTTGGAGGGTCAGTGGTTAGGACAGCATCTCATGGTTTCTGGGTCCCAGGTTCAAGAGTGGACCTGGTCACTGTCAGAATGAAGTTCACACTTATTTCCCATGTCTTCCTAAAGTCACGTGCATTAGCCTGGTTGGTGATTCTAAACTGGCCCAGTATCTGTGGGTGGCTGTGCTGTATGACATACTGGTGTCCCATTCCTAGTTAGTCTTTAGTTTAAAGCCAATGATGATGAGAAAGGCTGAGATTCCATGCCACCATGTAAAAGAAAAGTTGGTACAAATAATTGAACAGCTCAAAATGTGAAATGAAGTGCAAAAATGTGGAATATCTAGCATACACTCACCTAAAGGATTATTAGGAACGCCATACTAATACGGTGTTTGACCCCCTTTCGCCTTCAGAACTGCCTTAATTCTACGTGGCATTGATTCAACAAGGTGCTGAAAGCATTCTTTAGAAATGTTGGCCCATATTGATAGGATAGCGTCTTGCAGTTGATGGAGATTTCTGAGATGCACATCCAGGGCACGAAGCTCCCGTTCCACCACATCCCAAAGATGCTCTATTGGGTTGAGATCTGGTGACTGTGGGGGCCATTTTAGTACAGTGAACTCATTGTCATGTTCAAGAAACCAATTTGAAATGATTCGAGCTTTGTGACATGGTGCATTATCCTGCTGGAAGTAGCCATTAGAGGATGGGTACATGGTGGTCATGAAGGGATGGACATGGTCAGAAACAATGCTCAGGTAGCCCGTGGCATTTAAATGATGCCCAATTGGCACCAAGGGGCCTAAAGTGTGCCAAGAAAACATCCCCCACACCATTACACCACCACCAGCAGCCTGCACAGTGGTAACAAGGCATGATGGATCCATGTTCTCATTCTGTTTACTCCAAATTCTGACTCTACCATTTGAATGTCTCAACAGAAATCGAGACTCACAGACCAGGCAACATTTTTCCAGTCTTCAACTGTCCAATTTTGGTGAGCGTGTGCAAATTGTAGCCTCTTTTTCCTATTTGTAGTGGAGATGAGTGGGGTCTTCTGCTGTTGTAGCCCATCCGCCTCAAGGTTGTGCGTGTTGTGGCTTCACAAATGCTTTGCTGCATACCTCGGTTGTAACGAGTGGTTATTTCAGTCAAAGTTGCTCTTCTATCAGCTTGAATCAGTCGGCCCATTCTCCTCTGACCTCTAGCATCAACAAGGCATTTTCGCCCACAGGACTGCCGCATACTGGATGTTTTTCCCTTTTCTTACCATTCTTTGTAAACCCTAGAAATGGTTGTGCGTGAAAATCCCAGTAACTGAGCAGATTGAAATACTCAGACCGGCCCGTCTGGCACCAACAACCATGCCACGCTCAAAATTGCTTAAATTACCTTTCTTTCCCATTCTGACATTCAGTTTGGAGTTCAGGAGATTGTCTTGACCAGGACCACACCCCTAAATGCATTGAAGCAACTGCCATGTGATTGGTTGATTAGATAATTGCATTAATGAGAAATTGAACAGGTGTTCCTAATAATCCTTTAGGTGAGTGGATATAGTAATACATATTTTCCAGATGCTCTTTATTTGTAAATGTAATTTCGTTTTGTCTTTTATTTGTTTGGGAGGAGATGTGGTTCTGAGGGTAGGGATCTGTGCCAGCAATAAGAAGGTTGCCGGTTCAAATGTCAGAAGTGAATCTACTCTGTTGAGCCCTAGGGCAAGGCCCTTAACCTGCAGTCGCTACGTCCTGGGTATGACATTAACCTGAATCCAGCCCTGCATGCAGGTTGTCCAACTTACAGGGACAACTTGGGGGCTGGTGGCAGGACTGGTTCCCCAGCCACCATAAAAGAACCTCACTCTGTCTCAGTGTGGTGCTGAGGTGTCACCCGTTGTGCATGTTGCTGCACTTGAGTCCCAACATGGGTGATGGTTCATTGTGTAGTGGGGTCAGCAACACGCTATTTCAGTGCATACTCCCAACCTCACCTCCTTTATTTGTAAAATTGCGTTTGTACATTTATTTTAATTTTAACATTTACTGTAAGTCACTTTATTTCTCGGATAAGACTTCTGAACAGGGTTGTCGCATTACCAAAATTCCAAACTTCAATGTGATACTTAGGAAAGTTTTGAATTTCAATATCATTTTCAATACCCAATACACCCCACCCTGAACTCCCACTTCATTTAGTTTGATTCCCTAACCTCTCATGTGGGACCTTATCAAATGCTTCCTCAAATCGAGATAAATACTATCAATGGCTTCCACGTCCAAGTGCGACTGGCAAAAGTGGGATGCAGTAAATAGAAGGATGTAATACAAAGCGAAATGTGTTAAAGCAAATTTTATTAATCTGCTCTGGCCTGGAGGCTATCATGTTCTTTCAAGTGAACATTTTACTTGTAATTAAATAACTGATGAGTTACAAAATCACGTCCAAGAGAGATATATTGAAATGCTGCTGCTGCCTGCTGCACTAAATTTCCCGCAGGAAACCTTTAGAAGCTGAGATTGATTGTTAAGTCTTTTATTTATTTACCCCAAGACGCACTTCATTGATGTGAACTAGGGACAGTCATGGGGACTGAAAGTGACAGCTTTGTGCTTTATATATTACCTTGAATTTGAGAAACACCCTACTGGTAAATACCTGACACTATGCCCGCCACTGTTCGAAGCAAGACCCCAGGCCCATAGGCCTCATTTGATGGTTGTCTGTTTGTGAAGCCATATGGTGTGTGACCATATCAAACATTCATCCATTTGCTAGGCCATTGCTGCATTCTTCACACCATGGTGTTTGCTATAAAAACGTGAAGTGTCATGTACAGCATTGGTGTGTGCTGCACCATGTCTATAGTGTCCAACTCTAAAGAGTACTTGAAGAACAGTTTGCGATGAAACTCCATTCATTCATTCATCCATCCATCTATGATCAAACCCAATTAAGGGTGACTTTACCCAAAATGTCACAGGGCTAAGAACACCAATAAACTCCATCTAAAGACCCATCAGCAATAATGATGGGTAATTTGTGAACAGTTCTTTCTTTTTGAATGACTCGTTGCAGTGAATCATATCAACTGATCTGTGAGCATGAATGAATCGAGCACGTGTTCTTCCTGTGCAATGTCAGTAGCGTCTTTCGTTTTGGTCGTAGATGTTTAAAGCATATGCGCTAAAATGGCCTGAATCACGAGTCTTGTCTCAGTTGATCTGTGAGAGAGTCACTACCCGAGAAACAGTTTAGCGATTCTCGTTCATTTGATTTGTGAACACATCACTACCTGAGAATTGGTCTAATGATTCTCATTGATTTTACTTGTGAATGAATCATTATAAGTTGTCATTCACTTGTGATTCTGTAATGAAATGCCATATTTTAATTACTGTTGTGACAGATTAAGGGCTTCCTCGCACCCTTGTACCCTCAGACCACACGTCAGACACCAGATAAAAGTCCAATTATTATTTATTATAATAATTATGTGCACAAAGCACGCTCCGATCCACAATTCTCTAATAAACCAACAATAATAACAAATAACCAGTCCTCCAAACTCTCAGACGCTTAGCCACCCTGCCTCCCAACTCAGCTCGTTGTCTGTGAGTTCCCATAGTCCTTTTATACTCCCTGACCCAGAGGTGTTTCTGCCCAACAGTTCACAAGTCTTTATTCCTTCCAGGTCAGGGTAAATAGTCCTTTTCTTCAACCCGGAAGTCCGTCGCTCTTCCTATGACGAACCTCCGGGTCACAGGGCACGAAGAAGCCCTCGGTCCTCCCTGTAGCTCCCTCCTGTGGCCCCCATGGCATCCAGCAGGGCTGTGCATAAAAACCACATTGTCCATGATGCCCTGCTGGTCTTCTGGGGACCTCCATGCTGCAAGGAGGGCTCCACCTGGCGGCTTGGGGGTATTGGCTGGGATGAATGGCCGGCCATGTCTTACACTGTACACATCTTAAATTTGTTACCATGATTTGTGCATGGAAATAAGACAATGGCATATAAATGATCATGTTAAATATATAACATTTATAGATCATGTGTTAGGATATAGCAGGTTGGACAATGGATGGATGGATAATTACAGTACATGTGTCACAGATGGCTGGGGGGTCGCCCAGGTGGACCGGAGGAGGGCTCACACCTCCCCCAGACCATGTGGGGGCGACCGCCCTGGTGTCTATGGTGGACCAAAGGTACCGAGCTTTGAAGCTCAACCCTGTAAGGGCCCGTGGTCACCGCCAGAGGGTGCCCCAATGCCTGGGGAGCCCTGGACCTCAGCACTTCCGCCACACTGGGGAGTGCCGGTGGAAGACTGCCAGGAAGCACCTGGAGCACATTCGGGTGTGTATAAAAGGGGCCGCCTCCCTTCATACGATGACTTGAGTCGGGTGGAAGAAGGACGACGTCTGGGAGGAGGCAAGGAGGCAGGCTGAAGGAAGAAGGCATTTGCTTGCTGGCCTGGACTTTTGGGGACTTTGGGGTTGTGTGGCACTTATTGTAAATATTAGGAATGTATATTAAACGTGTGTTGGGTGACTTTGACGTGTCCGCCTGTCTGTGTCTGGGCTGGCTACCACATATGTAAATAATGTATTGTCACACATTCACGTCAGAGGAATATTGTCCAGACTCATTGAAGATATGCGATACCCCGCGGGCACTATCGCTAATTGTGTAATCTTTTTTCTTTCCCACCATACCAAGAAAATGCCCTTTAAGGGCAACTGACCCTGCCTCTTCCTGTTGGAAAATTATAACAATCTGACATCCCTGAATGCCGACATCTCATTTGGACCTGGCCCAGTAGAAGACAGAGCTCCGCAAGCCAGGCCCACTCTTAAGAGCCAACCTTTTCACAAAGCTGGAAGGCTATTTGAGTTTTGTTGTATTTTTGCGCCTCTTGTGCCCATCCTGTTTAATAACTGCCACCCAGCTAGCATCCCAATACTTCTCTGGACTCACTCTTTGTTCTTTCCACCCCCTCACAATATATAATCAATTAGATTTAAATGAATAAACAATAATATAAGTTTATATACATACAGACTATATCAAAATAATGTGTGAATTATTGAATTATATATTATGATATGATCAGAGGGGACCAACCAAGAATTCGGTGAATTATTTCAGATCTCTGTTTCTTGCCTGGTAAGATGATTAAATAAGCTGAAGTCAAACAAATCACCAGGACCAGGTAATATTTAGGCTAGCGAGTACATACTGTATATAAGCCCTTCACACATTTTTAGGAAGTCACTGTGTACTGGGGAGATTCTGAAGGACTGGAAAATAGCAAATATTATCCGGTTATGTAAAAAGGGTGACAGGGCAAATCCAAACAACTATAGGCCAGTAAGTTTAAAATGCATCATAGGAAAATTAATGGAAGGAATTATTAAGGATAAGATTGAGCAGCACATGGCAAGTACAGGAGTTATTCTGAACAGTCAGCATGGAGTAAGAAGAAGGAGGTCGTGTTTTACTGACATGCTAGAATTCTATGAGGAGGCAACAAAAGGATACGATCAAAGTGGAGCAGATGATATTATTTATCTGGACTTTCAGAAAGCATTTGATAAGGTGCCACATGAGTGGTTAGGCATCAAACTAAAAGATGTGGGAGTTCAGGGTGTGGTGTGTAGATGGGTGAAGAATTGGCTCAGACACAGAAAGCAGAGAGTGATGGTGCGAGGAACCTCATCAGAACTGGCCGATGTTAAGAGTGGTGTCCAGCAGGGGTCAGTGCTAGGGCCGCTGCTATTTTTAATATATATAAATGATTTAAATAGGAATATAAGTAACAAGCTGGTTTAGTTTGCAGATGATACCAAGATAGGTGGATCAGCAGATAATTTGGAATCCGTTATATAATTACAGAAGGTCTTGGATAGCATACAGGCTTGGGCAGATTTGTGGCAGATGAAATTTAATGTCAGTAAATGTAAAGAATTACACATAGGAAGTAAAAATATTAGGTTTGAATACACAATATGAGGTCTGAAAATTCAGAGTACAGAAAGAAGGATTTAGTAGTCATAGTGGACTCTACTCTATCAACATCCAGACAGTGTTCAGAAGCCATTAAGAAGGCTAACAGAACGTGAGGTTATATAGTGCCTTGATGTGTGGAGTACAAGTCCAAGGAGGTTCTGCTCAAGCTTTATAACACACTGGTGAGGCCTCATCTTGAGTACTGTGTGCGGTTTTGGTCTCCAGGCTACAAAAAGGACATAGCAGCACTAGAAAAGGTCCAGAGAAGAGCGACTAGGCTGATTCCAGGGCTACAGGGGTTGAATTATGAGGAAAAATTAAAAGAGCTGAGCCTTTACAGTTTAAGCAAAGGAAGATTAAGAGGTGACATGATTGAAGTGTTTAAAATTATGAAGGAAATTAGTACAGCAGATCAGGACTGTGACTTTAAAATGAGTTCAAGAACACGGGGACACAGTTGGTAACTTGTTAATTTTGCGCAAACATTAGAAAGTGTTTCTTTGCACAGAGAATCATAGACATATGGTGTATGTGACAAGTGTGTGGTAGATAGTAAGACTTTCAAAACTCGACTTGATGTTTTTTTAGAATGATTTCATATACAGGAGAGCAGCCTGGCAGTAGAGCAGTGGCAGCAAGTACTACATACAGATACAGAGAAGAGAAACAGAACAGAGGAGGGCTAGTAACAGTTTAAAATATTGTCATATTTCTATGAAAATGACTAACCACAGAAATGCAGTATGTATAGCTAATCTGCAGCTCTAGTCAGGGTATGCTAAACTAAAGTTCTAAATCTTCAGCCGGGATTTAAAAGCTGAGACTAAAGGGGCACCTCTTATAGCGGCAGCAACCATTCCACAGCTCTGGGGCCCTGCAGCTAAACGTTTCTCCTAATACTGTTTTTTACTTATTCTTGAAATCACAGTAGGCTGACATCCTGAGATTTTAATGTGTGCTCTGGTTCGTAAATAATAATTAGTTCAACTAAGTGAGCAGGGTCTTGGCCATTTAAGTAAAAAGGAGAATTTTGAAATTGGCTCTAAACTTAACCGAGAACAAGTGTAAGGACTTCAGAACTGGAGTTATGTATTCATACTTTCTAGTTTTTGTAATAGTTTCTTAGTAGCATTTTGAATTAAATAGAACTGCATAAAGATGGATTTGAGCAGCCGGTGAACACTGTATTGCAGTAGTCAGTCCTACTAGAAATAAATGCATGAATTAATTTCTCAGTATCCGACTTATTTAGAAAACATGTTCATTTCAAGCTCTTTGATGGAAAAAATGTTTTGTATAGTTTTGTAATGTATGTTTTAAATAACATGCTAGTGTAAAAGAAAACACCTAAGTTGCATGCTAATTCAGTAAGACTAATGGCGATTCTAACTGAGTTTAAAAGTGACAGAATGTTGTTAGCATCATTCCTTCAAATAAATATCATTTTGTTTTTTTTTAAATAAATGTTTATGTATTTATTTTTTTATTCAGAGACAAGTCATTTTCATCCATCCACTCATTTAACTCACTGACATGATTCATTAAGGACAGCATCAGAAAAATGTCATTTGGTTAAAAAGAAAGGTATAATTGGTTGTTGTCTGCATTTGAGTAGAAAATTAATGTTTTGTTTTTTATTGATAGTTCCCAGTGGAAATATATAATTTGAAAACGGTGCTGGGCCCGGCAGGTCACCATATTTAACTTCTGAGTATAATAATGGAGTAATGTAAGCACAGCTTTTTCAAAAATGTTCTCTAAGACGCTACCAAGATAATTATAATATTGTGAAACACAAAGATTCTATCTCCTCAATAACCCCAAAATTAAAGTTTAAAATGTTCAAATACCTTAAAGACAAGGAAATAAATATGAAATTCATAACAGACTCATAACAGATGATGAATGAGACAGAGACTGCAAGGTGCTGGTGGACCCTGTACTTATGTTGGTCTTGTGCTTCCTCACTAGACCCCTTGGACCAGCGCCTTTCCCCTGGGCATGGCTTGTGTCTTTATGCCAATCCTGATCATGCATGACCTGTCTTCTCCAACCTTCTACCAGTCCTTGTTCTACTCATAACCAAGGGCTATAGCAAAACACGTCTTTTGGCCTCTCCAAGCCCCAAACTGTGGAAAAGATAAATAAGGTATTGAGTTCACCAGCCTTAAGTTCATCATGGACCGATTCTGGCTAGTCGTGGATGAATAAAACAAACTATTAACTGAACAGTTACAGTGCAGAATTCCAGTAGGATACAATAGTTTTTTCCTAGCCATGCAACTCAAGTTTAACTTTACTGTCCCATGTAGGGAAATTAATATGTTTTGTGCATCTACAATAAGCTTACGTGGGCTTTAAATATAAAAAGACAAGGAAGAAAAAATACAGTACAAGAGATATTTATCTATCATATAACGTGCATACATATATTAAACATACATACTGTAACAAAGGCGCTGTATAGGTGCCTGACCCGACACAGATGGACACGGAGGCACGTATAAAAATAAACAAACTTGTATTTATCTTCAGCTGTGGGACACGTCTTCCCCGTGCCACACAGCCCAACACAGTCCCAAAACACACCTGCAACACCAAACACTCTTCTTCTCTCCTCTGCCACCACTCCTCTTAAAGCTCAGTCCTCCTCCTCCCAACTCTGGCTCCTCGAGTGGTGGTGGCTGGCCCTTTTAATAACCCACCCAGAAGAGTTCCAGGTGCTTGACCGCCTGGTCCTAATTGCACCTCCAGGTGGGGCTGAAGATTCATCCAGCCAGGCTGCTGAGTCCATGCAGCTGCCCCTAGCGGCCATCCGAGCCCCCAACCAGGCTGTGGAGGACTCCATCTCCCATGGAGCCCTGCAGGTGGTTGGGGAATCACCGTCAGCCATGGAGGCTGCCACCAAGCGTCCCGGGGTAGTTACTGGACTACCCATGGTGGCTCCCCTGGAACATAAGCAGCAGGGGCAACCCTGCTGGGCATGGGACCCGGCTGTCGTTCACAATACATATCCAAATATATACACTAAAAAAAAAACTTTTCACCCATCTGTATACAGTAGTGGCTTATATGACTCTGCCATGACAGTGATGGATGTGTATGCTAGTTAGCTCTTCTCATCAAACAGCCTAATTGTTGAGGTTACAATTATATCTGGAAGCTTATATTAGACATTTAAGAATATCTTTAATGTCACAGAGCTAAAATTAAACTTACAATGTATTGGGTGTATGGGGTCATTGAGGATTTGATGGACCCTTTTAAGAACCAAGTCCTCGTATAGCCATTACACTGATTTTTGTTCTGCTCCATTGACCGTATTCTCTGCCTTAATCAGGCACTGGAGTTTGACTTTGTCTTGGGCACGCAAGCTACTAAAGACGCAGATTAAGCCAAAAGAAAGAGTGTCCTGCACAGCAGATAAGCAAAACATATGGAAAATGTGGCACTTCACAATCTAGTCATTCAATTTATATAATAAAAATGGTCTTTTCTGGAATTTTTAGCTGTATCTAAAGCACTTTCATTAAATCACAACTTGTTATCAATTCCCACTCCTAAAAACTTGTAGGATGTGACTTGTTTATCTAGTTCACCATTATTTCTAAATTTGGGATCCCTGTCTTTATTTTCCTATAATCACTGACCAGTTCTTTTAGTTTTCTTTGCATTTATTCCCTGAACATTTTTAGGGCACTATCTGGTAACGTCTTCTACATCTCTGTCAAAGTATTGAATTTAATAACCTCCGCCAGTGCTGTGTCATAGAAGGTGTTGGCTGGTGACGAAGTGCAACACTGTTATATATACAGTGTTCAGTACAGGGGACAGCACACAGCCCAGGGACTGCTATAAAGATTTATGAAAATATAAAGTAGCACCCCAGATATTTGCTCAAGGTCTTTCCCCAAAGCAACAGATATATCATAGATAGATAGATAGATAGATAGATAGATAGATAGATAGATAGATAGATAGATAGATAGATAGATAGATAGATCCACGTCTGACAGACCAAGTCACCCACTCATCAATAAGCTGATCAGCAGATAAAGATGTGCAGTAGTGACTGGTCTGCTCAGACAGACATAACTCCTGTTATGTTGTATCTCAGATCAATCAAGGCAAAAAACTTGTTTTGTATTATTCGGTGGTGTGTGGCACACACAAATACACCATCTGTGTGTAGGTGTTTAGTGTTAGAATGAAAATAAGGCAGAGATATTGGATGGCAACAGAAGGAGACACCCTTCGTTTTTCGTTTTTAGTTTGAAATTTCTGCAGACAAGAGAAGAGCTTCCTGGCATCTGTCATTGGAAGCTTCTACAGGATGGCAGCCCGATTACTTGCTTCAAGGGGCCTGGAATATTGGGCCACCTCAGGTTCCAACTTTACCATAGAAATATAAATACTCTTTTTGTATTTAGTCAATGTAGGGTCTCTCATTGTTAACCCTAACGTGGGTTCTCAGCAAGGTACCTACATGGTCTTTGTTTTTGGGTGTAAGTGTCTCATTTCAGGGGCAATGCCAGGTGGTATGAACTGTCTTTGCAATACATTTTACTAAACGTGTCATCTGAGGTGGCCTGGCCACTGGCACTTCCAATAAAGTGAGTTCTGAGAGTGTTTTAATTTCTTTCTGTTACATTAAAGAATTATTTTGTTGATTCATTGCATTGCTATAACAGGCCAACATAAACTGATTAAAACCAAATTGATTTTCAAAGAAGATAAAGCAAACTCTCATAGAATAAGGTAAAATGTTATGAAGTATTGAATTTTATTTCATTTAAAAGCTCTCTTGGGTCACTGCTGATAATGTCTCAGCAGTTTTTGACTCCTGCAAGAGCTGCTGTAATATTTAAATATACTGTAGATCTTCTTCTTTCGGCTGCTCCCATTAGGGGTTGACACAGCGGATCATCTTCTTCCATATCTTTCTGTCCTCTGTATCTTGTTCTGTTACACCCATCACCTGCATGTCCTCTCTCACCACATCCATAAACCTTCGCTTAGGCCTTCCTCTTTTCCTCTTCCCTGGCAGCTCTATCCTTAACATCTTTTTCACAATTTACTCAGCATCTCTCCTCTGCACATGTCCAAACCAACACAATCTCGCCTCTCTGACTTTGTCTCCCAACTGTCCAACCTGAGCTGACTCTCTAATGTCCTCATTTCTAATCCTGTCCATCCTCGTCACAGCCAGTGCAAATCTTAACATCTTTAATTCTGCTCCCTCCAGCTCTGTCTCCAGCTTTCTGGTCAGTGCCACCGTCTCCAACCCATATAACATAGCTGGTCTCACTACCGTCCTGTAGATCTTCACTTTCACTCTCGCTGATACCTGTCTGTCACAAATCACTCCTGACACTCTTCTCCACCCATTCCACCCTGCCTGCACTCTCTTCGTCACCTCTCTTCCACAATCCCCATTACTCTGCACTGTTGATCCCAAGTTATTAAACTCATCCACCTTCACTAACTCTACTCCCAGCTTCCTCACCATTACTTTGACCTCCCTCTCATTTACACACATGTATTCTGTCTTGTTCCTACTGACCTTCATTCCTCTACTCTCTAGAGCAGATCTCCACCTCTCCAGGGTCTCCTCAACCTGCTCCTTACTATCGCTACAGATCACAATGTCATCAGCAAACATCATAGTCCACAGGGACTCCTGTCTAATCTCGTCTGTCAACCTGTTCTTCACCATTGCAATTAAGAAAGGGCTCAGAACTGATCCCTGATGTAATCCCACCTCCACCTTGAATGCATCCATCACTCCTACTGCAGACCTCACCACTGTCACACTTCCCTCGTACATATCCTGTACAACTCTTACATACTTTTCTGCCACTCCTGACTTCCTCATACAATATCACAACTCCTCTCAAGGCACCCTGTCATATGCTTTGTCTGAATTTACAAAGACACAATGCAACTCCTTCTGGCTTCCTCTATACTTCTCCATCATCATCCTCAAACATAACATCTGTGGTTCTCTTTCTTGGCATGAAACCATACTGCTGCTCACTAATCATCACCTCACTTCTTAACCTAGCTTCCACTACTCTTTCCTATAACTTCATGCTGTGGCTCATCAATTTTATCCCCTTGTAGTTACTACAGTTCTGCACATTCCCTTTATTCTTAAATATCGGTACCAGTACACGTCTTCTCCACTCCTCAGGCATCCTCTCATTTTCCAAGATTCCATTAAACAATCTGGTTAAAAACTCCACTGCTATCTCTGCTAAACACCTCCATGCTTCCACGGGTATGTTATTTGGACCAACGGCCTTGCTCCTTGCTAATCCGTTGCACTTCCTGATTCACTATCTTCACATCATCCAACCTTCACACTCTCATTCTTTTCATTCATTAACCTCTGAAAGTACTCCTTCCATCTTCTCAACACACCCTTCTCACTTGTGAGTACGTTTCCATCTTTATCCTTTATCACCCTAACCTACTACACATCTTTCCCAGCTTGGTCCCTCTGTCTTGCCCACAGGTCCTTTTCTCCCTCCTTTGTGTCCAGCCTCTCATACAACTCATCATACGCCTTTTCTTTAGCCTTCACCACCTCTCTCTTTATCTTACACCTTATCTCCTTGTACTCTTGTCTACTTTCTGCATCTCTCTGACTGTCCCACTTCTTCTTTGCCATCCTCTTCTTCCGTATACTTTCCTGTACTTCCTCATTCCACCACCAGGTTTCCTTTTCCTCCTTCCTCTTTCCAGATGTCATGCCAAGCACCCTTCTTTCTGTCACCCTTACTACATCTGCTGTAGTTTCCCAGCTGTCTGGTAATTCTTCACTGCCACCCAGTGCCTATCTGACCTCCTCCCTGTGCTGAACCTTGCAGTCTTCCTTTTTCAACTTCCACCATTTGATCCTTGGCTCTGCCCTCACTCTTCTCCTCTTCTACTTGATCTCCAATGTCATCCTACAGACGACCATCCTATGCCGCCTAACTACACTTTCCCCTGCCACCATATTACAGTCTCCAATTTCTTACAGAATGAGTCTCCTGCATAGGATATAGTCTACCTGAGTGCATCTTCCTCCACTCTTGTATGGCACCCTACATTCCTCTCTCTTCTTAAAATACGTATTCACCACAGCCATGTCCATCTTTTTCACAGAATCCACTACCATCTGACCTTCTTCATTCCTCTCCTTGACACCATACCTACCCATCACCTCCTCGTCTTCTCTGTTCCCTTCACCAACATGTCCATTGAAATCCGCTACAATCACCACTTTCTTTCCCTTTGGTACACTCTCCACCACTTCATCCAACTCACCCAACTCACTCCACCACACACCCAACTTGTGGGGCATATGCGGTAACAACATTCATCATCACACTTTAAAATTCCAGGTTCATAATCATTACTTTGTCTGATACTCTTTTCACCTCCAAAACACTCTTGACATGCTGTTCCTTCAGAATAACCCCTACTCCATTTCTCCTCCAATCCACACCATCATAGAACAATTAGAACCCACCTCCAATCCACCTGGCCTTACTCCACTTCCATTTACTCTCTTGCATGCACAATATATCAAATTTCCTCCTTTCCATCACATCAGCTAACTCTTTCACCTTACCAGTCATACTACCAGTATTCAAAGTTCATACCCTCAGTTCCACTCTCTTTACCTTCCTCCTCTCCTCCTGCCTCCGGACACGTCTCCCACCTCTTCTTCTCCTTCTTCGGCCAACAGTAACTCTGTTGGCTAACAGTACTGGTAGTGGCCATTGTTAATCCAGGATTAGACTGATCCGGTATGAAATTCTACATTATTGTCTGCATACCGTCCAACTTGAGCTGACATTTGTATTATTGTCCACATACTGATTTGGCAAAATTTTACACCGGATGCCCTTCCTGATGTAACCTTCCCCATTTATCCGGGCTTGGGAACGGCATGAAGAAAAACACTGGTTTGTGCATCCCCCGTTGCTGTATACTGTATATAACATTTGATAAAATATATTTAGAGAGCATGGCAACACTTCTGCACACCTGAAAGTAGGAAGTGTCAGACAGGATATGTTTGGTCTGTGAAAAGTCATGCTGACAATGAAGATTACATGACATGCAAAGTCGAAAGGAGCAGACATTTACTTTCTGAAGGAAAGCAGATTGTCACTTTGAGTCTATCCTGGTAACATACAGATATTAGCTTCTGAAAATTAAATGAAAGAAATCCGGCAAGCTCTGATGTCCATTACTGTATGAAACATCCTGCAGACCTTGCCCAAGCTTACACTTCTCTTGAAGTACAACATTCTCCCTACACTTTAATCTGTCCATTCATTAATGAGGAAAACACAGTTCAGACATGGGTAAAATGTTACAGTCCCACACAGGCCCGTCCCAGCTCTGCACAAATGTGTCACCTTATATTGCTTTGTAATAAAGACAAAAGAAAGAAAAAAAGGTTTGGGGTTCTAGCCGTGAAAAAAAACACATTTATTAGATATGTTTTTAAATAAGTAGAGCTACTCTGCCCATCTTGCATGACAAGAAGAAGAATGAAGTTGTCCTCAGCTCTGCTGGCAATCAATTGACAGCTGACTTCCTGTCTCCGTCTTCTCTCATCTTGTCTTCATTTGAATTTGAGGGACGATGTGAATCGGGACATGATGTCAGCCCTCGGGCTGTACAGTAATCCCTCGCTATATTGTGCTTTGACTTTCGCGGTTTCACTCTATCGCGGATTTTAAATGTAAGCACATCTAAACATATATCACAGATTTTTTAGCTGGTTCGCTTTCTGGACAATGGGTCTTTTAATTTAGGTTACATGCTTCCTCAGTTTCATTGCCCAGTTGATTTCATACAAGGGACGCTATTGGCGGATGGCTTAGAAGCTACCCAATCAGAGCATGTACAGTAATCCCTCCTCGATCGCGGGGGTTGCGTTCCAGACCCCCCGCGATAGGTGAAAATCCGCGAAGTAGAAACCATATGTTTGTGTGGTTATTTTTATATATTTTAAGCCCTTATAAACTCTCCCACCCTGTTAACATTATTAGAGCCCTCTAGACATGAAATAACACCCTTTAGTCAAACGTTTAAACTGTGCTCCATGACAAGACATGGATGACAGTTCTTTCTCACAATTAAAAGAAAGCAAACATATCTTATCTTCAAAGGAGCGCCGACATAAAGGAGCGTCAGAGCAGAGAATGTCAGAGAGAGCTGCCGCAAAGAAAAGCAAACAATCAAAAAATCAATACATGCTTTTAAGTATACAGAAGCACCGCGATAAAGCGGCATTTTGTAGAGGAGCGTCCGTGTCCTCTGTGCAAACAGCCCCTCCGTCAGGCAGAGAGAGTGAGAAAGATAGAGAGACGCAAACAAGCGCCACGCGGGAAGCATATCTTATATCATTAAGGAGTTTTAGTTAATATGCAATACATGCTCTGATTGGGTAGCTTCTAAGCCATCCGCCAATAGCGTCCCTTGTATGAAATCAACTGGGCAATGAAACTGAGGAAGCATGTAACCTAAATTAAAAGACGCATTGTCCGCAGAAAGCGGCGAACCAGCGAAAAATCTGTGATATATGTTTAGATGTGCTTACATTTAAAATCCGCGATAGAGTGAAACCACGAAAGTCAAAGCGCGATATAGCGAGGGATTACTGTATTGCATATTAACTAAAACTCCTCAATGATATAAGATATGCTTCCCGCATGGCGCTTGTTTGCTTCTCTCTATCTTTCTCACTCTCTCTGCCTGACGGAGGGGGTGTGAGCAGAGGGGCTGTTTGCACAGAGGACACGGACGCTCCTCTACAAAATGCCGCTTTATCGCGGTGCTTCTGTATACTTAAAAGCATGTATTGATTTTTTGATTGTTTGCTTTTCTTTGCGAGCGCTCTCTCTGACATTCTCTGTTCCTGATGCGCTCCTTTATGTCGGCGCTCCTTTGAAGATAAGATATGTTTGCTTTCTTTTAATTGTGAGAAAGAACTGTCATCTCTGTCTTGTCATGGAGCACAGTTTAAACGTTTGACTAAAGGATGTTATTTCATGTCTAGAGGGCTCTAATAATGTTAACAGGGTGGGAGAGTTTATAAGGGCTTAAAATATATAAAAATAACCACACAAACATATGGTTTTTACTTCGCGGATTTTCACCTATCGCGGGGGGTCTGGAACGCAACCCCCGCGATCGAGGAGGGATTACTGTATTTCCACTGCACTGGGTACAGGATCAAAAACCAGATTTATAGATGGTGCAGCCCACTTTCCAGTCCCTTTAAATCATCCCCCATAAGGTACTCAAGAGGCCCATGAGCATGACATCTTATAGTTCACAAGTGCCTATTTACATACACAGAGCCTTAGTGTGACCCTCTAGCTGTCACTTTGTCACTTTAGTTTGGCATGTGTTCTCTACTGTGACTTAAGCTAAGCACCATCCTTATCAACATTGCTTCCTATCCACTCATTTTGTGACATGGATGCTATAGGCAGTGCTGGTACTAGGTTATTTTGTACCCTAGGCCAAACTTATTAGTTTTTGGTAGCTAACCCATGTGGAGGGGTCGAGCCAAGAGACCCTATGATCTGTGCATAGGCAAATGCCTAATTCATCCTAATGGTGGCTCTAGCGCTGGCTATAGGGTGGCCATTAAGAGAGTTTCACAACAATATGGTTGACTTATCATAAGATAATTTTTCAGGTACTTAACCTGACGATAGCAAAACCCCAGATGACTGCAGTCCAGTTGATAGATATGATTCCTTCCAGCATATCTTGTCCTCTCCTCCTTGCTCTTCTCCTGGTAGGATGGGCCTGGTACACTGCTTGATGTTGGCAGTTAGAGGGCACTACATGACCAGGCTATGTCATCTGGCTCCTCTAAATCTAGAGTTTGTACTTCAAGATCATCCCATGTTGCCAAGCTCCTCTAGAAACCATGTACATGAAACTAATCTCAGCCACTTCTACTCAAGATTTTATACTTTGAGTCTCCACCCACAACTTTTGGCCAAGCTTTGTTGGGTGTCTGTTAAACTTCATCCACAGACCACAGTCCAGTAAAGCACAAATGGTATTGCTGCCACTACATCTATCAATGGGCCAATCTCACCATTACTCCTCACCTTACCGTGGAACAAAACCATGAACTATTCACATCTGGGGCAGTCAATCATCGCTCAATCATTTTTTGATCAAAGTCTGAGCAGGCCAGGAGAACATCATCACCTCCAAATGTTGCAAATTCAACCCTTAGGTTCTTAAACCTGATACCATCCAAATTCCACCTGCACCTTTTTACCTGGTTTATCAACAGACAAAGGAGACATCTTGAACTCATGTTCGAGTCTAGAACCCATGTTGAGAGAACTTAACACCACATGCTGTATTCAAATTCAAATTTTGTCTAAAACACATATGGTCCTACAGCCCCATATCATGAAATTGTCTTCCACAAGATACCAGAAATACACAGTCATACACTTTCTCCAAATTCACAAATCACACATAGTCAGGATTAGAAAATTCCAACAAACCCTCAAATATATATACATCATCTGCTGAAGGACAAAGAGTTGGTGCACCATTCCGCAGCCAAGGCAGAATCTGTATTGATTCTCCTAGATCTGAAGTTCAATTATCAGATATAATACCCGAGAATAAGCTGGGAGGTGTGATCAGTTGTTAATCCAAAAATGCCATCTTGTCCCCCTTTTTTTTACAAATTGGGCACCATCATTCAGTTTTCTGGTTCTGAGACAATGTCCCCACCTCCCAAGAAAGAAGAGGCATGTTTGTGAAAACACCCCTTGAGATCCAGTGCTTTCAGCACTTCAGATCTGAGCTCATCCGTCCACATCCTCCTGCTATTTCAGAGTATTTAAATCACCCTAAAAGTGATGAGCTCAGCCACAGAGATGGAGCCAATCTCAGCCAATGGTCTTGGCACTGCCTTTTCCAAGGATGGTCTATGAGCTCCTCAAAATGGTATTAAATACAAATATAAATGTAGATTACATTTCTTCAATAATGCTAATGTTCAATCTAGTGCTAAATTCTGCTTTGTACGCAGTTGCTAAGTGGTAGTGATAAACAAATTGATTCACACTAAATTGAATTTGGAATGAAACTCAGTGTCTTGTTTGCAAAAAAAAAAAATGATCAAATAAATTGCATTTCACTTCCAGCAAAATCCACACAAAGAAAGGCTTTTAGCTATTGTCTGGAAGCATTTGTATCTATTAATTCATTATGTTTTAGTTTTAAATTTATAATTTAAAAAAATCACTTAAAGTCTACGTATCCTCAACTGGGATAAGATGGTTAGCAGGTAACAGAAGAGGGGGGCTTTGGCAGCTGCAACTTTACATATACACAGTTTTCCTGTGAAGAAAACCCAGTAATGTACCCACTGGTGGGTTTTAGTGATTCTTCATGTGGAAAATATGCTATATGTCAACTTAAAAAATCGGGAGTGGTCTCCCCTAGACTTTCTCATATACTCAGACATGGGGATGGATATTTAAGGAGTAAACCGTAAAACAATGATTGTATTTTTATATTATGTACATTAAAGAACCATCAACAACAAATCAAATCAAATTAAAAATATATTGAACAATTATTATAAAAGTACCAGTAACGGCGCACTGTACGATAACGTGCAGTGAATACACTTGACTTGAGCATTCTTAGTTTTCATCCTCTTTCTCTGTACGTTTAACATTCGTTTGCTCAGAGGTTGATGTGCTTGCTGCTTCCTGAGCAGCTCTTCTTTTCTCCTCCCTAGCGGCCCGCTTCTTCTCTTCTTTCGTTGGCATCTTGTCACATTAAAATTTATTAAGTCAGTGATTGTGTTGCAATTACTTAAGTCTTCAACCTGCCTCAATAACGAGTTATAACTGCATTTCTCAACCTTTAAGTATTTGCGACCCGAGTTTTCATAATAGTTTTTCGCACCCCCCCCCGAACATTTTTTTGAAATGTAGGTGCATATTTTATTATACCTACTTAACTTTAATCGACATTTATCTAACTCTATATTTATTGTTCTAGTATCAGAATGTAGTTTAAGTTAATTAGTTTTGATTTCAACAGTTGTTTTTTTCATATTTTTGATTCTTGTTTTCTTTTTTTTTCACATCTTCGCGCCCCCCTTTTTGTTACTTCGCGCCCCCCTAGGGGGGCCCACCCCACAGGTTGAGAACCACTGAGTTATAAGTTAAGTTAAGTTATAAGTTATGAAGAGGTAGATGGCGACTGTGACGGCTAAGGTGGTAGGGATGAGAATGGTGCCCGTAGGCATGCACCAAATGGCCCCCCTGCTGCGTGCTGCTGAGAGTTGATTTTATAATAAAATAAAAATAAAAAGAGGAATAACCTTGGAGGTCAATCATCACCACGAACACGGATAGTAGGCATCATGTAGTATATGTGTACCAAATGTCAGGTCAATCGGTCAAACGGTTTGCGAGCTAATGGTGATTTAAAATCCTGGACAGACAAACGGACAGCCACAGTAGCGTATTATATAAGAAGAAAGTTGAATAAATCAGACTCTGCAAAACAAATTTTAGTTTCAGGTTCGTAAAACTGCAAATTGAAAATTTCAGTCATCAATACTGATTTGATTTTCTCTGTCCCCTGATGATCTTGATTTTTGGATCTTCGAATATAATAAATGACAAGTGATATGCTGTATAATTAATCATTTTGTAGTAAGATGTATTTAATTGTATCACATAATGTGGAAGCAAATGGTAGCTAGTCCTGCCAGGATAGGCTTCAACCCCCAGAGCCAAATTTGGAGTTTGTGAGTAAAATCAAATCTGAAGTTTGAGAAAGAATGTTACATTTACTTAGTAATGAAAATGTTAGGTCCTAATTAGTGATGTTTTATGAAAATTCTTCCAAACAAAATGCAAGTGATATTTTATGCAGTAATTACCACCAGGACACTGCAGAGCCAGCTCTGCTGCAGTTCTTAGATGTTAACCATTAAGCTGATTCACCCTTTTTTAAATTTCCCTTTTCTGTAAGATAGCAGCTTACCATCCAAGTGTCCATTTGTCCACTTGGTGAACCCATTTTCTTCATTGTAAGGTCTTCAGGAAGATCATGCAGAAGGCACAGCTCAACCCTGGATGAGATGACAGTTGCTCATCAGATATGAATTCTCACAACCACAGCAGGATAAGTTCAAGTCAGCAGCCAGCATAACTGGCATGTCTTCACATAATGGCTGGGAAGCCAAAGGACCTTCTTTGGACTTGTCAGGGCACACTCACCTGCGTCACCAGCTTAACGTCACCCGTTAGCCTGCAGTAACTTTGGGATGTACTAAGAAAACCTAAATACCTGTGAAAAAATACATATTGTAGCGACCCGTGGTTGAGTCTTAAAGTTTTTAGAGCCGTACTCTGCCGTGCACCTCTCCCAAGCTGTAGGCTAGCGGACTGCCAGCGTTATGCACGCAGCTTCACCCAGCTCTTTAGGTAGCTGGCACTCGTGTCCCATACACCGCACGACTCCGAGTGTCTCGGTAATAATTGCTTCGATAGAAATCTTAGCAATACACAGCTCTGTCCTGTTGTATCTCTTTATTAGAGCAGATAGTCAGCAAAAACAAAGCTCAACTCATTTGCTTAGCCATTGCCAAGGTCATTAATGAAGCCATCTTTCTTATCGATGGTAACTATTTACATTCAAATAACCCCCAGACGGCAACAACCCAACCCATCCCACCAGTTGAGCACAGACACATACAATAATTACAACAGGAAACACAATTATATTACTTAGTTAATTTAACGCAACAATAAGCTTTTACATAAATTACCCACAATGCTATTTACATAAATTACCCATAATGCAACACGCCGCCAGCGCTGCTGCCGGGTCGCTACAATATGTTTTATATTTCAGCCAAGGTTTATTCTCTGGTTTAAGTTCATTTTCTTTTCTATTTTGTCTTTTTCTGTTTTTGAATTATTATTTTTATCCATTTTTTGTTTTTATATAACTTTTGTTAATATTTTTGTATGGGCATGTATTGTGCATAAAGTCTCAAAGTTACATTCCCTATGCCAAGAGCTAGGACCACCATGATGTAACTTCTGAGGGTCGGCCCTCTGCCTTTATATTCTGGTAGAGGAAGTCAGTCCCTTTACAGGTCCATTTTGTTGTGAATGCAGCGACACAGAATAGCAAAAGGGGGTGCAGGCCACAAAAAGACCACTGTCCATGTTTATCAAATGTCTCAAAGTAGAGGAGCGGTCCTAACTGACTCAAAAATCTGTGAGTGATGCAAGTTTGGTCCAACTCTTAGAAGTAGGAATAAAAGAATATTATTAGTTTACCTAATTTAGGAAACTACTCCTACCTTCACCAGGATTTAGGCTGTCTTAACTTACTAGGAGCTGCCAGAAGGTGCCATTCAGGCAGAGATCAGCACATACATCTCAGGAAAAGACAGAATGTTCTGGAAATGTGGGAGAACAATAAACTTGTAAAAAGATGGAATAATATTTGTAACAATCTTGGTGTTTACATGATCGCTCCATCCACATGGAGAACCCGTACACTCTTTGCTGAAATGAGAGTGTCGGTAACATTATGTGTAAAATGCAGCTTTGCAATAGTGAGGATTTGGAGATGTCACTACCAACTATTTTCGAATTTTGCACTTGTGTATACATTTCCCAACCACTTCACGTGAAGTATTGTTAAAGCAAGCTGCATTCCATGCACATAAAGGTCACGTGTGGATGAGCGCACATATATGTGAATAACGAGCGATATTACAGTACCAGTATACCAGTGGTAATGGAAGTAAAGTGTATTGTAGGAGCCAGGCTACGACCAGAAAGATAAGCAGGGCAGGATAGGTGACTAACAATGAATGTCACACATCTACGCAGACCTTCACATTTCATGAACCCCTGAAACATTCACGTTACACTTGTGGTGGACGGCCAGCTGCTCAACCCAGCCGGGACACCCAAAGAAGAAAAGGATGGGGGAAGGCAGCTACAGTGGGACACTGCCTCCCCCAAGATGCCAGATGGCGAGTTCCCTGCAGCATAGCGGTGCCCCGGATTCCTGCAGGGCATCATGGAATCTGTAGTTCGGCATCACAGTCCTGCTGGGTACCGTGGGTGCCGCCAGGAGACACTGCAGGACGATCTGGGGATTTGTATTTCCCATGTAGCCCGGAAGTACTCCCAAGTCATGGGGTCGGAAGCACCAAAGTACTTTTGGGCTGAAGAAAACCTCAAGTAACTTCATCTGACCAGAAAGTCCTGACAAGTCGCAGGGACAGAAGAATGGAAGCACTTCCGGGTCAAGGACTATATAAAGGACAACTGAAGACCCAGCAAGTGAGCCAGAGTTTGGAGGTGTGGAGCAGATTATTGTGTTAATGTATTGTGTTTATGGTGGTTGTGGTGCTTTGGAGGCACTAGTACAGAAGATTCAAAGTCTTCTGAGTGCCCTTAACCTGTGTCCTGTGTCTGTCTGTTGGGGGAAAAAGGGGGCAACAGTGCCACCTAGAGTCCACTTACTTACACACTTTATCATTCCAGAGTGGTTCAATGAGGCAGACACAGACTGCTGGGGCATTAGATAAACAGAGCCTCGCAGAAGATAAGGGGGTTTCACGGAGAGAGAAATTGCACATCACAGTACACTGGAAGAGTGAACACAAGTATAGCTGTGACTAATTTCAGCACTACTGTTACTTAACAAAGTGCTTCTCGTAGCCATTACAGAGGGATTTAGACTTAGGCCTTTATTTCAGTACCACTAAACACAAATTGTATACAGTATGCTTGTATTTATTTATTACACTATTGGTAAACCTTATTTTTTAATACTCTTTATTTATTTATTTATTTATTACACTACCAGTAAACACAGGAAACCTTCTGCAATGCAGAATCATGAAGTCGGAGCACATCACGGCTGTATTTTGTGCAAGGCAAGCAGCCATCTGTTGTGATGGCAGGCAAGGATGGGCTGGCATCCCAGCTGAGATGGATGATTAGTTACTCGGCCTGGGAGGCCCTCATAATGGATGGAGAACATTGGTGTATAGGCAACCCAGCTGGGATGACTGATGTTCCCTTGCCCATTTGAAATGACGTAATAGGAGATCAGAGGGTGATTGCCTTACAAAGCTGTTCGCTCCCCTGATATGCAAGGGGTCAGCATCTCTACTGGCCATTGTATCTATGTGTCTGCCTTTCTAGCTTGAAGCAATGCAGGGTGGGGCTACCAAGTGCATCTCAGGACTTCAGAACATGTCGTACTCTGTGACAGACACAGAAAATTAAACCTGTTTAGTACTCGAGCAGAGGAGACTGCGTGGAGACCTCATCTAGGTCTTCAAAATGATCAAAGGCACTGATCAAGTAGATCCAGTAGGATTCTTTCAGCTTGAGGGCGAATGACGTACTCAAGGACACTAATGAAAATGAAGGGGAAGTGCATTAAAGACTGAAGCCAGGAAGCATTTCTCCTGTGCAAAGAGCTGTGGAAGTTTGGAACAAACTATCGAGACATGGAGTTAAAGCAGAAACCTCGACATCCTTTAAGAAGATGAGCTGGATGAGAGATTGGGGTCAGCTTAGCTGAACAAATGGGCTTGATGGACAGAATGGTCTCTTCTCGTTTGTCAAATTGCTTCTGCTCTTACGTACACCAGTTTTCGTAACACATACCCAGAAACATGCTGGTTAGGTTGGTGGGCAATTCCAAAATGACTCCTTTGTGTGTGCATGCATGCTCTGTCATGGACTGGCCCCCTGGCCTGCTGTTTCTGATAGATAGATAGATAGATAGATAGATAGATAGATAGATAGATAGATAGATAGATAGATAGATAGATAGATAGATAGATAGATAGATAGATAGATAGATAGATACTTTATTAATCCCAAGGGGAAATTCACATAATCCAGGAGCAGTATACTGATACAAAAAACAATATTAAATTAAAGAGTGATAAAAATGCAGTTAAAAACAGACAATAGTTTTGTATAATGTTAACGTTTACCTCCCCCGGGTGGAATTGAAGAGTCGCATAGTGTGGGGTCTCCTCAGTCTTTCAGTGGAGCAGGACGGTGACAGCAGTCTGTCACTGAAGCTGCTCCTCTGTCTGGAGATGATTCTGTTCAGTGGATGCAGTGGATTCTCCATGATTGACAGGAGTTTGCTTAGAGCCCGTCGCTCTGCCACTGATGTCAAACTGTCCAGCTCTGTGCCTACAATAGAGCCTGCCTTCCTCACCAGTTTGTCCAGGCGTGAGGCATCTCTCTTCTTTATGCTGCCTTATTGCAGATGTTGAAGGACGCCAACCTTCTAAGGAAGTATAGTCGGCTCTGATCTTTCTTACACAGAGCATCAGTATTGGCAGTCCAGTCCAATTTATCATCCAGCTGCACTCCCAGGTATTTATAGGTCTGTACCCTCTGCACACAGTCACCTCTGGTGATCACGGGGTCCGTGAGGGGCCTGGTCCTCCTAAAATCCATCACCAGTTCCTTGGTTTTGCTGATGTTCAGTTGTAGGTGGTTTGAGTCACACCATTTAACAAAGTCCTTGATTAGGTTCCTATACTCCTCCTCCTGCCCACCCCTGATTCAGCCCATGATAGCAGTGTCGTCAGAGAATCTTTGCACGTGGCAGGACTCCGAGTCGTATTGGAAGTTCAATGTATAGAGGCTGAACAGGACCGGAGAAAGCACATGTGACATGCAGATGGGGTTAATTGACAGAGCTGACTGGTCCCCTGGTGGGGATGTGTGTGCCAGAGTGGGCTCTGCAATGGTCTGCTGCGTCTCTTCCTTGTTGGTTGCTGCTATACTCCCAGAATTGGTTTAATGAGGAGATGAGATCATTAATCTTGGCTGCAAATTAATATGCATAGGAAAAGAAAAACACGCGCACACTCATTTGTGCAGATGCACAGTAGAGTTCAGTCAAGGACACAAACTCTCTGAGTTGCACATTACCCTAAATATGCTCTAACTGAACTTTTTTGTGTCTTTCATCTTTCTTTTTGAAAGGTAGTCAACTTGGCAGAGCTATAAAGCTGCATTTCATCTTTTTGCATGGCCACAGGGCACATTATTATAGATAGCAATTTACAAGAAAATTAGGCTTTCTGGAAACACCCGAAGCATGCTTTAAATGAACTAATAAGGAGCCGTTAGGGCTGCCTGCTTTACCCTCCTGTAGAGCTTGGTAATGTGAGGCTTGCATGCAGAAAGCCATTTTCCCTTAACAGCTCCTTTGTGTTTGATGTACAGTGTGCACCAGGAGAGTGCCAGGCCTGTGTAACGGACAGGCAGTTGAGCTTTGTAGTGCTGCATATCATCCTCTTTAGTCTTGCATTTACCAGTTTAACACAGCAGAGGGCGCAGAACTGATGGATGTATTCATCCACCTAAAAAGGACAAGTGCCTGTGTGTGTGTTTGTGTGTCCATCTTGTTGCTAGGGATGGAAAGAAATAATAAAAAATAGGCAAAACATGCGGATAAAATAGTCAAAGAAATCAAAATCGATAATAAAAGTACCAAATTAGGGTCTATAAATAAGAAAATTGCACTTTGTCAGCTTATTCTGTTGTCCGACATTGCAAAAGCAGCATGGTAGAAACTTTCTTGCTCTCTCTCAGATCTCAGGAACAATGTTTCTAGCTGTAATTCTAACAACTCCTTTGGTACTGTGTCTCTTCACAGAATCCTTGGGTACCGCTGGTTTGACTTTGTGTCGAATGAGTGGTTGGTCACGGAGTCCCAAATGAGGCACATTACCTGCATTGTGAGGGAACGTCAATCACAGCACTACGGCCATATGCTGCCTTTCCCTGACGGTGATCCGACTCGCAGGATCCAAGTGGCTGGACCAGGCCAAGGGGTTGCCCACGTAACACCTGGCTGCGACAGGTAGAGGGTCATTTCTGGAGGGTGGGACTGGACCACGTGTCTGCTGGGGGGTTGCCAACCAGGATCCCAAGCTGTTTTGTCGTGTGGTGGGTGTGGCAACATGTTGAACCAGTGCCTGCTCCCCATCCTGACCTGACCTGCTAACGACTGATAACATTGCATGGTGGGCAAGAGATAGGTGAAAATAACAATAAATCAATGCACATAAAGCAAAGCTCAGACACAGCAAGGCTAGAGTCTTTAAACAAGGCCAAAATGGTAGCTAACTCCACTACATTATCCCAGCAATACACTTCGGTATAAGAGTGGTCGTTGTGAAGAGCGACACAGAGAAGAAATGGCAAAAACAGGCAACTCTATCTGAAGAGAAAAAGGCTACTGCAAGGGACAGGGTATTATTAAACCGGATCAAATGGACAGCCCATGTAGCAATAAAAAACAGGAGGTCTACCTTGATTACTAAGATTTCAACCCAATTTACTTGTGTATTGCCATTAAGGAACACGGAGACCTGTGGTTTATCATGAAAGCAGAACTCATAACTGAGAAGTGGAAGTGGGTGTTGGTCACAGAGTCCACGATTAACCTAGAAAGTATTTCATTAGCATGAGGGTGCAAACCCAGGGGAAAACCCCACATACGTTTTATCAGCCACTTGGACACATTCACTGAACATTCCACCATTTTCTCATAGGTCAAAACACAATCCGAAAACAGCCCACTCATCTACACAGACTCCAAAATTTCCATATCAAATTCAAAAAGAAGCTGTCTTCCAATGTAAGCCAAATCTTTCAAGTGGCATACACAAGCGAGCACAATCACACAAACAAGAAATATATATAACACGCACTAGAAGGATCAGTCCAGAGCAGCTACTCCAAAAACCACTTACTGCTTCTTCTTCTTCTTCTTCTTCTTCTTCTTTCGGCTGCTCCCATTAGTGGTCACCACAGCAGATCATCTTCTTCCATATCTTTCTGTCCTCGTCATCTTGGTCTGTTACCCCCATCACCTGCATGTCCTCTCTCACCACATCCATAAACCTTCTCTTAGGCCTTCCTCTTCTCCTCTTCCCTGGCAGCTCTAGTCCCAATATACCCAGCATCTCTCCTCTGCACTTACTGCAATGGATCATGAATGACTTGCTTTTAGGAGTAACTAGACATGTTGGGAAGAAGTATGAGAAACACAGAAAAAGAGGTGGGGTATCTGAAGGTATACTCTGTAGTAATGAGAAAAATAAATAAAACTGGTCTACAAAAAATATTTTTTATTTGCTACTGGGAACTTCAGAGCAGCTCTTTATAAAGTTTTTTTCACATTGATTTTATATATGAAATCATAATTAAGCTAACACGTCAGGTTTTTAAGATACACATCATTGATGTTTTGAAAGTATTGAAATATCTATTTAATTTTTAAACACAATATCTAGAGTTTTAACTATGGCCCACCAAAATTATTTTGATGTTTTTATTCTGAAAACAAACTAGAAGACAATACCAGTGACACGTTAAAAAATGTTTATGTCAATTTATCTCAATATAAAAGTGAGGTCTGCATGCTCCAAAATGTTTGAGGCACTCACTTTTACGCTTGTACTGCACGTCCATCTCTCTTTTCAAGAACCAACAGTAGTCACCCATCATACCCGAAGTGAAATTTCCGGGATATCGGTTTTCCACCACCTTTATATCTTGATGAAATCTTTCCCTATACTCATCGCTGACATCGCCCCAGATTTGGTGGAAAAAAGTCAAGATGAGAATGTAAAAAATGAATCTTCAGAGACGTTCTGGTTCCCATAAGCTGATACGCTTTCAGCAGGTTCACCACAAGCTCAGCATCATTCTGTGCTCTGTGACTGACAAGGAAATTCTGGACAACCCGCACAAATGCTTCTCATGCTGCTGATTCAGTTGGCTTCAGTTTCCTTTTGAACTCATCGTCAAGTATCAGTTCACTGATTTCAGGACCAAAGAAACACTTTCCTTAATTTTGGCTTCATTTTTCTCGAGACGAAATGTATTTCTTAAATGCTGAAATGCAATGCTGTTTCTGTCCATTTGATAAAATGTTTGATCAAGCCCAATTTGATGTGAAGAGGTAGGGTTAACAGCTTCTGACTGTTTATTAATGGCACATGCTTCACGTCGTACCTGCCAGGTATGACTTCATCTCACTTTGGCCAGGACACTAGTTGAAAAAGTCCACAGTAAATAAATCAGCAAAAAATGTTTAACAACATCTTTCAAACTGATAGTGAATCTAACGAACAAAATGTTCTGGTATGCAATATTATGTTAAGGAAACAGTAAAATCGACTACCTGCTGCAGCGTCATGTCATATAAGACTTTATAATCATTAACAAATATTTTTTCCGCTAATTAAATTTAATAATTTTTGAAAATTCCATAGTGGAATTACCGGTATTTATAAATTACCGGTATTTATGAAAATGGTTATCGGCCTTTACTGTCCAGTCATCCTAGTTGTCCAAGACCTGGAACATCATAACTAAAAAATGGGACATGCTAGACGAAAATGTTTTTTCAGATTTGGAGTCAGCAAGTGAAATTTGTTAAAGCACGGATGAAAGAATCCCAGTCGTGAAATGCTTGTTGACCAGTGTAATGAATTCATTAAGTTGGTAGAAGCTTAAAATAATGTCTGAAAAATTATAGCAGAAAGTCCTCATAAAAAGGAAAGAGCTATCAACCTTCAGTTTGTACACATAAACGGGAGACAAAGGTTCTTTACAGATAAAAATATTTGCAAAAATTATTTGTCAAAAAAACTGCAAGGAGCACAAAAGGTATAACAGGAGCTGCAATCCCAATGCAAACAAGTCCAAAAGCAGAAATCCAGGAAGAATGGTCAAAAATAGAGCTTGAAGGTCAGAAACCAAGAAAATCCCCCCAAGAAAAGCACAATAATAAATATCACTCATTCAAACCATCAAGTGCATTCAATGAACCGCAAAGGACTGCTTGTTTTCCCAGGTTTTACAGGGCTGTGGGCAGTGATAGGCAGGTGGCCCAACCTCTTGGGGAACCACCCACAATACATACTTGCACATTGAAGAAGATACACAGACACAAAGAAATATTAACATAGAACAAAACAATCAAAAATGAACAAAAAAAAACATAAAAAGGAATTTGAAAATTCTATACCAGACATCACAAATCAAAAGAAAAAGGTTTTTCCTAGTTCCACTAGTAAATTCGGACTTCTTGTGATTTTGATTTAATGTGATATACTTTTTTAATCCTTGAGGGGAAATTGTCTTTTTTGTGTGACCTTAAGAGGTCAGAGTGCAGAGTCAGCCATTGTATAGCACCCCTGGAGCAATGTTCAGGTTAAAGGCCTTGCTCAAGGGCCCAGTGGAGTAGGATCCCTTCTGGAAGTAACGGGATTTGAACCGACATCCTTCAAGATACCAACGCAGATCGTTAGCCACAGAGCCACCACTCTGCCTATAGAATGAAGACAAAGTCCTCCAGGATGTGAACCCTGGGCTCTTTAATGCCAGGCAGAAACGCTAGCAGTATGTTGATGGGGCTGTTTATGTGTCATCCTGGGAGGAAGAGGTAGGAATTCCAAGATACTTGAGAAAGAAATAATTGGTCTCAGAGCTAAAAGAGGACGCGTTGTTACTGACATTGCCCTTTCCCATTTAGAGGTGGTATTACCCTTTTTGTACCCCTGCAGTAGTCCCCTAAGTGCTCGTATTTGAAAAAGTGTTGAACTTCACAACAAATATTACAGCCCTCGACACAGAATTTGGAAGGGTCCAGGCACACAAAATCCTTCAATTTCAAATTTATTGTATTACTTTGAATTTACAGCATAGGTCAGGTCAGGTTGGGGAGCAGGCACTGGTACAGTGCGTTGCCGCACCCATCACACAATGAAACAGCTCAGGATCCCGGTTTGCAATCTCCCAGGCAGACACGCGGTCCAGTCCCACCCTCCAGAAATGACCCTCTACCTGTCGCAGCCAGGTGTTACGTGGGCAACCCCTTGGCCTGGTCCAGCTACTTGGGTCCCCAACAATGAGGATCTTACGAGCCGGATCACCCTCTGGGAATCTCGCCACATGGCCGCAGTGCCGTAACTGACACTCCCTCACAGTGCAGGTAATGCGCCTCATTCAGGACTCCATGAGCAACACAAAGTCAAACCAACGGTACCCAAGGAGAGACCCAGTACCAAAGGAGTCCAGTCTTTGTCTCAGGTCACTGGATAGCGTCCATGTCTCGCTACCATACAGCAAGACAGGAATCACAGGACTCTAAAGACTTTGACCTTCGTCCTTTAGCATAGATATTGGGAGCTCCACACACCCCTTTCTAGCAACAACAACAACAACAACATTTATTTCTATAGCACATTTTCATACAAACAGTAGCTCAAAGTGCTTTACATAATAAAGAATAGAAAAATAAAAGACACAATAAGAAAACAAAATAAATCAACATTAATTAACATCGAATAAGAGTAAGGTACAATGGCCAGGGGGGACAGAAAAAAAAAAACTCCAGACGGCTGGAGAAAAAATAAAATCTGTAGGGATTCCAGACCATGAGACCACCCAGTCCCCTCTGGGCATTCTACCTAACATAAATGAAACAGTCCTCTTTGGATTTAGGGTTCTCATGGAAGGACTTGATGATGATGGTCACGTAGACTTCTGCCTTTTAATCCGTCCATCATTGTTGGTGCATCATGAAGCTTTTAGTAGGTGGAGGTGGCGCAGGCCACCACCACAAAGAAACCGGAAAAAGAAACAGAAAAGAGAGTAGGGGTCAGTACCGATTTTAGAGCCACCATGAATAGTTATTTTGAGGAAATTGAACATACAGAGTATCAGGATTAAGTTAAATTAAATTAAATTGAAGTTATAGAAAGGCCATGTTAAAGTAATGTGTTTTCAGCAGTGTTTTAAAGTGCTCTACTGTATTAGCCTGGTGAATTCCTATTGGCAGGCTATTCCAGATTTTAGGTGCATAGCAGCAGAAGGCCGCCTCACCACTTCTTTTAAGTTTTGTTCTTGGAATTCTAAGGAGACACTCATTTGAGGATCTGAGGTTACGATTTGGAATATAAGGTGTCAGACATTCCGATATATAAGATGGAGCGAGATTATTTAAGGCTTTATAAACCATAAGCAGAATTTTAAAGTCAATTCTGAATGACACAGGTAACCAGTGTAGTGACATCAAAACTGGAGAAATGTGTTCGGATTTTCTTTTCCTAGTTAGGATTCTAGCAGCTGCATTCTGCACTCGTTGCAAACGATTTATGTCTTTTTTAGGTAGTCCTGAGAGGAGTGCGTTACAGTAATCTAGTTGACTGAAAACAAACGCGTGAACTAATTTCTCAGCATCTTTCAGTGATATAAGAGGTCTAACTTTACTTATGTTTCTTAAGTGAAAAAATGCTGTCCTAATGATCTGATTAATATGTGATTTAAAATTCAGATTACAGTCAACAATCACCCCTAAGCTTTTTACCTCCGTCTTGACTTTTAATCCTAATGTATCCAGTTTATTTCTAATAGCCTCATTGTATCCATTATTGCTGATCACTAAGATCGACCTCATGACCCCCTCATGCTCTCCCAATCCGTCTACTGACTTCATAGGAAGAGTCACCAGAGACATGAATGTCACTGCCAAGGTAAGTAAACCTCTCAACGAGGTCGACACTCTGTCTGCAGACAGACACACTGCTGATGGCCGTGCCCAAGAGGTCATTAAAGGCACAAAGTGACAAAAAAAAGTGTGAAACAATTAAAAACACAAATCAAAGGAAAACCCAGTTATACAAAAAGTATAAACACTAACAAATTCAAAAAAGGAAGAAAAGTCGCAGCACTCATTAGACTCAGCATCATCATTTTCCTCTCCGGCGTGTCTCTTATGTTATGAACAAGAGCGTCTCTTAGCATAAAATTCTGAGCAATGACTCAAAATTCTCCCTAAAGGGGGAAACTGTCAGCCCTGGCTTGTCACACAAAAAGGGCAATGAATAATGTTTATAAATAAAACATTTATTTTCCATAAAGGCTCTGTTAAACAGTGAAGCTCTGAAGAGCACAAATGGCACAGCAGGAAGTGCTTGAATAGGCAAAGGCAATCCACGGCAAACACGTCCTAATAACGATGTCAGCCAAAGGTGGACACACTTTTTCCTTAGATACACGTGGTATTTCTGTTTTATTTTTCATTGAATAATTTATTGCAAAGCCAAGTTTTCACTGTTTTTTGGATTATATCTCGTGTATCTATACACATTTTAAATAAAAAAAAACTTGAAATGTCCACATATGTTATAAAAGCACAACCATTTCATTGGGTGTACGTGTTTTTTACGTGTCTAGATATGTTTTGGACATGTAGACATATCCTGTACAGTAAGCAGCTCCAACACCATTACCTTCTGTAAATGAGTGCAGGTCTACCGTGCTGCCTTTGTGTATTAGAAACGCTGTATTAATTCCCAGGGGGTGTAGGGAATTATCTTTTTGTATGACCTTTAGGGTGAGGGTCAAACATAGTGCAGCAGCAGTTTTCAGGTTAATGGCCTTGCTCTAGGGCCCAATGGGGTTTGATCCCTTCTGGCAGTAATGGGATTTGACACAGCAACTTTCCAGATATCACCATAGATCCTTAGCCTCAGAGCTGCCAGTCAGTTCCATCCAGTAATATGCATGTGGATACCATCATCTACCTGCCCTGTTTACAACACATACCAGTAATCTACCGGTTCTCCTGCCTGAAGGTACGGATTATATAAGCAACTGGTAAGCAGCTCAAATATGGTTTCACCCATTGCCCAGCTTCTCTGCCATAGCTGTGGTGGGAGGAGGCTGGGGGTCAGACCCAGCCGGGACACCTGGAAGGACCGGGAGGCAAACTATACATTCCCTGGGCCATGAGGGACCACGGGGACAGAGCATGGAGGCTCAAACCCATTGGGGCCCGTGGCCACCGCCAGGGGGTACCCCGAGCCTCATAGAGCCCGGGATATCTGCGCTTCCGCCACACCCGGGAGGGTTGATGGAGGACCTTCCAGTGACGCCCGGAGTGCTTCCCAGGAGCACCTGGAACACATCCGGGTGATTATAAAAGGGACCGCCTTCCTACAGTCAGGGAGCCAGAGTCGGGTGCAGGAGGAAGATGAAGGCCCGTGTGAGGGTGTTAGGGTGACTGGTGCGGGAGCATTGTGCACATTCGGGACTTTAATTTGTAAATAAAACGTGTGTTTTATAAGAAGTACGGTGTCTGTCTGGTGGTGTTTGGACTAGTTCTCACACTGTTCTTCTTCCCTTTCCTCTTCCTCATTGAGCTTCCTGTCGTCTTCTGGTATTAACGCAGTTCCTTTTTGAAACTGAGGTCCAGTAATTGCACGTAGCTTTTTCTTCCTCCTATTTTTCTATGTGTCATCGGATTCATTTTGCTGCTTAGTGTTTGCACCTGGAGAGCAGTGTGTTAATTCTGCTCGAGCTGTGCTGACTCGAGTCACTCATATTAAATGGCAGCACCTTCTGATTGAGATTGCATTGTGTGTTTTGTGGCTGCCAAAATGGTGTAACAGTGGTCTGCAATAAGTTGTCATGCATGCAAACCAGAGGACCACCTTCTGGACTCATACAAGGTGTGCAGTACCACCCCTGAACGAGAGGGGGTGCTGTCACTAACGGTCTTGTCTCCTTTCTCCCTCACAGCACCGAGACGCCTCTCATTAAGGGCAACAAGAGAGCCTGAGAAGCCCTGACCCCTGTGATCCAGATGGTATAAAAGCACCTTTACAACACTAACCATAACCCTTTGGGCAAGTGAGGGTATAACAAGGGCACACACCCTAAGAGGTAGACATCCCTAAATTCCCAAAGCTAAATATTACTAACCTTAACCCTTACATCACTGATTGATTACAACAGAATGACTGTGACTGAGTGGTTCTAAGACATGCCCACCATTACACCTTTAAGGAGGCCTTCTGTATTCCTTATTACTATTATTTTCTATGGGGGGGCAATATTTTTATTTATTTGTTTAATTATTTATTTTTTCAGCCAAATGAAGATTAATTTACAATATACTTAACTGTATGTCTGGTGCTTAATCATTGACTTCTGTAATTCTTTTCCTTCCTCACACGTTCAGCCTCAGGCCTTCAGCCTCATTGTTCTCTCAGTGGGTCGGATGCTTTTCTTGTTTTTTTTTTGTTTTAATTCCATCCTCGCTCGTTCTTTCTTGTACAGTTTTCGTCAGAGTGTCACTGGCATCACCTTTCCTTTTCCCCCCAGTTATCAAACACTTCAGCAACATCAAAAGCACCTTTCATCTCACCCTGCTGTCAAAGTTCTTAGTCCCGCATCGAGGAGTTTCATCTCTTTGCGATTTAAGAGATGCCTGACAGAGGCTTTGAAATGTGTAAATGTTCCTGTCATTTTTTTTTTGTGAATGCTTCTGCTCATTCTTTCCAGTTTTTTATTTAAAATTTGTATTTTTCTTTGCTTATTAGGAATTATTCTGCTAGATTAGCTCACTTTAGGTAATTCATTTTTATTTTAAATTACCAGCCTTCCTTGTTGGCCTGTTCCTTTATATTTGACTACTTAATTAAATAAAAATAATTCAATTAAGATTGACATTGGGATGGAGTTTAGCCAACCAGAAAATAAATTTGTAGCTTACAGAAAAACACACTAAACCTGATGCTGACAACAAAACTGTCAAGTCGGCGATCAAATCAATCAGAACTTTGGCAAGACCTCAGTGCACACACGGCCCACCTAGTCAGACCAGTGGAAGAAGCAGAAAAAAGAGGAGACCTGTGTTTCAGCTTCATCAGCTAACATATGTAAAATATATTATATATTTATGGATAGATGTGATCCCAACCCCTATTGGTGAGATTTTGGGTAGGAGACAAAGGTGGGGTCCTCAATTGCTACAATTAGAGATAGAAGCCTCTGAACATGTGCTACATTATAGCACCAAGGTGGCTGTGGGCAGTGCCACACATGGTCAACAGCAGTGTGGAGAGCGTCGGGAAAGAGTGCCACTTAGTAGATAGATCGATAGATAGATAGATACAGTAGATAGATAGATAGATAGATAGATAGATAGATAGATAGATAGATAGATAGATAGGCACTATATCATAGATAGATAGATAGATAGATAGATAGATAGATAGATAGATAGATAGATAGATAGAAAGGCACTATATCATAGATAGATAGATAGATAGATAGATAGATAGATAGATAGATAGATAGATAGGCACTATATCATAGATAGATAGATAGATAGATAGATAGATAGATAGATAGATAGATAGATAGATAGATAGGCACTATATCATAGATAGATAGATAGATAGATAGATAGATAGATAGATAGATAGATAGATAGATAGAAAGGCACTATATCATAGATAGATAGATAGATAGATAGATAGATAGATAGATAGATAGATAGATAGATAGATAGATAGATAGATAGATCCTCCAGGTGTCCCGACTGGGCCAGAACTCCTTTTCTTCTTCTTTATTCCATAGCTGGCATAGCTGGGTCGACCTCTTAGCCAATACGCTGCTGTTGGTGCCGCTGGATTCTGTGCTCTAATCACCACACTCTTCCATTTTAGTTGATCGGTTGCGACGGTTCTTGCTTTGATTGTTGTTGCTGGTTCTTTAGGTCGTTCTCTACGTGTTTCAACCATGTCATCTTCGGTGCTTGTTGTTGTATCCTCCAATCAGGAGGGCGTTTTCTCCATAGGAGTTTGTGCGGTAGTCGATTTTCATCCATCCTACAGACGTGGCCGAACCATCTTAATCGACGTTTTTAAATTTTTCTTCCGCGATCAGTGCCTGTTGATCGCACCTTTCTCTGATTGTCTTGTTTCAGAGGCGGTCGCAGAGTGAGACACGGAGAATCTGTTTTAAGCATCGCATTTGGAAGGCCTTGAGCTTGTTGAGGTCCGGCTTAAGCAATGTTTATGTTTCCGATCCATAAAGAAGAATTAGAAGGATCAGCGTCCTATATAGGCGTATTTTGGTTTTGATCGTAATATTTATTGAGTGAAGCAAATGCTGCTGTTGCCTGGCCGATCTGGCTGTGAACTTTGGCTGCCGACGCTGCTTTCTTCTCCGTGACCAGTGAGCCCAAGTACTTGAGCTGTGGTACCTGCTCGATTCGAGTTCCATCAAGGTAAACTCTGGCTTCCGATCCATTTGTTGTAAGTACTTTGGTCTTATCCACGTTGATTCTCAGTCCGTATGACTGTGCAATGTCATCCAAAGTCTCTGTTGCTTCAGTATCCGTGTCGGCGAAAACAGCACTGTCATTGGCGAACATCAGATCGGTTAAGAAGTTTGTGTCATCGTATCGAACTCTGTGTCGCCCATCGAATGCTTTTCTCATAATCGCGTCGATCACAATGTTGAAAAGAAGCGACGAGGCAACATCTCCTTGCCGGACTCCAGTTCGAATTGGGAACTCCTCAGACATGTCATTCCAGATACAGACACTGCTGGTTGAAGAAGATGAATGGTTTTCAGCGCCACATGTTCAATCTCTAGGGCTGTCCACAAGCTGGTCCAATCGATGCAATCGAAAGCAGTTTTGAAATCGATGAAGACGATGACAGTTTGTTCGTACTGCATCAAATTCTTTCTTCTGTTATCTGATGGAGAGCGAATATCTGGTCGATGCATCCTCGCTGTGGTCTAAATGCAGCTTGTTCTTCCTGACTCATTTGCTGTCGATGTTTCTGTAGCCTCGATTGTATGATTTTCATAAAAACTTTGCAGGCAATCGAGAGGAGGCTAATACCGCGATAATTCTTGCATTCCCGACTGTCACCTTTCTTCAAAATAGGCACAACGATTGCTTTCTTCCACGCTGATGGAACACGGTCCAAATGCCATATATGTGTTACGAGAACGTGGAGTTGTTGTAATAAGACGTCTCCTTCGGCTTTGATCATCTCGGCGGTTACTTGATCTCCTCCTGGTGCTTTACCATTTTCAGAGATTTTATTGCCGTCTTCACCTTGTTGATTGTTGGTTCGGTATCGGGAAACTGATTCATCGGCTGCTCGATAGTCGGTGGTTCAGGCACTGAACCTTGTGGCGGATCATGGTTGTACAACTGGTGAAAGAATTCTCTCCACCGCTGCAGGCGCTCATGAGGAGAGTTCACAAAAGTTCCGTCCAACTTTTTAATATTGTCATTCGTTGATGTAGTTTTGCCGCCTAACCGTCGGATTGTCTGGTACAGCGTCCGGTACTCGTGTCTCGACGCTGCTTCTTCCATGTCAGCTGCTACATTATTCCAGTGCATTTCCCGTTCTGATTTCATTTTCTGTCGAACTTCCTTGTTTAATCGTTGGTACTGCTCGAAATGGACGTGTTTCATTCGTTTTTGCTGGTCGATGAGATCGAGACAATCATCCGAAATCCATTGCTGCGTTCGTCGACGGATGGGTGGGCGCAGCTCCATTGCACACCCTACAATGGACTCCAATAGTTGTTTTTCTTCTGCCTCGATATCGCCCGGTATTGTGAGTGCTGCAAATTTGCTGGATAACGCGATTTGGAAGGCCCAGTTCCTCCTAGTTGGTAGTGACGCCTTTTTCTTCGCTCTGTGTAATTTCAGTCGCAATTTCGCTCGTTAATGATCTGATCCACAGTTGGGTCCATGCATCGCACGTACGTCTTTGAGCGTTGATCTGAATCTAGTATTGACCAAAACGTAGTCCAACATCGCCGCATCGTTGCCGGATGGATTTCACCACGTGAGTTGATGTTTGAGGGGGTGACGAAAGATGCTGTTGCCGACAGTCAAGTTGTTTGATGCTGCAAAAGATAAAAGGCGTACTCCGTTGTCGTTGATTTCCCCGTATCCGAATTTGCCCATTGTTTCTTCCCTTCCAGTTCGATCTGCACCCGTATGTGCATTAAAGTCGCCCACGAGTATAATTAATTCGGTTTGGGGTATCGTATCCAGTGTGTGTTGCAGCTGATCGTAGAATTCATCCTTTTTCGTCCTTTTTCTAGAACTCCAGTCGTCCACCACACACTGTATGATAGATAGATAGATAGATAGATAGATAGATAGATAGATAGATAGATAGATAGATAGATAGATAGATAGATAGATAGATAGATAGATAGATAGATAGATAGATAGATAGATAGATAGATAGAAAGGCACTATATCATTCATAGATAGATAGATAGATAGATAGATAGATAGATAGAGTTTTAGTTTATTTGTCCCAAGGTAGAAATTACATTTTTTGAAGAAGCTCATTAAATAAACAAATATATGAATAAGAAATACATAAGTAAGTAAATAAATAAATAAATAAATATACACACAATTTGGTCTGAAGACACACCAGAATGACTATAAAGCAAGAAAATTAAAAAAAAAAAACAATTCCTGTCTTGGTTGTCACAGACAGTGTTGAAAATCACACTGGCCATCACAGGCCTGTAGAACATGTGAAGGCTGTCACTTCCCTTCCCAAAGGAGCTCAGTCTGCTGCTCTGTTCTTTCCTATTTGGGTTATCTGTGTTATGAGACTAGTCCAAATTGTCATTATTGTGGACCCCCAAGTACTTGTGGGAGTGGACCACCTCCACATCCACTGCCTGAATAGTGACCAGATATTGAGGCTCTTTGGTGCAGTGAAGGGTGCAGACAATACTTTCTGCAACCAAAAACAAAGCTTTCCACCTGACACCTCTCCTGTGTTTCATTCCCCTTATTAAAACACACCCAATAAGTGCAGAGTCATCTGAGAGTTTCTGCAAGTGGCATGACTTGGCCATGTATAAATGGTGCGTACACCCATTTCCACGCTCACTTTGAGATGTATAAAAACTAAACTTGGTATAAAGCCATGCACATTTTCACAGCAGGGTCCCCCCTTGCGATATTTGTCACATTTGTCTGGTTTTGCAAACTGGCGGCACCCAGCGTCAAAGCACTGTTATTGTTTCTGTGGCCTACTTTTCTTTTTTATATTCACATCTATGATGTGGGTTTTATAACATACATTAAAATTAATGGCATATCGCTTACAAATTTAATCCACTTGATTGTAATCATTCTGTAACAATATAATGGTGTATGAAATGGCCAAACTATTCCAGCTACTATAGCTGCTTTAGGGTTGTTAGAAGAGATCGCAAATGGAAGAATTAGAAGACAGTGAACATTTATAGATGATGATGCTTGGCTTCTAAGTTGATGTTGATTTCCAAGAGCTATTCTCTTGGAGATGTGTGCTGAACTCATCTGCCCAAGCCTGCATGCTGTCCAAGTCCCCCTGTAATGATTCGGGATTATTTGCTAATCCACCTATCTTGGTATCATCTGCAAACTTAACCAGCTTGTTACTTATATTCCTATCTAAATCATTTATATATATTAAAAATAGCAGCGGCCCTAGCGCTGACGCCTGCTGGTCACCACTCTTAACATCGGCCAGTTCTGATGAGGTTCCTCGCACCATCACCCTCTGCTTTCTGTGTCTGAGCCAATTCTGTACCTATCCAAAAACATCACCCTGATCTGCCACTTCTGTTAGTTTGATGCCCAACCTCTCATGTGGCACCTCATCAAATGCTTTCTGAAACTCCAGAAAAATAATATCATAAACTCCATTTTGATCATGTGCTTTTACTGCTTCCTCATGCAACAAACATTTATGCTAAACAATACGTTTCTTTTGTTGCAACTGCTTTCTTATGTCATATCTCAACATGCAACCTACATATCCACCATAAACATTTTTTTTAATGCCATGAAAACTTTTGACGAGATGTGTTTTCAGTTTTGTGACGTAGTGTGTAATGAGTGCTGCGTAGGGCATATCTTTGATCAAAACCAAAACCTATGATGGACCAAACAGGCCATAAATCAAATATTTTTGTGTGAAAACTATTGTTTTACGTGTGAGCACTATTAGTTTATGAATAATTACTATTGGTTTGTGTGCATACTTAATTGGTTTACGTGTGAACAATACTGGTTTAATTCATATGAACTATTTTGGTTTGTGTCCGTGTATTATCGGTTTTTGCATGAACTATATCCATTTGTATATGCATAGTACTGTTTTGCATATGAACTAGATTGATTCACGTGTGTATATCACTGGTTCCATTACGCTTGTTACTGGTTTGTGAGTGAACTACATGAGCGTAGGTTTGCATGTTATCAGTTTGCGTATGAACAATATTGGTTTGCATTCTGTGCCGGTCTAAAAATGGATTTGTGTATGTTGTGTAGTTTCATGCACGTCTTATACTGGCTTCATGTGGGTAACATGTCGGTTTTGTGCTTGAACTCTATTGGTTGTATGTCTGTACTATGTCGGTTTCTCGTACGAAACATACTGGTTATGCGTGCGCACCCTATTGCAGCTTTGTGTATGAACTATATCGGTTCTACGTGCAAACTATATTGGTTGTTGACGTGATCTTCACTTACTGCGCTTTTTAAACATAGATCCCTCTCCTACTCACTTCTCTGCATACTCCATGATTGTTCTGGCCCTTGAGTTCCTTATTCTTGCCCTTCCTATTTTCACTGAAGATCACAAGAACAACCAATGTTAAGGAAAAGAGTAATTATTGCTAAACCAATAGTGTTCACACGTAAAACAATAGTTTTCATACAAACATATTTGATTTACGGCCTGTTTGGCCCCTCTTAAAAACCTGCTTCCAGGTTACACACAAACCAGTCCATCTATAAGGTGATCTTGAATCCATTGTTTCTTCTTGCCAATCAAAGGTTTTGGTAAATCTAACAAATGAAATGTCCTGAAATGCAATTTTATGTTAAGGAAACAGTAAAACCGACTACCTACTGCAGCGTCACGTCTGAGTTGTGTCCTTTAGACTCATATAAGACTTGGTAATCAGTAACAAATGCCTTTTCCGTTTATTTAAAATTAATAATTTTTAAATAAATAAATGATGACAAGATAAACAACTCACAGCTGTTAGTAACGTGTGGTGAATTTGATTATCTCAATGGTTTCTTCTTCTTCTTTCGTCTGCTCCCATTAGAGGTTGCCACAGCAGATCATCTTCCTCCATATCTTTCTGTCCTCATCATCTTGTTCTCTCACACCCATCACCTGCATGTCCTCTCTCACCACATTCATAAACCTTCTCTTAGGCCTTCATCTTTTCCTCTTAACTGGCAGCTCTATCCTTAGCATCCTTCTCCCAATATACCCAGCATCTGTCCTCTGCACATGTCCAAACCAGCGCAATCTCACCTCTCTGAATTTGTCTCCCAACCGTCCTACTTGAGCTGACCCTCTAATGTCCTCATTTCTAATCCTATCCATCCTCGTCACACCCAGTGCAAATCTTAACATCTTTAACTCTGCCAGCTCCAGCTCTGTCTCCAGCTTTCTGGTCAGTGCCACCGTCTCCAGCCCATATAACATAGCTGGTCTCACTACCGTCCTGTAGACATTTCCTTTCACTCTTGCTGATACCCACATGTCACAAATCACTCCTGACACTCTTCTCCACCCATTCCACCCTGCCTGCACTCTCTTTTTCATCTCTCTTCCATTACTCTGTACTGTTAATCCCAAGTATTTAAACTCATCCACCTTTGCCAACTCTACTCCCTGCATCCTCACCATTCCACTGACCTCCCTCTCATTTACACACTTGTATTCTGTCTTGTTCCTACTGTCCTTCATTCCTCTTCTCTCCAGAGCATATCTCCACCTCTCCAGGGTCTCTTCAACCTGCTCCCTATATCATTACTGATCATAATGTCATCAGCAAACATCACAGTCCACAGGGACTCCTGTCTAATCTCATCTGTCAACCTGTCCATCAACACTGCAAATAAGAAAGAGCTCAGAGCCTAACCCTGATGTAATGCATCCCTAGTGGAATTACCAGTATTTATCAAAATGATTATCTGCCTTTACTGTCCACTCACTCTAGTCGTCCAAGACCTGGAACATCATAAATGAAAAATGGGACGTGCTAGATGAAAACGGTTTTCAGATTTTGAGTCAGCAAGCAAAATTTATTAAAGAACAGGTGAAAGAATCCCAGTAGCAAAACACTTGTTGACCAGTGATATTAATGTTAAATGTTAAATTGATTTAGAACAGTGTGGGATACATGAATAAATTGAGTAATTTGTTACATTTTAATTATATTTCTTTTCAATTCTGTACTTCAATGTGATGTAGTGGAAACCTTCTAATTGTATATTGTAGAAGATCAGCCTCGACACAGATAGACACAGGACACACAGAAGTCTGAAAAACACCCACATTTACTTTTCTCAGTCCTTATCACAACACCCAGTGCACAAACCCCACAATATTCAGTCCTTTCTCTTCCTTCTCTCTCTTCTCTTCTCTTTTACTTCTGCCACCTCCACTCCTCTCTCGCAAGCTCTGTCCTCTGCCTCCCGGCTCCTGCTCCCTGAATGGAGTGAGGCAGCCCCTTCCATAATACACTCAGAAGTGTTCTAGGTGCTACCTGATGACCTTCCAGCAGCACTTCCTGGTGTAGCGGTAGCGCTCCAGGTGTACCTGGTTCCTGTTCTGGCAGCACTTCCTGGTGTAGCGGAAGTGCTGCAGTCCATGGTTCCGTAACCATCCCGGTGCCCCCTGGCGTTGGCCACAGCCTCCCACAGGGTCAAGCTTCCAGGCTCCGTGGCCCCCATGCAATCCAGGGGAGGCTGCTCTCTTGCATCCCGAGGAAGGTATTGCCCCTCTCCCAGTTCTTGGCTTTCCAGTCGTCCCGGTGGGGTAAGGTCCCCGGTTGTCTGCCACAATATGTTTATTCTGTTGATAAATGCAAACTAAAAACAGTTAGTCACAATTAAAACAGATTTTTAGGAGTTTAATTTTGCACACCTCTGTTAATTGTCTGGTTTTGCCTTCGTCTTTTGAGTTTTCCGTAAATGAACATTGGTGTTAATTTCTCAATTTCTTCACTTAGGTTCAAGTACTAGTGGTTTACTGACATCTACAGTTGGGTTTCTTTCTTTTTCATTTTGGATCAAAGTATGTTGCATATCATAAAGTTTCTACGTCTTTCTTTAGCTGTATCTCTGCCTTTTGTTATTTATTAATTCTTTCAAATTTTGTTTGATTATAGTAAAGAAACTGAGATTCTTTATTATTGGAGGTTCTAATAAATGAATTAAGATGTATTATATAGTTTACTTATGAAGTAGTTTTTGGAGTGAGAGCAGCGGTGGTTACTCTCTGCAGTTTAATATTTTAAAGTGAGTTCCCATAAAGGCGCTCACCAGAGGTCACAGGTAAGAGAAGCAAGTCCTTGTGGGTTCAGCCATAGTGTCTTTGCAATTAAGTCCTTATTTATTGTCTTTTAGGTGGCTTTGACACTATGCTTGGTTTTCCTTCATTAATCTCTTCATTATCTTATTTTTGTTATTCTTCATGACAGTGGAGTTATGTCATTATGTGCTGAGTGTCTCATTACAGTGAAGGTATAATTTTAAACTATACTCTGCCTTTCTTGTTTTGCACAGATACAGCGGAATGCATTTTCTGTTTTCTTTGACGAGAGATTTTCCATTCCCCTGGATCCTGGAGCTCTTGAAGAAAACAGTTTGAGGTTTTCAGTGTTTGGCATCGATGAAGATGAGAGAAACATCAGCACAGGGATTGCAGAACTAAAACTTTCAGACCTCGACCTCTCAATACGGCCTTTTAATGCCTGGTTATATCTGCAGGATGTAAATAAGGTAAAAGACGCTGTCTATTCTTTTAAAAAGTATCTGGTCAAGATATTGAAACTGCTTGGAGACTGGTGGACAGAATGATCTCCAACATCTCATGTTTTGGAGATAGAACTGTATGTTAAAAAACAAAAAAAAAACTGAATGCCAGTACTTTTTGGTCTTGTTGGAACACCTTAGTTGACACAGGGTGGGATTTCATCTTCCTATTTAATGCTCTGGTTTGGTTAGGCATTGACACAAAGGTACTTTATCATTGCATATACACTAAGGATGAGCGAAACGATTTGTGTGAATTGAATTCCCACCTAAACTCAATGCTTCACTTCACAAAAAATGGGAGAAATACTGTATTTTTCGCGTCTTATGGAGCAAATATTGCATCACAGACCATGATGTGTATTACCTGACCTGTCAGCGGTAGCGACAGCTGTTAGAAGAGGAAGTGGTAAGCCCACGAGAAACCCCTGGGGACGCTTAACAATAGAATTACCAAAGCCTATGAAAACACTTGTAAATCCATCCCACCTTAAATCCTTCGCACCTCTTCATCAGCGTCTTTTGTCTTGTAAATGTGTTGATAAGCAGCAAGCAGCCTCAGTTCTCTGTTCAAGTTTGTTTACCTGTGTGTCAGTTGCTTACAATTGTACAGAGTGAGAAGTCAACTGAGGTGAACTCATGCACATTGCACTTTTGCCGTCGCTGTACTTTGTATATGTACACGGGGAGGCTCTGCAGTCTACTTGTGACTTTACGCTGTAGGAAGATAAGTAAATAAATCAAGGTAAATAACATTCGATCTGGCTCTTATATGCAAAGTGCAGTGACGGCAGCTTCCACCTGCAGCTATAGACTCTTCAGTATGCAAGCAACTCTCTACGCTAGTGTTTAGATCTGGACGGTGTGTATGTCCAAAAAAGAAGTCTGACTGCATTATCATACCATTGCTTATGAACTGAAGTGTCATCAGGCACTTTTCATGGCATTACACTTGTACTTTTTGAGTGTGCCCGTGTCTATCAAACACAGGAAGCTCTTACGCTGTAGGAAGTAAGTAAATAACTCAAGGTAAATAACATTCGATCTGGCTTTTACGTAAGTAACATATAAATGTTAATGTTTTGGGCACATGCATCATCCAGATCTAAACACTAATGTGGACAGTCGCTCACGTACTGACGAGTCTATAGCTGCAGGTGGAAGATGCCATTAGCAATGCCTTAGATGGAACTGAAGATAGTATCATATAAGAAGAAAGTGAAGAAAGTGATATCAGTGATTGTGAGCAACTGAGCTTCATAAATTCTGACACTAGCAATGAGGAGTTCTTGGGGTTTCCAGAAAACTAGAAGAGTGCTTGAACCTTAAAGTCTCTCCTCATTTGTTAATAACAGTGATGATGGTTCTTAATACCAGTGTTGACTTTACATGGTTGAAAAATTATTCTGCTATATTATATTAAATATATTACTACACCATTTAATTTTTTCTTGTTTTCCTCCTCTAAACCTACTGTATGTGCATCTTATGGAGCGAAAAATACGGTACCTGTTTGATCTCCTGCTGAATTTGTAAGTTTGCTCACTTACAAAGAAATGAACAGTCTCTAATTTTTATGGTAGTTTCAATTTAATGGAGAGAGACAGAATATCAACCAAAAATCCAGAAAAAACACATTACATAAAAGTTATAAATTGATTTACATGTCATTGAGAGATATAAGTATTTGATCCCCTACAACCCAGCCAGAATTCTGGCTCTGACAGATTGGCTGTGTGTCCATGTGGCACTGAGATTACAATCAATCAATCAATCAATCAATCAATCAATCATTCCTGATCTCAACTTGTTATGTGTATAAAGCCCATCTGTCCACAGAATTAGTTTCTTCTATTCCGACCTCTACACCACCACCACGGGCAAGACCAAAAGAGCTGTCAGGGACAGGACGTCAGGGAGAAGATTGTATGACCATCAGCAAGACACTTGGTGAGAAGGTGATAACTGTTAGTTCGATTATTTAGAAATGGAAGAAATATAAAATAATCATCAATCACCCTGGGTCTGGAGCTCCATGCAAGATCTTACCTCATGGTGTGAGGATGATCTTGAGAAAGGTGAGAGGTCAGCCCAGAACAACATGGGAGAAGCTTGTTAATGATCTGAAGGGAGTTAGGACCACAGTCACCAAAAACACAATTGGTAACACACTACACCGTAATGGATTAAAATCTTGCAGCACCCACAAGGTCTCTCTGCTCAAGAAGGCACAGGTAAAGGCCTGGATGTTCACTGGACAAAACTTATACACATAACGAGTTGAGATCAGGAGTATCTGTAATTGATTGTAATCTGTGGGAGCCAGAATTCTGGCTGGGTTGTAAGAGATCAAATACTTATTTCTCTCAATGACATGTAAATCAATTTATAACTTTTACATAATGTGTTTTTTTTCTGGATTTTTGGTTGATTTTCTGTCTCTCACCATTATAATGAAACTACCATAAAAATTAGAGACTATTCATTTCTTTGTAAGTGAGCAAACTTACAAATTCAGCAGGGGATCAAATACTTATTTTCCCCACTGAAACATTTTAAATAAAGATCTCTAGTGAAAAAAACCAGAAGTGTGCATATCCTCAGCTAGGGTAGGAGATTGTGACAGCGGCATTTTTCCATATAGTGAGTTCCTGTACATGACAGTGTTCTGCAGTGTGTCTTCCTGTGGAAAATATGCAGCATGTCATATTTTTAAAAAATGTACTGCACTCCTCAGTGGTGATGTGAACAAGAACCATTAATAGAATTGAATTTGAATTGAATGCAGGACTCTTGACCAATCGGCAGGCAGTTACTTGTGACAAGCACAGTTCTGTGGTTGGTATACTGATCTGTAGTGGGGAAAGTAGAGCTGAGTCAGAAGGTCAAGCTCTTGATTTACCAGTCGTTCTACATCTCACCTCTGGTCATGAGCTTTGGGTAATGACAGAAAGAATGAAATCACGGATACAAGGAGTTGAAATGAGTTTTCTTCATGGGGTGGCTGGGTTCTTCCTTAGAGATGAGAAGCACAGACAACCGAGAGAAGCTCAAAGTAGAGCCACTGACACTCTGCATCGAGAGAAGCCAATTGTGGTGGTTCGAGCATTTGCTATGATGCCTCCTGGAAGCCTCCCTGTGGAGGTTTATGGGCAATACTGGCAGGGAGAAGACCTTGGGGAAGACCCGTGAGTCACTATGAGGATTTCTATATATCTCCCAGATGGCTATAGGATTTCACAGTATGAGTGTGGTTGAGGAAAAGGACGTATGGGCCTCACTACTAAGACTGTTGCACCTGGTGTCATATAAGTGTTGGAAAATGAATGAATGAACTCTCGACCAATAACTGAGTGGGAGAGTTGGGTCTTCAATTCAAAAGCATGATCCCATGTGAAGGCGGACTACTTTTATTTTCTGGAGCTACTTACTTAACAGCATTTTAGCAAGAAATACACGGGGTGTTAAATAATTTATCTACCCGAGGTTCATGTATGTGTCTTAAAGATCTGAACTTGTCACTAGAGATCAAGTCACGTCTTGGCATGTAAACACATCACGTTTGAGGTCCTTCATAGCAAACACTTAAGGAGAAAAGATAGCAAAGACATCTACCTGCGAGTCTACGAAGAAACTGACAGATCGAGAGCATTGATCCATCATTAAATTCTTTACAAAGAAGGGAAGAAGCCAAAGGAAATTCATGAGAAGTTAAATGTCATGTATGGTGATGATGCACCATTGTACTATAAGGTGAAATTTTGGGCTGGGCAAATTAAATGGGAGTCAATTGAAGATAACCCTCTCATGTGGAGTCCTGTGAAGGCATCCTCACAAGCCAGGTGCCAGAAAGTGGAGGTGAAGATTTTTGTGTTTATTAATGAACTTTATTAATGAACTTGGCATTGAAGCTGGTACAGTTTCTGCAGTAATCCATAACCATTTGATGATGTTAAAGGTCAAATTCTGATGGGTTCCCCAAATGCTGACACCTGATCAGAAAGCATTTCACCAAGAATTCAGACTTTAGAGTTTGGACCTTATTAGAGAAAATTGCATTGGACTTTCCATTCATCCAACCATTATCCAACCCACTATATCCTAACTACAAGGTCACGGGGGTCTGCTGGAGCCAATCCCAGCCAACACAGGGTGCAAGGCAGAAACAAACCCCGGGCAGGGTGCCAGCCCACCACAGGGCACACATACCCCCACACTAGGGACAATTTAGAATCGCCAATGCACCTAACCTGCATGTCTTTGGACTGTGGGAGGAACAGAAAAAAAAAAAACCTTCAGAGGGCTGGAGAAAAAAATAAACCAAAATCTGCAGGGGTTCCAAGGCCACGAGACCACCCAGCCCCCTCTAGGCATTCTACCTAACATCAATGATCTCAATCAGTCCACATAGCTTTTCAGGCTTCACGTGAATGAATTAGATGATGACGGTCATGTGGACATCTGGCCTTCAGTCCATCAATGTAGGGACATCACGGTGCCCTGATCAGGTGAGGGGGTGCAGATTGCCACCACAGAAAACCAGAAAAAGAACAGCAGAGAAAGTAGGAGTTAGTACAAATTGTAGAGCCATGATAAAAACGATAATTAAGTGCATATACAGAATTTCAGGGTTATACTAATATGAAGCTTTGAGAAAGCCATGTTAAAGTAATGTGTTTTCAGCAGTTTCTTAAAGTGCTCTACTGTATCAGCCTGGCGAATTTCTGTCGGTCGGCTATTCCAGATTTTAGGTGCATAACAGCAGAAGGCCGCCCGCCTCACCACTTCTTTTAAGTTTAACTCTTGGAATTCTAAGCAGACCCTCATTTGAAGATCTAAGGTTACGATTTGGAGTGTAAGGTGAGAGACATTCTGAGATATAAGATGGAGCAGATTATTTAAGGCTTTTTTAAATCATTAGCAAGATTTTAAAGTCAATTCTGAATGGCACAGGTAACCAGTGAAGTGACATCAAAACTGGGGTGATGTGCTCGGATTTTCTTATCCTAGTTAAGATTCTGTCAACTGCATTCTGCACTCATTGCAACCGATTGACGTCTTTTTTGGGTGGTCCTGTGAGGAGTGCGTTACAGTAATCTAATCGACTAAAAACAAAAGTGTGAACTCATTTTTCAGCATCTTGCAAAGTTATAAAGGCTCTAATTTTTGCTACTATATATACTCAAGTATGAGTCGGGTCTTGAAACCCGAAAAATCGATCCTAAAATCAAACCCCGACTTATGCGATGCTTACATTTTTTTTTACATCTTCTTGCCTCCTTCAATCTCACACCAGTTTCTCAGACGTATTCGAATTTTGTTGCAGCAGCTCAGTTACCAATTACTTTCACTACTTCGGCGACGTTTAATTAAAACCAGCTTCATATTTTCTTCTGATCGAGCACTCCATCGTAGATAAGGGATGTTCTTACGATAAAGGTGTATGAGGGTGTGAGATACAAAAAACACAAATCAGTACAAACGTCGCTTCAGAATCATTTAGGAAGTGCTGTTTGGTCACGTAGGCACAATACATAGAAAAAAAATGCATGTTGCTCCATGGTTACTCTCTCAGGTGGGCGTTAGCATATTATAATCTCTTGGACCAATAGTGTGAGTTTTCCACATTCGACTTATACAACCGATATTATAAAATACCAGAAATTATACAGTAAAATCAGGCCACGACTTATCCGCGGGAGAACTTAAACACGAGTATATACGGTATATTTCTTAAGTGAAAAAATGCTGTCCTAGTAAACTGATTAATATGTGATTTAAAATTTTAATTTACATTTTTTTACCATGAAACCAAACAAGAGTCCATGCAATGGAAGCATAGGGGGTCCTCAACCCAGCATTTTCCCAGAAGACTCAAGGCAACGGTTTGTTTTGCTGCTCAGGCCACAAAAGTCAACCATCACTTGAGAAACCCGTGCTTCCACAAGTCATTACATGAGGCCATCAGACAGAAGGATCATGGGGTAACTGTCAGCAGGTGTGTTGCTGGTGCTTTATGACAAAAATGAAAAGACGTTGCTGTCAGGGAAAGTGGCTTCATAGAGCTTAACCATCCATTGCACAGTTCAGACCAGGCTCCTAGTGATTAACTTCTCTTTTGAAAACCTGAAATAATTCTTAGGCAATTTCCCGATGAAAATGACCTCAAGGTGGCAATAATGGGTTGGCTGGAGGACCAAGATGAATCCTTCTATCCTGACGAGATTAAATCACTGGAGAGAAAGTGGACTAAGTGTGTTGAAGTCAAAAGGGCATTACATTGAAAAGTACTGAGGTGATTCTGATCTTCAGATTTTATTTTCATAATCACTTAGATAAATTACTGAACACCCCTCCTAATTGCATTTTGCACATTGTGAGCATACGACTGAATGACTTGCCATGTGGATTATGTTTTTGTGGATGTTTTTAATATTGTTTGCTGTTCTCCAGCATTGGAGACTTCTCTATCGAAGCTTTGTTATGTCTGCTGCCTACAAAAACAAAGGATTAATCTTTTTTCGCCGCCAACACTACAAACTGCATGTGTTTATTAATATAAAAAACATGACTATTTTGGGTGGAGTACTTCTTCTAAGGAAGGAATTGCATATTAAAAGGGCACAATGAGTTTCTGATGAAAGCTTTGAGGAGTCATCTTCTTCTTCTTCTTTTGTAACCAGCTCACTTTCTTTTTGACTTTGAAGGCTGCTGACTCAGTAGGAGAGATTTTGCTGTCCCTCAGTTACTTACCGACAGCAGAGAGACTGACGGTGGTGGTTGCTAAAGCTAAAAACCTGATGTGGACAAACGGGAAGACGACTGCAGGTGAGTAAGGAAGGCGGTGTGGCACAGTTAATGCTTTGGACCTCAGACAATAAAGTTGTGGGTAGAAATTCCACCCCTGACACTGTGTGACCCTGAGAAAGTCACTTCACCCACCAGTAAGCTTAACATGCATCATAGGAAAATTAATGGAAGGAATTATTAAGGATAAGATTGAGCAACACCTGGCAAGGACAGGAGTTTAACTGAACAGTCAGCGTGGGTTCAGAAGAGGGAGGTCATGTTTTACTAACATACTGGAATTCTATGAGGAGGCAACAAAAAGATATGATCAAAGTGGAGCAGATGACTTTCAGAAAGCATTTGATAAGGTGCCACATGAGAGGTTGGGCATCAAGTTAAAAGAGTTGGGAGTTCAGGGTGATGTTTTTAGATGGGTACAGAATTGGCTCAAACACAAGAAGCAGAGGGTGATGGGGTGAGGAACCAAATCAGAACTGGCCGATGTTAAGAGTGGTGTCCAGCAGGGGTCAGTGCTAGGGCCGCTGCTATTTTAAATATATATAAATGATTTAAATAGGAATATAAGTAACAAACTGGTTAAGTTTGCAGGTGATACCAAGATAGGTGGATTAGCAGATAATTTGGAATACGTTATATCATTACAGAAGGACTTGGATAGCATACAGGCTGGGGCAGATTTGTGGCAGATGAAATTTAATGTCAGTAAATGTAAAGTATTACACATAGGAAGTAAAAATATTAGGTTTGAATACACAATGGGCGGTCGGAAAATCGAGAGTACACCTTATGAGAAGGATTTAGGAGTCATAGTGGAGATGACACTATCAATGGCCTGACAGTCTTTAGAGACCATTAAGATAGATAGATAGATAGATAGATAGATAGATAGATAGATAGATAGATAGATAGATAGATAGATAGATAGATAGATAGATAGATAGATAGATAGATAGATAGATAGATACTTTATTAATGCCAAGGGGAAATTCACATAATCCAGCAGCAGTATACAGATACAAAAAACAATATTAAATTAAACAGTGATAAAAATGTATGTATAAACAGACAGTAACTTTGAGTAAAGTTAGCATTTACTCCCCCGGGTGGAATTGAAGAGTCGCATAGTGTGGGGGAGGAACGATCTCCTCAGTCTGTCACTGAAGCTGCTCCTCTGCCTGGAGATGACACTGTTCAGTGGATGCAGTGGATTCTTCATGATTGACAGGAGTTTGCTTAATGCCCGTCGCTCTGCCACAGATGTTAAACTGTCCAACTTTAATCCTACAATAGAGCCTGCCTTCTTAACAAGTTTGTCCAGGCGTGAGGCGTCTTTCTTCTTTATGCTGCCTCCCCAGCACACCACCACGTAGAAGAGGGCACTCACCACAACCGTCAGGTAGAACATCTGGAGCATCTTACTGCAGATGTTGAAGGATGCCAACCTTCTCAGAAAGTATAGTCTGCTCTGACCTTTCTTACATAGAGCATCAGTATTGGCAGTCCAGTCCAATTTGTCATCCAGCTGCACTCCCAGATATTTATAGGTCTGCACCCTCTGCACACAGTCACCTCTGATGATCACAGGGTCCATGAGGGGCCTGGGCCTCCTAAAATCCACCACCAGCTCCTTGGTCTTGCTGGTGTTAAGGTGTAAGTGGTTTGAGTTGCACCATTTAACAAAGTCTTTGATTAGCTTCCTGTACTCCTCCTCCTGCCCACTCCTGATGCAGCCCATAATAGCACGTGGCAAGAATCCGAGTCGTATTGGAAGTCTGATGTATGTTGGCTGAACAGGACCGGAGAAAGTACAGTCCCCTGTGCGCTCCTGTATTGCTGACACAATGTCAGACCTGCAGTTCCCAAGACGCACATATTGAGGTCTGTCTGTAAGATAGTCCACAATCCATGCCACCAGGTGTGAGTCTACTCCCATCTCAGTCAGCTTGTCTCTAAGGAGCAGAGGTTGGATGGTGTTGACATAAACATAATTCTTACAGCACCACTGCCTCTGTCCAAGTGGGAGAGGGATCGGTGTAGCATATAGATGATGGCATCCTCCGCTCCCACCTTCTCCTGGTATGCAAACTGCAGAGGGTCGAGGGTGTGGTGGACCTGTGGCCTCAGGTGGTGAAGCAGCAGCCGCTCCATGGTCTTCATCAGATGTGACGTCAGAGCAACAGGCCGGAAGTCATTCAGCTCACTAGGACGTGATACCTTTGGGACTGGGGTGATACAAGATGTTTTCCAAAGCCTTGGGACTCTCCCTGTTCCAGGTTCAGGTTGAAGATGCGCTGTAGAGGACTCCCCAGTTCCAACGCACAGGCCTTCAGCAGTCGTGGATATACTCCATCTGGACCTCTGCTTTGCTGGCACGAAATCTTCTCAGCTCTCTGCTTACATGGGCTGCTGTAATTGTGGGTGGGGATGTCTCACCTATGCTGGTATCAGCAGAAGGATGGTTGGAGGATGCAGTACTCCGAGGTGAGAGTGGGTTAGGGTGATCAAACCTATTAAAGAAGTTGTTCATTTGGTTTGCTCTCTCCACGTCTGTCTCGATGGTGGCACCCTGCTTCGAGCTGCAGCCAGTGATAATCTTCATCCCATCCCACACTTCCTTCATGCTGTTGTTCTGCAACTTCTGCTCCAGCTTTCTCCTGTACTGCTCTTTCGCTGCCCTGAGCTGGACTCGAGTTCCTTCTGCACGCTTGAGCTCATGCTGATCACCACCTTTAAAAGCCCTTTTCTTCTGGTTCAAAAGGCCCTTGATGTCACTTGTAATCCATGGCTTGTTGTTAGCATAGCAGCGTACTGTTCTTACTGGAACTACAATGTCCATACAGAAGTTGATGTAATCAGTTGTGCATTCAACAGCCTCTTCAATGTTCTCACTATGTGACCTGCAGGATATCCCAGTCTGTAGTTCCAAAGCAGTCTCTCAGAGCCTGCTCTGCCTCAGAGGACCACTTCCTGAATGAGTGTGTAGTTGTAGGTAGCTCCCTCACTCTTGGTTTGTATTGAGGCTGAAGCAGAACCAGGTTATGATCTGCTTTCCCAAGCGCAGGCAGGGGTGGCCTGTATGCGTCTTTAACGTTTGCATACAGTAGGTCGATAGTCCTGTTTCCCCGAGTGTTACAATCCACATACTGGGAGAAGGCAGGTAATGTTTTGTCCAGCGTCACATGGTTAAAGTCTCCAGAGATTAGCACAAGTGCCTCAGGGTGCTGCGTTTGTAACTTAGCAACTGCGGAATGGATGACGTCACTCGCCATCTCCGCGTTCGCTTGAGGAGGGATGTAAACAATAACAACAATCACGTGTCCAAACTCTCTGGGCAAGTAATAGGGGCGCAGACTTACAGCCAACAGTTCGATGTCCCTGCAGCAATGGGAGATTTTAACGTTTACATGTCCTGAGTTGCACCACTTTGTATTGACATAGAGAGCGAGTCCTCCTCCTTTCTTCTTTCTGCAGGTACTTGCGTCTCTGTCCGCTCTAACTGTGCTGAACCCAGGTAGCTCCACGTTAGCATCTGGGATGGTAGTTGTTAGCCACGTTTCACTAAAACACAGCAAGCTGCATTCTCTGTAGGTTCTGACATTTTTCACCAGCACAGCCAGTTCATCGATCTTATTTGGTAGTGAGTTCACATTTCCCAGGATCACAGAAGGCACCGACGGTTTATAACGCCATTTTCTCTCAAGTTGCCTGGCTTTTATCTTATCTTTTATCTTTTGCGCCGACTCGGCTGCCCCGATATCGTCTTCTTACCTCGTCAGGTAAATAAGGAACCACACCGGCATGAGCATCTCTTCTCAGTGCTTTAAGCTGACTACTTGAATAGGCGAGTGTCGGAGTGTAAAAATCCATGTCAAGTAGTAAAAATAGTAAAAAGTGTCCAGGGAGCAATTCCACATAAAAGAAAGTGGTAGAAGTGATCAGTGAAATAGAGAAAAATAGAGATAAAAAGGTAAAAAGATAAAGTCATATACGGAGCTGCTGGAAAGGCTGCCACTCGGATGCAGCGTGCGCTCCAGACGAAAAAGAAGGCTAACAGAATGTCAGGTTATATAGCGTCTTGATGTGTGGAGTACAAGTCACAGTGGGTTCTGCTCAAGCTGATTTATAACACACTGGTGAGGCCTCATCTTGAGTACTGTGTGCAGTTTTGGTCTCCAGGCTACAAAAGGACATAGCAGCACTAAAGAAGGTCCAGAGAAGAGCGACTAGGCTGAGTCCAGGACTGAAGGGATGAATTATGAGGAAAGATTAAAAGCCTTTAGAGTTTAAGCAAAAGAAAATTAAGAGGTGACATGAGTGATGTGTTTAAAATTATGATGTGAATTAGTCCAGTCAGTGGATCAAGACTGTTATTTTAAAATGATTTCATCAAGAACACGGGGACACAGTTTGAAACTTGTTAATGGTAAATTTCACACAAACATTAGGAAGCTTTTCTTCACAGAAAGAACGATAGACAATTAGAATCAGCTACCAAGTAGTGTGGTAGACAGTAAGACGTTAGGGACTTTCAAAACTCGACTTGATGTTTTTTTGGAAGAAATAAGTGGATAGGACTGGCGAGCTTTGTTGGGCTGAATGGCATGTTCTCGTCTAGAGTATTCTAATGTTGTAATGTTCTGTGCTTCAATTGGCAAAAACAAAAGAAATGTTACCAACTGTATCTCAAATGTTGTAAGCCACTTTGAATAAACCCGTCGGCCAAATAAATAAGTAAACATAACTGAATAATTGAAAGGAAGGAGCTTTATTGCATGCTGTGGTGTTCCTCCAAAATACTTGAAAAGATTGGATTTTTTATTCTATTCACTTCAATTTTATTTATAGTATAGCATCTTTGTATAGTGAACAGCTTCACAAGGCTTCTACAAATGGTAAAGTACAACTGTTTTCACCCTTTGATAGTTGGAGCACATGTTAGCTACTTTACAAGCTCGGGTCACACAGGGAAGACTTATGGCTTCAGAATCAGAATCACTTTAGTGCTAGCATGTGAAACATTCCAGAATTGACTTTGGTTTGGTGCAGATACGAAATACAAGACATTGCTACCACAAAGATTTGCATTGGGTGTGACGAGGATGAACAGGATTAGAAATGAGGACATCACAGGGTCAGCTCAGGTTGGACGGTTGGGAGACAAAGTCAGAGAGGCGAGATTGCGTTGGTTTGGAGATGTGCAAAAGAGAGATGCTGAGTATATTGCGAGAAGGATGCTAAGGATAGAGCTGCCAGGGAAGAGGAGAAGAGGAAGGCCTAAGTGAAAATTTATGGATGTGGTGAGAGAGGACATGCAGGTAATGAGGATGACAGAGCAAGATGATGAGAACAGAAAGATATGGAACAAGGTGATCCGCTTTTGCAACCCCTAACAGGAGAAGCCGAAAGAAGAAGACCAACACAAACAGCCCACCATTAACCTAACGCTGTGCAAACAGCTATACAAATGTAACAATATCTTAAACAAAACATTTAGAACTTCAATAGTTCACTCAAGTAAATAGAACAACCATGCAAAATTATATAGCTATCAAACAAGTTGAGCAAGTTTGAAGTATTTGTGAACAGCACATTTTCACTAAGGAACAAATTATGATTAAGTTATAGCTTCATGGCTGATGTCTTGAGGTGTTGCTTTAGAACTTCCTTCTTCATGGTGCTATCTATTTTATAAAGTGCACCAGTCCCTTTCCCGCGCAACACCCCCAAAACATGCTGACTGGAATTCCCTGTGTTTATATAGACACTAGGACAGAGACAGCATTGGAAAACCTTTAAGTGAGACATCTTAAATGTAAAAAATTAATAGACCTCTTCAGGCTAAGATTCATTAAGCAAGAGAGGAGAACAATGTATAGTCAAGATCTTTGGATAAGATAACTGTCCAACAAAGTCTTTTGAGTTTTCTAGTGAGTTTTTCAAAACAATGTGGGTCTGTAGACAGGCTGTCTGTGCCAGTCGGAGAGATGCAAACAATCCTCATATCTGACCATAAAATTCTTCTCCCTATTCAAGCCATGTTGCAATGTGTTCAATTTCAGCTTCAGTTTGACTTCCCATTCTTTTCCCTTTTGCTGTGTTCTGAAGTTGCCCCATAAGCCCTGTGACTTTAAAGTTCCTCTCACAGTGTCCATGGCTGTTGAAGTGGGCTGCTACAGGAACATCTGTGTTGCCATGCTTGATGTGGAACCTGTGGAAATTCATTTTCTGGTGGAGTGTTTGTCCAGTTTCTCCCACACAGATTGCAGTGTCAGGGCATTTCATACAGAGACGTAGGTAGACCACATTAGATGATCTGCAAGAGAACGATCCTTTTATAAGACGTCCTTGTCAGCAGGGTGGTATAACGAACTACACAATCTGCATTATAAATGTGAGCACACGTTTTACATCTTTTTCTGTTGGCAGGGAGTTGTCCCATTTTCTGTTGGTTCACTTAGGAAGCTTTCGGACTATTAGTTGCTGCAGGTTTGGTGGTTGTCTGTATGCCAGAAGGTGAGGTTCTAGAAATAAATTCTTCAGAGTTTCATCATTATTTAGTATTGACTGAAGTTCTTTCATAATTTTTCGAAGTGTTTCAAGATGTGGGTTGTAGGTGACAACAAGGGAGATGCTATTCCTGTTGGCTTTGTTTTTTATATTCCAGAAAGTTGTCTCTGGGTATAGCAGCACCTCTTCTTATTTGAGGGTCTGTTGATTTTGGGGTATATCCTTGTCTGATGAAGTCCTGTCTAAGCTCCTGCAGTTGTTTATCCCGTTACAGTTGTAATGTCTTGCTTGGCTGAAAATGATGGAGTGCCTTATATGCTTGGGGTGGAAGCTATCACTTCTCAGGTAGGTTCGTCTGTCCGTTGGTTTGTGAAAAACAGAAGTTACAAGAGTGTTATATTTCAGGTGAACAGTAGCATCAAGGAAGCTAACTTCTGCTTTTGAGTAAATAAAAACAGACTGTACAAACAACACGGTATCTGTCCTGGTGTCTATATAAGCACAGAGAACTCCAGTTTCTGTATCACATCTTGCCTGGAGAGGGGGCCTGAGTTACCTCAGGAGTCTGCATATTGTAATCTCTTTAGTTGGCCAATAAAATGGGTCATTTTGCTAGACTTCTTGCTACATCCATAATGGCTAACACAGTATAACACCCTACTACTACATGTTCTTACTTTAATAACTAGTCTTTCAATGATATGTGAACTCTTTGTGAGATTTGAGTAGTGACATGTGAATGAAGATATGAGAAATTGCAAAATGTTCATAATTTGAAACCGAATACTGACATTCTGATGATGGAGGTGCGCCCACATGTGGAATTGCATGGACTTTGTTGAACAGACTAATGGATTGACATGGCCTTATTGGAATTGCTTAGCTTGTTATAAAGTTTGGATTAGATTAGATAAACTTTTAACAATTGGTCTTTATTTTAGCATTCTTGTTGGATCTGGTTAAGGTTTAACAGGTACATGTTGATAAGAAATCCATTCAAATGGTACCAAGTATTTATAAAGAAGGACAACAAAGAGGCATGACACGGCACTCACAGTATGGGCATGCCTAATTAGTAGGAGATAGAAACCAGACAGTATCCTAGAGAGGGTCTTCTTCTTTCATTCTGAGAATAATATCATCTTCTGTGAGTAGCTAAGAAATGGGCAAAGAATGGAGACCATCATAAAACTGCTTTGGCTACTAGAGTCCAGGCTGTATACTTTATGTCCCGTAGTACTTCTGATTGTGCTGCTGCTTATGGGGCTACACTATGATTACCCAGAATTGAAGAACAGTTTGCCTTCATTGTCACGTTGCCTGTGGTTTCTTGCTTGGGACTTCAGAACTTTTTACTACTTCCAGGTCAGTAGAGGAGTAGAGATGAGAGGAGACGTCCTCAATAGAGTCTGTGCCTACTGTAGTCTTGGGTGAAATGACCCTACAGGTAAGGATGTGCCTTACTGGCTCAAGACCCAGCTGTCTATATAATATGACAGTTTGGAGTATATGCTCCCACCTAGTAAAGAACCTGAGGTTTCACACAATATTACAAATATTTAAATAAGAAATCCAAAACCTTCTGATTAATATTTCAGAAATGACTGAAGAAGATGAAATCTGGATTAGTGACACTTCCTGGCTCAGGCAATATAGGCAAATGCACAGGATGGCAAATGATCCCTCCGTCTTTTATGCATTGTGATGGATGGCCGGTGCCGTTACCCAGCCAGGATGCTTGTGTACTGGAAGAACCGGGGGTAGACAGCATGCAAAGTTCATTATCTCCCCCCAGAATGCTAGATGACAGTTAACACCCCCAAGGTTGCTGCAGCCACACAGGTTCCCTCAAGGCTTCATGGGAGATGGAGTCCTGCTACTGTTGGGTCCTGTGGATGCCATCAAATGGTGCTGCAGGGTCTGGGGAACCCTATTTTATCAGGCCCCACCTCACCCAGAAGTGCTCTGGGTATACATGAGAAGGAGCCAGCTGCCACTGATCCAGGAGCCCGAGTCTGGAGGACAGAGAACAAAGCTTCCTGGGAAGTGTGAAGGTGGAAAGAGGCAGAGACAGAGAAGAAGAAGAGGAGGAAAGTGTTGCTGTGCTTTGTGCTTATTGTGTTGAGGGAAACAAAGTTTTCCATAATAAAAGCTTTGCTGTGTACTGGAGTTTTGGCTGTGTCTGCTTGTGTCGGGTTTGGGGAGTTGGAGCGCCCCCTGGTGGCCACAGTAGCAAACCTCTATCTCTGCAATCCATTTGATCACACCCAAGACACACTCGTGTTCATGGCTGGCTCCTCTTTCACTCCACATACCACTGATGCCATCTGCTAACCAGAACGGAGCCCAAGAAGGCAGAGAAGTGGCTGTCATGGAGTGCCTTTCTCAGACTCTCACATGGCACAGGTCAGTGAAGTGACATCTAACAAAATACAAGTATCCACTGCTTTATTCTTGAAACACATACAACAATATGTAATAGTACTACAGCAAATGATATGCAGTGCAAACCTGTCATTTATCTTGATTGAAAACTAAATAAATAAATCAGTAAGGCAAATAAATAATGACAACAATATTAACAACCCATTGAGTTGGCAGGCTTTAGTCTGACATGACCTTTGACTGACATGGGTGGTGGGCAATTACTCTGTGATGATCTCTCGGTGATGAATCTACTCTAAGGTTATTGACGAACGAACTTCATCCTAATTGACAAAAGTCAAGCTGTCTGTAGCCATTTTTAGGAGGCAAAGAATGGAAGAAGAGGAGGATTGAGCTAAAGATAAAGGTGTGTCATATCACAATGTCATCATTAACAGTTTTATGTTCGATTTTTGGAATAGTAATGGTGGTGAACAATGAGAATAGGAGCAGTATGTAGGGATATAGGGATATAAAATAAAATAAATGCTCAAATAAATACAAGTGTTATGAAATGTGAGAATAAATAAAGAAAAAGAGAATGAAATATTAGCACTATCATCTACATGCGAATGGGAAAAAACTCCAAGACTTAGCTAATTGTAATTCTACTCCTAGCAAGGAATTGGCGTTGTGAACAAACACTTTTCCTTGTTTTCCTGTTGCAGTGAGAATGATTGACAGACGTAATCCCATGACATAACATTTGATCAGGTTTATATGTTCTGTCATCTTCGGTATTAAATCCTGCCGACTACGCCACTGTCATAGCGTGAGTCAAAAATGTGACTGCTTGAAAATGGGAGCTGCGGTGGTTTTCAGGATGGCGGACAGGAAGAGGAGGTTGCAGCAGAGTTGACCAGATGTGACGTTATGAGATTGCACCTGTCAATCATTCTTCCTGCAACAGGTAAACAAGGAGAGGTGTTAGCTGACAGCGCCAATCCCTGGTTAGGAGTAGAATTACCATTAGTTTTGGTGTTGCTTCCCAGTATACATTTTGGTGTTTGCTATTTAGTACACTGTATTAATCCCCGAGGGGAGGGGACATTGTCTTTTCACACTGAACGTCACAGAATAGTTTTTTTATGTTGTTGTTGTTGCTTATTTACTTATTTATTTTATTTTGTCTGTAATATTCCTCCAAACACAACATAAAATACAGCTTGAATTTAAAGCTGTCACTTTCACTCATCAAAGCTAAGAGGATGTGCTCTAGTGAGTGCTGTGTTTTGATTGGTTACGTGACAGATGTCTGGTCACACTAACAGGTAATCCAACTTAGACAACATTAAAATCTCCGACTACACCACCCAGTTGTATTAGGAGGCTGGGAACTCTTGAAATTTAATGATAACAGCACACGGGTTTCTCTAAATTGGGCGGTGAGTAAACACACAAGGAAAGACACAACAGTAACAGTAAGACAATATATAAATATTGTATTAAATTAATTATAAAGTACATTAAAAAGATAAATGAACATAAAAAAAAAATTCTAACAGTATCAGGAACGAAATTCCTTTTTCTAAAAAGGAAAGCACAAAGTCCACACTCTAAAGTCCGTTAAAAATAAGAGTTGGAGGATACAACCTTCAGTGGTAAAAAGAGTCCAGTTTGCGCACTGTTACCCCAACAATTCATCGTCCAACTGTATGCAGTCTGTTCACCGGACACTCATTTCCCAACAGAAGTTCTGTCAAATCATGGAATCCCCATCAGCGTCTCTGCGTCGTTCTTTGTTTCCACTCTGGGCTCCTTGTATTGCTGTGACCTGGGCACGCCTTACTTCTCGTCCGCCAGCTTTGCTTGGTCTTTTCTTGCAGCTTCCCTCTCTCGCTGGACCCACAACCATCTTCTTGTGGAGCCGTCTCTTCTTTACTGGAGATAAGTGTTGCCCTCCTTTTGTCTCACGTCATGCCAGCCACGTACCCTTGTCTGCCTGCGAGCTCTTTTGCTCTGTGCGAGTGTCTTGGCAGTGTTCTCAGTGGACCGTCCCTCACTCTGCCTTCTCCTGCTCAGAAGTTTAAATGTCCTTCAGTCCCTGCCTAGATCAACAGGACGATGGATTAATCAATGGCACATACAGATTTCCACAGTTTAACAAATAGCGTAAACACAGGTTAACAAGATGTATTGTTACCAACTATCAACGAGTACACATATACTAATTAGAAACCAATATTCTCAGGCATGTTCATTTCATTTCTTAGTTCTAAGCAGTTCTTTTATCACACCAGTAAAACGTCAAAACGGGGATTCTTTTGCAAAGCAGCAAATACCAAATATCCTGTAGACAACCATCACAATACTCAGTAATAGGATTACCCAGGAAATTTGTCTTTTAACTTCTCACCCCAGTCCTAACAATGGGTGCCTTTTGTCTCTTCATCTACTGTAAATGTAATATTTACACGTTCCTTTGTCTAAGAGAGAAATGGAACCACCCAGTCTACAAAAAATGTCCCCCTCTGATCATCTGCAGAGTGGACATACATGCTTTGCCTGACTTGGGAATCCTGCGGCTCATGCATTTGCTTAAGGTTGTGACTGTGCGTGTCGGATACGAGTTCAAGAAGAACTTCCCCAGAATTCCAGTGCGAAGCGCCCTCTTGAATTCTATAAACTCCGAATTCATCATTCGAATACTGCATCTGAAGAGTCTGTTGCAAATGTGGCATTGGATGGCTGAAGGTTTGAGTCTGGTGTACTGGCAATTCACCAGTTCACCCGCCCTCTAAGCTTTGAGGAGTGAAAGTAGCAGTTTTAAATTCAAGTCTTATTTCGTGACGTGCTTGAAGGAATATTATAGACAAAATGAAACAAATAAATAAGCAACGAAAAAGATATTCTGTGACACATTTATGTATTTACGCTCTCATTTCATGCTCTTTTCCTTTCTATCACATTTCACAGCACTATTATTTATTTGCATATGTATTTATCAGTATTTGTCCACAGCTCATTAACATCATCTAACTATCAGTCATATTACACATAACAGACAGCTGAACTTTCCCTTAAAATGTTGTCAGCAGGCTGCAGTAAGTTATAAAGCTGGTGGATTTGCTTTATCCACCCTGATAACCTGGACTGAGCAGAAGAAATCCTCAGCTTTCACTTTGATGTTTGCAGGCATTGAGCTAATTTAGCTGTATAATTCACGACTGCGGCCATATGCTTCCTTATTCACATGAACGTTTGGCTTGCATACTGACATGCTGTAATAACTTAATTGGAGGCAGCTGCGACAACACTGACAGATAAAAATAAAAACAACAACAAATGTTTATTTATATTAATTCTAATGCACTTCTTAAATATTTCAGAGCTCCTACTTTGCAATTATTTTTATCAGTTAAAGAATTTGTGTCAATAAAATGGGTTGCTAATGAGTTGGTGCTCAAACGTTCACGAGTACACTTTGTGTCCATAAAAGAAGCTGCGGCCAAGTATGATCTCACTTGAGACAGTGGTTGAAATGGAAAAACGAAGAGGAGACGCACCAGCGGTTTCGCACACTCCCAGTAGATTCAGGAAGTATTCAGATGCCTTCATCCATCCATTATCTAACCCGCTATATCCTAACTACAGGGTCACGGGGGTCTGCTGGAACCAATCCCAGCCAGCAAGGCAAGAAACAAACCCCGGGCAGGGCGCCAGCCCACCACAGGGCACACATACCCACACACTAGGGACAATTTAGAATCACCAGTGCACCTAACCTGCATGTCTTTGGACTGTGGGAGGAAACCCACGCAGACACGGGGAGAACATGCAAACTCCACGCAGGGAGGACCTGGGAAGCGAACCTGGGTCTCCTAACTGCAAGGCAGCAGCGCTCGCCACTGTGCCACCCCAGATGCCCTAACTTTTTCATATATCATTATGTTGCAGCTTTCTTCTAAAATCATTTCAATTCACTTTTCCCTCATCAAACAACACTCGATACCCAAAGCAAAAACAAGATTTTAGACATTTTTGCATATTTAATAAAAATACAAGACTGAAATATCACATTGACACAAGTATTCAGCCCCTTTACTACTTATAGTACTGTACTTTGTTGAAGCCCCTGTATGCAGCGATTCCATCCTGAAGTCTTCTTGGGTTTGACGCGACAAACGTCCCACACTTGGATGTGGTGGTTTTCTGCTGTTCTTCTCTGCAGATCCTCTCAAGCTCCGTCAGGTTAGATGGAGACCAACAGTGGACAGCTACGTTCAGGTCTCTCCAGAAATGTTTGTCTGAAGTTTCAAGTCTGGGCTCTGGTTGAGCCAGTCAGGGACATCATCTCGCTTACTCCTGAACCAAATTTTGTGATCAGAGATTTGATAAACCATTCAGTCCGTCAAGCCCATTTGTTTAGCTAATAGCTAAGCTGTCCCCATATCTCATCCAGATTCTTCTTAAAGGTTGTCGAGGTTTCTTCTTCAACTCCATGTCTCAATAGTTTGTGCCAGAGTCCCATAACTCTTTGCATAAAGAAGTGCTTCCTAGCTTCAGTCTTAAATGCACTTCCTCTTAATTTCAATAGTAAATCCAAGTTGTCAAGTCAGAAATATAATACAATACAATATAATACAATTTATTTTTGTGTAGCCCAAAATCACTCAATAAGTTCCACAATGGGCTTTAACAGGCCCTGCCCTTTGACAGCCCCCAGCTTTGATTCTCTGAGAAGACAAGGAAAAAACTCCCCCCGAAAAAATGGAAGAAACCTTTGGAAAGGCAGTTCAAAGAGAGACCTCTTTCCAGGTAGGTTGGGAGTGCAGTGGGTGTCAAAATAAAGGGGGGTAAACACAACACAATATGCAGAGCAGAACACAAGTAATCCTCAATACAATACAATAGTGCACTAGAAATATTACAAGTACAATACAATACAATACAGTTTATTTTTGTATAGCCCAAAATCACACAGGAAGTGCCGCAATGGGCTTTAACAGGCCCTGCCTCTTGACAGCCCCCCAGCCTTGACTCTCTGAGAAGACAAGGAAAAACTCCCCAAAAAAAACCTTTTAGGGAAAAAAATGGAAGAAACCTCGGGAAAGGCAGTTCAAAGAGAGACCCCTTTCCAGGTAGGTTGGGCGTGCAGTGGGTGTCAAAAGTAGGGGGTCAATACAATACAATACACAGAACAGAACAAATCCTCAATACAGCATAATAATAAAAATTTTAGAAGTACGGTTTAACAGTAGATGATATGACATAATTAGGTTTGGATATTTTTAGAGTCCTGGAGACCTCATCCATCTAGCTGCATCTCCATTTGGCCATGCCACGGCTGAAACGCTGTTCATGAAAGGACCCCTCTTTCCCATGATTCCTGTGATCCTCCATCAGGGATGACTTTACCATAGGCAGGCAAACAACTTGGCAGGTGGGCCGTGGCACCAATGGCCACATTTGGGTACCGAGAAAAGAAACAGAATAGGTGAGGGTTAGTATTCAAATATAATTATCATGTTACTTATGTTTTAGTGCTAATGACTAACAACAGAGATGCAGTCTGTACAGTTAATCAGCAGCTCTAGTCAGGGTGTGCTAAACTGAAGTAGTGAGTCTTCAGCCGAGATTTAAAGGCTGAGACCGAGGGGGCATCTCTTATAAAAGCAGGAAGACCATTCCACAGTTTAGGGGCCCTGTAACTAAAAGCTCGACCTCCCACTGTTATTTTATTAATCCTTGGAATCCTAAGCAGACCGGCATCTTGAGATCTTAATGTGCGCTCAGGTTTGTAAGTCATGATAAGTTCAGACAAGTAAGCGGACCTTGGCCATTTAATGCTTTATATGTTAAAAGGAGGATTTTGAAATCTGCCCTGAACTTAACTGGGAGCCAGTGTAAGGATTTAAGAACTGGAGTTATGTGTTCATATTTTCTTGTTCTTGTAATAATTCTTGCAGCGGCATTTTGGATTAACTGGAGGCTGTATAGAGAACAGTTTGAACAGCCAGTGAACACCGCATTGCAGTAGTCAATCCTACTAGAGATAAATGCATGAATTAATTTATCACAATCCTGTTTATTTAGAAAGCGCCTTAATTTCCTAACATTTTTAAGATGGAAAAAACATGTTTTGGACGACTTTGTAATATGTGCTTTAAATGACATGCTAGAGTCAAAGATAACACCTAGATTGCGGGCTGATTCAGTAAAATTAATTGGGATTCCAACTGAGTTAAATGATGACAAAATATTGCTGTGATCAGCGTCATTCCCTCCAACAATTAACATCTCTGTTTTATCTGTATTTAAAGACAAGTAGTTCTCATTCATCCATTCCTTTAATTCACTAACACAACTAATTACAGTACAGAGCAGACTTCAGCAGTAGATGATATCACATAAGAGGATTTGGATTTGTTCAGAGTCCTGGAGACCTTGGCCATCAAGCTGCATCCCCCATTGGTCATTCCGCAGTTGAGTCAGTGCTTGGCCCACCAATCCGATGAAAGGATTCCTCTAACTGACGATCAGAGATGACTTTACCTTGGCAGGCAAAAAACTTGGCAGGTGGGCGGTGGCACCAAGTAGCCCGATGTTCTCTATCTGGGAAGTCCATCCATCCCTTAGGGTAGCCTCGTCCGGGTGTGCCATCGTTCCCTGTGTTGGCCAGGATGCCTTTCTGTTTACTTGGGGCATCCCGTCCAGGTAAGGTTGGGATGCTTGTCCATCCTGTGTGCATGTTTTCATGTTATTTGTATATTTTATATTCTACTACATTAATTAAGCTATTTTATTACATATGTAATATTTATTTTTTTATTATTCAGCTCTTGGATCAACTACTTTTGTTTTTAAATGTGCTATATAAATAAATGACTTGACTTGGCAAATTTCTGTCTAACTGCTATTAGCTGTTAGGTTTTTATTATCTAAGAATTGTAACTTGTCACGTGTATCGTGTTCTGAACTCTTTATGTGTGATGAAGAATTTTGTACCCTTGTTCTGTGGTAAAATGACACAAAGAGCCCAGATAAAGAGCTATAATCTGACTGGTTTTTGTGTTAGTTGTGGAGATGTCTTTACAGACATGAGTCCAGACACAACTGAAGTCAGTAACTGGTTTCCCAATTTCTGAAGGGAGATGGTAGGAAGGAGGATGACCTCAGTGATGGAAGGGCCAGCAGAGGGAGAAAGATAGAAAGGATCAGAAAACAGTGCCACCCCCAGGCTCGGCGGGTAACTACAGTCACTAGAGCCCTTAAGTTGCCTTCCATGAGTATACAAGTGACATCTGTAACACTTGTTCCCAAGAAGTCCCCCAGACTGATGTTTATGTGAATATATTGACCTGTTTTGTAAGTCACTTTGGATAAAAGTGTCTGTTAACCAAAATGGTTGGAAACTAAAGCTCCAGACTGAGGAGGAATTTGAAAGTAATGCTCCACCAAACATGAAGAAGGGGCAGCTGGAGTTACTGTACTTTGTGGTATCGAGAGGTAGGCAGGTGACCCCACAACCACCATCACCATGTAAGTCCCAGGTAAAGTACCAAGCCCAGGTACTTCTTTTCCACTCTGGAGGGCCGTCACAATCCCCCTTTTATAATCTGATGCATTACCTCCGCCAGAGCAGCCCTTGCGAGCATTTCTTATGGGGTGAAAGTCATTTCAAAGTTATCTACCGGTAAAAGCTTAGAGCAGCCACTTTACTACATTATGACAGCTTGCCAACACCTGTTAAAATATTTTTGAGAGATTACATATTTATTATTTCCTAGAGAATTGTCTGTTGAAGACCCTCCATAAATAATAGGTGATTTTATTTTTTTAGTTCTCCCTTTTTCTCTTTTCAGGTACTCACTGCAGAATGCCAAGAGAAGAGTTGGCACAGCCGGCGAATGCCTGCATTGTGCTCTGTGATTAAAGCTCAGCCGATCAAAACGCATGAAAAATGAGTTTCACCGAGTAATTCTGCCTAAGTGCTCAACTCCTCTTTATTCACTGGGCACCTCTCACTTGGCGGTCTCCAGCGAGCTTCTAATGTAATAAAACGTTTTAATGCAATTTAGCAACAAAACTAGGCGTTCCAACAAAAACAACAGAGCAAAAAAAAAAAAGTACCAAAAATATCACTTCTAACAAAGTAGACTGTTTTTAACTGCTGCATGTATTTAATTTAAATAAAAGGCATCCTGTACGTCAGCCTTTTTTGTCCTGCCAATGACTTATCTGCATTAAAGGAATGCTCGACCCAAAATGACATTTATTTTTTAAACGTCGCTTACCCCGGTTCTTTGAAGTGACAGCCGAGAAAACTTTTCAATTTCATGTTTCATTCACTGCGGTGGGCTGGCGCTCTGCCCGGGGTTTGTTTCCTGCCTTGCGCCTTTTGTTGGCTAGGATTGGCCCCAGCAGACCCCTGTGACCCTGTAGTTAGGTTATAGTGGGTTGGATAATGGATGGATGGATATTTCATTCAAAGAAAAGCTAATATGTTTATGTGTAAGAGAATGGTGACAGATGCTGGATACAGCAAACAATATCAAAATATCCATGAAAAAAATCTCACGTTATTAGTGTCGTATAATCTGCTGTAAGAAAAACAAGGGACAGCAATAAAGAGGAGATGTGCCCAGACGGCCATCCCGTATAATTGTTTGCAGTAAAATAAAACTTCATTGCTAAGTCGTCTCTGCAGACACATTTAGTTTAGAACAGAACAATCCCAAGATGGCGGAGCTTTTGGTTTTGGGCCCTACTGACAGGAAGAGGCGGGTCCAGGTGGCCAGACACCAGAAGTGACATCTGAGGTGTTCTAACTGTCAATCAACCGGTGTGCAGAGGGAGGTAGAGAGAATGGCATTAGGACACAACGCCAACCCCTGGAGTGGCGGTAGAACTGCAGTCACTAGAGCCCTTCACCTGTCCCCAGTGCGTACACTTGTGACACCAAATAAAGTTATCCAGTCAAATACTCAGTACATGCAAAACACGTGCAGTTCAGAATTCAGAAGACACTTTCAGAAAGGGTTGCACTTTTGAGTTGAAGACAGGACTTTTGACCAATGTATCGTGGTAGAGATGGGTCTTCAATTAACATTTTTATGGGCTACTTTGCTGGCACGATTACGAGGGGAACAGCAGAAAAATCCAAGCCCCTCTTGCTAAATATTCATAAGGGAATCCGTTAGACTTTAGCATCTGGAGCGGTATGCTGACCAATCTAAGTGATGGAGCCATGAAGTGTAAGCGCTAATCCAGCCGAATACAATAATACCATAACTGTTGCTAAGGCTCAGAATAGAAGTCTTGCCAAAAAAGTGATTTGACTATACAGATAAGAAGATCTTGTGCAGTAAAGTGTAAGAGAGTGTAGTGTGAAGGGGTCCCTGATGTATGTGAACGGACCTGAGTACAGCAAGTACTAACAGTGATACAAACCGAGGGGTTACCCAGAGCTGGGGAGGTGAAAGAATTGTGAGGAGAGACACAAAGCAGGATATGCCTACATTGACTCTGTTTCTTTCTCGAATAAATCAGCTGATATTTACCAACCTTCGTGGTGTGCTGGACACCATCACATGACTGGCTGCTCAAACGTTAGGGGCTCAGATCAAAATGGGGCAATGTTGTAGGTGGATAGACATCCCATTGAAGGTGGAACCTGCTTCCATTACTTGGATGGAAGGGCAACATAATGGACAGTCTCAGCCAATGTGTGAACAGCATCCCAGCGGGATTGGTTGGCAATTCCTTACGCCGTGGGGGTATCCTGGTCAGAAAGGCTAGCAACCCCCTTCTTGTTTGGGAAGTCATGGTGACTGAAGGCCACTGGGAGGCTGCCTCCTGTGCTTGTGTCACTTCTCCATACGCTGGGCGGGCAACATCCCTTCTGTTGAGTCCCTGGCTGGAGATGCGAAGGGTGGTACAAGAGTTGTGATTATGTAGGGTTGCCCTGTTGGGTTCTGCAATTGCCACTAGGGGAGCCAGTGGAGAGTCCCGTGTCTTGGGGTGAATCTGCCTACATTGGAAGTGCTTAGGTTAGGTTGAGAAGTAGTGGTCTGCACAGCTCAGGGAGCCGGAATTGACATGGCAGAGGGTTGCCAAAGAGCAGTGGAGGAGGAATTATGATTATATGGATTTAAGGGAAAATTAACCCATGAGCAGGGCCATCTTAACAGCATTACAGGCCTCTGGGCAAAGCAGTGCACTGGGGACCATACCTACACAACCAGTAAGCAAGTCACAGCATACATAGATTAGCATGGGCACCCTATACTTGTGGGGCCCCCGGGCAACTGCCCAGAGTGTCCATGAGTTAAGACAGCCCTGCCCGTGGGAGGTATTTTCTTTAAATAAAAACATGACTGAAGTGTGAGTAATTCTGTTGGGGATTGGGAGTATGTTTCTCCCCTTAGCGTCCGATATCTTATTACATGATGTTTCTCAAAAACTACTCATGCAAAAAACCTGCAAATCAATAGGCCTGGCCCCGTGACAAAATTTAGCAGACTGCAGAAATCCAGGCTAAACTAAACAGTTTCTATGACAAGTATCACTGGGCATTGGTCAAGCAGTTTTTTCAGGAATATGAAGATAAGCACTGGACCAATATGTACCAAAATTATTAGGCCTGGAGCCTATAATAAGACAAACATGATGCAGCATGTTTGATAAAGATGGTCAGTTTTTTTCAGAATTGTGGGGTTCAGAGTTGTTATCCTGGGAACGGTTTGTTCTAAAATCTTCCAGCTTTACTAGGATGTAGATAATCTATCTATCTATCTATCTATTATATAGTGTCTTTCATATTTATCTATCTATAATACATAATTAGTGAATAATGCTGCTGCCTCACAATTTTAGACTCCTGGATCAAAATTAATGCACTTGATATTGCCATTAGTAGAAACAAAAAATTCTTATTATTATTCTTTTTAATAATAATAATTATTATTATTATTATTATTATTATTATTATTTTTATTATAACAAGCCCTTTTATTTCAGCTCAGGGTCACAAGTGTCCAGTGTCACCAGGCACAAGGAATGACCCAACCATAGCGAGGGCATCATAGCACACGAATAATAAAAATAATAATCCCAAGTCAGCAGGGGTGGCAGCAGCATTTTCATATCCTGTATCATTGATAAGGCAAGAACGACTTTCATAACAGAGGCAGCAATGAAATTTCATGCTGATCCGTGCAAGATTGCTTTCTTTTCATTTTAATTCATCGCTGATCCAGCTGCATTAGCATTTAAATGAATGTTCTAAGCATTGCTTAAAATGAAGGAAACTGGAGTTATTCATTACACAGTGACTTGAGCACGGCTGCTTTCCAATAATATGAAAAACTATCTTGCTGTTTCCGTCATTGTTTTAGAGACCACCCGACATTATTAGCTAAACACACCAACTACAGGAAGCATGTTGCCATGGATACGGGGGGGCTTCATTTTGCGATAACTTTGAGGAGGCCAAGGACTGATGTCTTCAGCTATCTTTGAGGAGCGGACTGCTTGATTAAAGAGAGGGGCACCCTGCACACCAAGCCTAATGTCTAAAAACACTGAAAAAATTAGGAGCACCATTTCAAATCGACACCATTTCATTTTAATAATGCATTTGCAAAGTAGAGCACATTAGAACAACATTTAGAACAAGAGATGGTAACCAAGCAATGAAATAACAAGTATATACAACATGAATGTCATTGGACTAGATATCAGTTATCAGTCAGTTCATACATTTTCTATAAAGGCTTCAATAGTGAGCACCATCACTAAATGATCTGCAACACGAAGGTCCAAAAATACAAGCAAGGAAAGAATTCATGCAAAGGAGGGCCTACCCTGGAAATGATGTGACGTCCAAACATTAATGCCAGCATAGTGCCTTTCACACCGTGCCTTAACACATAGCAAATAAAGGTTAATTAAAAAGACTAGAATAAACAAACGGATGAAAGTTCTACAGAAGAGAAACAAATACAGCCAATACTCTCGGCTGGTTTAAGGAGGGTCGGGCCCCTGGGCTACAGGCATTTTTGGGACCATACAAACATTAAATAACATGAGTGTTATACACATCTAACTCATTAAAGATGAAATGTCTGGTCCAGACTTGAAAATGTGCTCTGTGTTACTGCCTAAGAGGGGGCTGCATCATCTTATCGATGTTTATTTGAAAGTAACAGAAATGATTCACTTTGTTATCAGCACTCAACGGATGAGTCATTCTGAATGCTGGTGACTTCAACAAGGGAACTTTGGGCACAGCAAGCTGGACCTGCTGTGCTCAAATGTCAATGCCTTTAAAAGTGAACCGGTGGTGCATCTGAACAGGTCTCACCATCTTAATACCATCTACAAGACTGTTATCAGATGGCAGCAGCACCTCGGTATCCAAGCCAGAAGGTCTTATGTGTGTTTGGGAGGTTATTTATTTATTTATTTCCTTATTTATTAAATACTATATTTTTTTCTTGAGTTTCTTGTAAAGTATTAATTTCCCTTTGCGGACAAACAAACTCAATCTATTGTAAGAAAAACACAGGGAGATGGTCAAGTGTTGAGCCCAGGGCTGTCTTAACACATGGGCACACTGGGCAGTTGCCCGGGGGCCCCACGAGCATAGGGGTCCCAAGCTAATCTATGTATGTTGTGACTTGCTGAGTGGTTGTATAGGTAGGGGCACCAGTCCATAATGCTGTTAAGACAGCCCTGGTTGAGGCATCTTGAAGGTGAACTTCCATGTAATTGATGAGATGAAAATTGCAAAAAGTTCAAAAGTATGAGTCAACTGGCCCAGTATGGAGGCGAAACCCTTCAAGATCGTCTCTGTGAAACACTAACTTACCTCTAATGTGAAACTCTTGTCCAAAATGACGTCCAGGTGGGGTTCTGATTCACTAAAGTTCTCCCGTCTCAAGCCCACTGAGATCCCCTGCCCATCCAGTCACTATTTTTCTTTTTTTGCTAATGACATGTTTTGTTGTTTTCTGTATTTGGTTGTGAACAGATCCCTTTGTTAAAGTTTATCTTCTACAAGACGGTAGAAAGATTAGCAAAAAGAAGACGGCTGTGAAGAAAGATGATTCCAACCCCATATTCAACGAAGCAATGATCTTCTCGGTGCCGGCCATTGTGCTACAGGTAAGCAGGCTTGATGAAAATTGTTAGCACAGTGCAGATGACTGAGAAAGAAATGATGAAGTTGGGAAACACAATGCTGCCCTCCAAGGTTTACCCTCATGTCAGTACTTTGACAGAGCTGTAGACTGGCCCACGGTTCCATGGATATACCATATAGATCTTTTTATCGTGTCATTGAGGGTCTGACACCTTTTCTGTCATTACACCTTATGTATGTAACTAACATGACCAAGTCTTGTCACTGTCCCTCCTATGTTAAAGCACAAGGCTCTGTTTTTTGGTGTCATTTAAGTTATGTAACACCACAGAGATCCTGTCCAAGTTCCTCTGGTCCACAAGCTGTTATCATTCACAGGATGGCCAATCACTGTTAGACGACACCATGCACTGGGAGAACAACAACAACAGTGATCCAACGTTTGAACCGTTTATGTCTAGTAAGCCTCATCTGATAGCACAGCCACAACAAGCCGATCTGGTCAGGGCCTTAGGTTTGTCAAAAGCAAAAGCAGAACTCCTTCGTTCAAAGACGTCAAGGAAGGGGTCTGCTCTTGCCGGGTCCAGACATTTCTGCCTGTGGAGAGGATTTGACAAATTTCTTTGTGCAGGTTGACATCCTCTGACATGGACATGGGCTGTTCACGGCTTTGGGTTCTGAGTACGACTCACAGCAGTGGGGTCTTTAATGGAAGCATCGCTGTTAAGTCTGAAAGCTGTCATCAGATTCCCCTTCAGTGTCTTTTGGCTGTACACTACCCATGAAAGAAATCTACAAAAAAATATGAAAGTGATGTTGAAACATCTACAGTACAGCAACTCTAACTGAAACACGTCTCCTAAACTAAACGTAGTAACACCTCTGGGCTGATCTTATGGATGTTGGCCTACAAGTCAAGTTGGGGAGCATGCAGTGGTACAGTCCATTGCCGCACCCACCACACGATGAAACAGCTCGGGATCCCGGTTGACAGCCCCCCAGGCAGACACGCGGTCAAGTCCCACCCTCCAGAAATGACCCTCCATCTGCCGCAGCCAGGTGTTACGTGGGCGACCCCTTGGCTTGGTCTAGTCACTCGGATGACCCTCTGAGAAACAAACCACATAGCCATAGTGCCGTAACTGACGCTCCCTCACAATGCAGGTCATGTGCCTCATTCGGCACTCCATGAGCAACTGCTCATTTATCAAAAATTCAAACCAGCAGTGCCCAAGGATTCTCCAATGAGACACAGTACCAAAGGAGTCCAGCCTTCATCTCAGGTCACTGGATAGCGTCCATGTCTCGCAAACATATAGCAAGACAGGAAACACCAGGACTCTAAAGACTTGGACCTTCATCGTTTTGGATAGATATCGGGAGTGCCACACACCTGTCTCCAGCGAACTCATGAACCCCATGCTGTCCCAATTCTTCTACTGACTTCATAGGAAGAGTCAGCAGAGACATGAATGTCACTTCTCAAGGTAAGTAAATCTCTCGATGCGGTTGATATTCTCTCCGCAGACAGCCACCCTGCTGATGGTTGTGCCCAAGAGGTCATTAAAGGCCTGGATCTTGGTTTTTGTCCAGGACACTCACAAGCCCAGACATTCAGACTCCTCGCTCAGTCTCTTGAGTGCCCTGATCAGAACCTTCCTTAACTTCGCGAAGATCACAACATCCTCAGCAAAGTCAAGATAAGTGAATCTTTCTTCCCCAACAGATGCCCCACAGCCACTGGACCCCACGACCTTGCCCAACATCCAGTTTTGGCCTACTAATCACAAAGATCACCTTTAGATTTTCCTATCACATCCCCTGTTTTTGTGATTTTTCTCTCCTAATTCAAGTCTACACATACAGTGCAACTGGAACATCAGTGGGGATCTAAAAGTCAAGGCTCTGCTACTAGGAATAAGGGTCAGGGATACCAAGTCCTGCGAAAGGCACAGCCGTGGTAAAGAGTCTCATGAAATTAAAAAGAACTCGACTCTCCACAAAGGCACAAAAGGGTACACTGTTCATCACTTCATCCAAGTCTCTACAAAAATCTTCTGTCACACTTATTGCACACCCAACATGTAGTGCATATGCACTAGCAACATTTATCATCACACCTCCAATTTCCAGCTTCATAATCATTACTCTGTCTGACACTCTTTTCACCTCCAGAACACTCTTGACATGCTGTTCCTTCAGAATAACTCCTACTCCATTTCTCCTCCTATCCACAACATGGTAGAACAATTTGAATTCACCTCTAATCCACCTGGCCTTGTTCCCCTTCCATTTAGCCTCTTGCACACACAATATATCAACCTTCCTTCTCTCCATCATATCTGCTAACTCTCTCCCCTTACCAGTCATACTGCTAACATTCAAAGTTCCACTCTCTTTACTTTCCTCCTCTCCTCCTGCCTCTGGACACGTCTCCCCCCCTCTTCTTCTTCTTCTTCTTCGGCCAACAGGAGCTCAATTTCCGCCAGCACCCTGTTGGCTAACAGTACTGGTGGCGGTCGTTGTTTACCCGGGGCTCGACCAATCCAGTATGGAAATTTGTATTGTTGTCCGCATATTGATTTGGCAAAATGTTACACTGAATGCCCTTCCTGACGTAACCCTCCCCATTTATCTGGGCTTGGGACCGGCACAAAGAAACACACTGCTTTGTGCATCCCCTGTGGCTGGGTTATCCTAGACGCATCAGATGCAGAATACAAATCACAATCAAATACTCTAAGGTCAATAAAAATGCCTTTCCTGTTTCTCCAAATTCCTACATGACATAATCAATTGGAAATTATATTTATGTTCAAATTGAAGAAGCCAATTATAATCACCACACAGTTTTCAAGAAAGGAAACATTTAAAAAAAAAATAATACAACTTACTATCCAATGTTACTATTCTCAAAGAAACTCATGGGAGGTTTTTACGTTGTATCCACAATCTTGGACAACCAGAATGTGTACGATTTAGACCTTTCTCTTACCTTCCTTAAATTTAAATGAGAATAAAACAGAGATTCTTCTGTTTCATCCGAGTATGACTTACGCCGTTCCTCCTTGTCGTCTTGGCCCACTGGAACCTATAGAGAAGACGTCTGTTAAGAACTTGGGGTATTCATGGATGAGGATTTTAAAGTGGATAGCCAAATTAATTTGGTTATTAAGTCTTGTGTGAAAGAAAAAAATTAACTGCTTGCGTTTTCTATAACGACAGGTTATTCATACAGGCGTCTGCCATAAGACAGGGCTCAGTAAGCTGACCGAGGACAACTTCTTTATTTAGAACATGTCCGTTAGACACAGGAAAGATGACTTCTCCTTCTTTAGGGTCCCATCTGCAATGTACATAAAATAGAAACGGTTAACTGATTTACGCAATGTAAGATGAAATGCTTGGATAAATTGATTGATTGATTGATTGGATCATTCCTGTCTTCCTCTGGAGTTACTTCCATACTTGTTTCTTTCAGCTGAGACTGCTATCCAAGGTAAAGGAGTTTTTGTCTTTTGAGGATTTGGAGAAAGTCATACATGCTTTTATTTCATCACACCTTGACTATTGTAATGCCTTTAATTTTGGGGTTAGTCAGGCTTTTCTCTCCGGCCTCGAATTGGTTCAGAATGCCGCTGCCCGTCTTTAAGATGGGCCTAAAACAAACAATCACATCACCCCAATACTCAAGACATTACATTGGCTTCCTATCAAGTATAGGATTCATTTCAACTCTTTTAGGGCGGATGTCGACTTTTGTCAACACAAGGGGCCAGGGATGGATATCAGGGGTAGAGGGCAATAGAAAGCTGTGAATGTTGATAACCCCCCCAGACCCCCCACCCGGTACATTACAGGTAGACCCTCTTTGCTTGGAGGACTGTTTAGGCTCGTTGACTTGACGTTGAAACCCTGCGTGTGCGTGAGTAGCAAAGAGTAAGCAACGTCTAAATTGGCATCGACATGCACAAAGCAAAAATAATCTGTGCGTATTATTTATCGATTTCTTTCTCTATTTGTTGCATATTACTGCTGAATCGAACTCTGATTTAGCAAACTCCTATTTTGATACAAGTGATCTGGAGATCGAAAACGAAAGTCGGGTGCCTGCATCAGCTGACCGGTCCCCAGCTGATCGTAGTGCTGGATACGCTCGTGCAGCTGACGCAGCAACAAAAAAGTTCGCCCTGGGAGGACAACTTGGACATCGATCTGTGGGAGACAACTGGACTTCACCAAATGACACGGCCTGCTGGTGGGCACTACGGATTGGCAGCCACTCAACTATGTCAAGCCGTTGTTTTTACCAGAAAGTGCCTTTCTGCTTATGAGTGATGGGACAAACACGTATGTAATAAATATGTGAATATGCCTACTGCAGGGGCTCCTGGAACATAAAACAGAGTGACAATTGTCATAAATAAGTATTTCATGTTGATTTATGTGTGAAACCATTCCTTTGTGTGCTTTTTAGAAAAATATTTAGCCCTGGAACAAAAGGAAGAAAAAATAATTAACCCTGAAAATGCTAGGACTCTTACAATTACCTTTCAATTTTTAAAAGGTCTAAGTATTTATCTAACCTGATTAGCCCCCTACATTCCTGCTAGCTCTCTAAGATCTGCCAGACTAAAACTGAGTGGCGACCGGGCATTTTTTTTCCTAGCCCCAAAATTATGGAGTGAGTTACCTTTAAATACAGTCATAAGAAAAAGTTTGGCAACCCCTCATAATTCTTTGGATTTTTGTTTCTCATTGGCTGAGCTTTAAAAGTAGCAACTTCCTTTTAATATCTGACATGCCTTATGGAAACAGTAGGATTTCAGCAGTGACATTAAGTTTATTGGATTAACAGAAAATATGCAATATGCATCATAACAAAATTAGACAGGTGCATAAACCTGGGCACCCCAACAGAGATATGACATCAATACTTAGTTGAGCCTCCTTTTGTAAATCTAACAGCCTCTAGACGCCTCCTGTAGCCTTTGATGAGTGTCTGGATTCTGGATGGAGGTATTTCTCACCATTCTTCCATACAAAATCTCTCCAGTTCAGTTAAATTTGATGGCTGCCAAGCATGGACAGCCTGCTTCAAATCATCCTATAGATTTTTTATGATATTCAAGTCTGGGGACTGTGATGGCCATTCTAGAACATTGTACTTCTCTCTCTGTATGAATGCCTTTGTAGATTTGGAACTGTGTTTTGGGTCATTGTCTTGTTGGAATATCCAACCCCTGTGTAACTTCAACTTTGTGCCTGATGCTTGAACATTATCCTGAAGAATTTGTAGATATTGGGTTGAATTCATCCGACCCTTGACTTTAACAAGGTCCCCAGTCCCTGAACTGGCCACACAGCACCACAGCATGATGGAACCTCCACCAAATGTGACAGTAGGTAGCAAGTGTTTTTCTTGGAATGCGGTGTTCTTCTTCCGCCATGCAAAGCACTTTTTGTTATGACCAAATAACTCCATTTTTGTCTCATCAGTCCAAAGCACTTTGTTCCAAAATGAATCTGGCTCGTCTAAATGAGCATTTGCATACAACAAGCGACTCTGTTTGTGCTTCTTTCTCATCACCCTGCCATACAGATGTTCTTTGTGCAAATTGCGCTGAATTGTAGAACAATGTACAGATACACCATCTGCAGCAAGATGTTCTTGCAGGTCTTTGGAGGTGATCTGTGGGATGTCTGTAACCATTCTCACTATCTTGTCATATGCCTCTCCTGTATGTTTCTTGGCCTGCCAGACCTGCTGGGTTTAACACTAGAATTACCAGAGCCTACGAAAAAACTCGTAAATCCGTCCCACCTTAAATCGCTTCTTAAAACCGTTCTCACCTCTCCACCAGCGTCTTTTGTCATCTAAATGTGCCGATAAAAACAAACTGCAAGCAGCTGGCTATTCCATCCCCTCACCGACTTAGAACATGCACAAACTTCTTCCAGCTAATGCCTTGATTGATTAACTGGGAGTGAAGTGGAGTTTTAGAGTGGAAATAATAGATTATTGTTTGAAAACACACACACATTTCATGTCTTTTCCGTTTCTACAGTAATCTGTGTAAAAACACATTGTTAAAACAGAAACGTTTTTTATATTCTACTAGTAAGATGACAAAATGTAGGCATAAACTATATAATGTATGAAGCCTGAAGTATCCAAGAAATACTTTCACAGAAGAAATCATTTTATGACACGATTTACCTTTATTATTTTACTTACTTCCTAAAGCCTTAAGTCACAAGTAGTGTGCAGAGGGCATGCTCAAAACTGTGTGTAATGCCACGAAAAGCGCCTGCTGACACTTTAGTATGCAAGCAGTGGTATGTGCATTCTTGCTCCGATGTAGAAGGGAGCGGAGTTTACTTCTGTTACAGCGCGTCTATGTGAAAACAGCAGTGTCAGATGCGGTGGTGGGGTGTGTTTGGGCTCGTGAACGCGGCAGAGATAATAAAACTGACAAAAAAAAAAACAAAGCTAACCTTTACAAGTATCATAAATTACACCGGCTGTTACAGACTGAAATCAAATGTATGTTTTTATTCTAAAATAGTAAGACTAAGAGAAGTTTACTTCTCAAAACGGAGTGGTCTAGGATCGAACTCACGACCTTTTGATTCCAAGTCAAAAGCTGATTCTATCACACCACGGTGGCAGTCATAATAACTGGATGTCAATGTCGCATGTTAAGGCGGCTTTTTGTTTCTGCAGTTATATTTTTGAATAAAAGCACAATTGTTGTGTTAGATTTGTACCTTCTGTGAAAGTATTTCTTGGATACTTCAGGCCTCATACATTATATAGTTTATGCCTACATTTTGTCATCTACTAGTAGAATATAAAAAACGTTTCTGTTTTAACAATGTGTGTTTACACAGATTACTGTAGAAACGGAACAGACATGAAATGTGTGTGTGTTTTCAAACAATGATCTATTATTTCCACTCTAAAACTCCACTTCACTCCCAGTTAATCAATCAAGGCATTAGCTGGGAGAAGTTTGTGCATGTTCTAAGTCGGTGAGGGGATGGAATAGCCAGCTGCTTGCAGTTTGTTTTTATCGGCACATTTAGATGACAAAAGACGCTGGTGGAGAGGTGAGAACGGTTTTAAGAAGCGATTTAAGATGGGACGGATTTACGAGTTTTTTCGTAGGCTCTGGTAATTCTAGTGTTAACAGCAACTGTGCCAGTGGCCCTCCATTTCCTGATTCCATTCCTCACAGTTGAAACTGACAGTTTAAACCTCTGAGATGGCTTTTTGTAGCCTTCCCCTAAACCATGAGACTGAACAATCTTTGTTTTCAGATCTTTTGAGAGTTGCTTTGAGGATCCCATGCTGTCTGTCATTCTTCAGAGGAGAGTCAAAGGGAAGCACAACTTGCAGTTGACCACCTTAAATACCTTTTACTACTCATGATTTGACACACCTGTCTATGAAGTTCAGGGCTTAACAAGCTCATCCAACCAATTTGGTGTTGCATGTAATCAGCATTGAGCAGTGACAGGCATTCAAATCAGCACAATGACAAGGGGACCCACATTTTTGCACAGCCAGTTTTTCACATTTGATTTAATTTCATACAACTAAATACTGTACTGCTTCATTAAAAATCTTTGTTTAGAAAACATCCCAGTGCTCAGATGTTCATAGGAAATGAAAGACATACCACTGTTATCTTTTTTGTTGAAAGGAGAGTCAATTATTATGCAGACTGAGAGGGGTTCCTAAACTTTTTCATATGACTGTATTAGGATGGCTCCATCGTTATTGATTTTTAAATCTCACCATCAAACTCATTTGTGCGGTTTGGCTTTTGATTCACCTTGAGAGTCGATTGTCCTCCCTTGTGCTGTTTTAATTATTGTATTTGTTACTGTCATTATTTTTATATTTATTGGTCATTGTCCTCGTACAACACCTTGGCTTCAACGCTGTTGTTTTAAAGTGCTTTATAAATAAGCGATTGATCAATTTATCCTTTCTTCCAGTGATATCATGTGCCACCTAGCAAAAACACGGCAACCCAACCTGGACTGGAATGCTGCACTTTCTAATTTTCACTTTCCCCTTCCCACAGGACCTTTCTCTTAGGGTCACGGTGGCAGAGTGCTGCGAAGACGGCCGAGCTGAGAATATTGGCCACGTCATTATTGGACCAGAAGCAAGCGGAATGGGCATCACCCACTGGAACCAGATGTTAGCCACCTTACGCAAGCCAGTGTCCATGTGGCACCCGCTGAGGAGAAATTAAATTCTGTGTTTCTGGCTCTGTTTTTTTTTTTTTCGTTTTTCAATTTCTTGCATGGTGCCTAAATTCTTACACTTAATTTATTTTCTGGGAGGGGAGACAAATATTACACAGTAGGGTGACCAGATCTCCCAATTTCAAGCTTGGTGTTGTTCCAATGAATCTAACGCACTGCAGCTTACACTTTTAAATATTCTGGGTGGTCTGCAGCCCCCACACGTAACCCACGTACCCAAGTAGCCTGAACAGGAGTCAAACCTTGGTGAACAATACTCGTAAATATGTAAATACAGTAGAACTCTTATTCATTTATTTCAGTTTTGATTTTCCAGTTTAATAAATTCCCGCCGTCAGTCTCTTAGTGAACGTGTGAACTGACACACTTGATTGCAGAACGTCCCACATTTCTTTAAAGCAAAGTTGGTTAAAGTCCAGTCACCTGCCAATGGGGTACCAAAGCCATCATCGCCAAGTTGTACCAACTTCATATAAAAGATTTAACACTAAATCATAGAGATAGATGGCAGCAAAAGTGCGTGGCATTTCTTGAACGTGGGGGATTTGCCAGGTCAGTTGTTTTCTAGGGAACTGATCTCGCGAGTGGACCCCGATAATCACCCCCATAAACAGCAGCCGCACCCAAACTCTGACCCGCCACCCATGTCTGGCGAGTCCCTCTTACGTATTTTTTTGTGTTTTAAATCTGGTCACCCTATACGCTGCAGATACATGTATATACACAAAGATACAGAAAAATAATTAGAGGCTATTTTTACTAAACACGTTCTACTCTTTTGTTATTTTTTGGAAACTAATATTTGATGTTACAGTGTAACAAATTTGAAAAAAAATTATGAAAACGCCATTAAAAAAGCTTGGCTAGCTGTCGATAGTTCAAATGAGTGTAGTAGGCAGGATCAAACACCCTGTCCAACTGGCAGCTGCATGTTTGTTACCTTTTGTACTCACGTAAACCTGGAGTGCATCACACAGCGGGACAATTGTAGCCAATTCACTTGGAGATTCATTTTGTAATCACGATAAAAATCCTAACTTAGTCATACACGACTTCAGTTTTCAAGTCCTCATTGTTAACCAAGAAGCAAATCAATCGTTTATATTCATTGTTTGCAATTTTTAGCTTGACAGTGAGGGGGCGAAGGAAATACTTAAGTTCAAAGGACCTCTTAGCCATGCAGTGAGGGTGGGAGTGAACCGTTATTTAATGCCTCGTTCAGTTTTACAAACCACAATTTTGAGTTTTTCTGGCGCTATGAAGGCTAAAACCCTTAGTTGGGCAGGATTAGCGTTACACCAGGAGGTGTTGTAATGACATTCTTACCGGAGGACCTCTGTAATTTTCACACATTCACATCTCTGTAAAGACCATGGAGCGTTTTAGCTTCTGCTAAGAATGCCTGTAAGAATTAGCCCCTCGGTAAACAGGTCCCATACGAATCGACATGTCAGCTAAACCATCATTTGAACAATTCTGATGGGAAGAAAGTTATAGAGGTCCTCCGGTAATAGTTACTTTACCCTGGAAAAAATGATCGGCTGGCATTCTCCTTGTTCTGTGTGCGGAATAACGAGGAGGTAGGGTATCCCCTTATAGGTCTCAAGGTATCTGGCATTTGATACGCTGCATTAATCCCCGAGGGGAAACTGTCTTTGACCTTTGGCGGTTGTAGCGCAGGTTCAGCCATTGTATAGAACAATTTTCAGTTTTAGGGCATTACTGAAGGGCCCAACGGAGTAGGTAGGTGAACTGATACAGTATGTTTATACAAAATGTGGTGGGGTAGCGAGGGTGGGGAACCCATTTGGAACTGTGAACAGTTTGTGGTGCAAACTGACAGTACGCATACGGTACGTTAAGTTCTAGTACTCATAAAGCCATAAACGGGGAAATGTCGGTACGGACAGATCGGACACCTTCAAGCACTGCTGCAAAACTAAGTTGTCCAAATTGGGCTTAAGACAAGTTTCAGACATGTGTCGTTAGTGGCAGCCACTCAGCAGGAAAGTTCAGTCAGAATCTGACTGGTGGTTACATGTCATGTTATCTCAACACGTCGATGGCCAAAGTTGAAACAGGACAATTTGAAGGAGATGGGATCGGTTATTTTGTCTTTTATATATATATACAGTATATATGCTAGCCATCCCCCATGGCTTCGCTCACGTATTAGTGAAACAGGACAGTGAGGCGGGCCCGGCCCAGCTCTCTACTCCTGACGTCACTCTTCCCCCTCCACTTCGGCGCACAGCCTCTGTCTCAGATTAGCGCAAATATATCACTCCTGCAAGTGAACTATGATTCTTAGCGCAATGAGAGAAGTCATAAAATCAACCAGAATGTTCAAGCAAATTATAGAAAAAAAAAGATCTAAATCCATTAAGTAGTTCTCTTGTTTGCTAATTAAGCGGAGTTAAGGTTACCCCCCGTGGCAGACGCGTGAGTGAGGAGGACCCCGCAGCCAGATGAGTCTCTCTTGGATTTGCGCTAATATATCGGTACAAGCGAACTATGATACGTAGCACGATGAGGAAGTCGCAAAATTGACGGAATGTTCAAGCAAATTATAGAAAAAGTCTATTAAGTAGTTCTCTCGTGAAAAGCGGACAGACATACAAATGGGTCTAAAAAACTATAAGACATTTCGCACTTGAACCACAAAATTTTTAAAACCGTTTCTTAGCGAGTACCAATGGGCCACCGGTAACCTACATTCCAAATTTCAAGTCCCAAGTCCTCGTGGTTTGGGGGATTTTGTGACGAGTAAGTCAGTGGTATTTGGTTTTATATATATAGATTTGTTTTTAATTTTGATCACTTTGGAGAGACCTGTTTTCACTTTGACATCAAAGAGTCTTTTTCTGTTGATCAGTCTCAAAAAAGACTAATTAAATGCGCTGTGATTCAATGTTGTCTTTATAATAATAAAATGTCCAAGGGGGTGAACACTTTTATAGGTTCTGTAATGCTTAAAAAAGTTTTCTTTTTAAATTAATGATACTTATATCTTCATATTATAAAAACTCACTTTGCAAAGCCGTTTTCAAAAATAGATTAGCTTTATTAGGAAGCCTGTACCGTACAATAAAGGTTACAGACTATGACAAAATAAGAAAAAGCTATGGCAAAACTTTTAATAATTTAGTTATTCTTTGATTTTTGTTTTTGCGGAGGTTGTGCCATTAGGCCACAAAATATGACGTAGTATTTATGCAGATTTCAGCAGAACAACTCCGCTTTATTTGGAAAAGTCAAGACCTAATCATGAAATTTATGTGCATTCTTCCCTTTCTTAATCTCCTATTTAATTATGTCAAGGAGTTAAAGTTGTCCTGAAAATATTAGAACATCTGACACAAGGCAGGAACCAAACCTGGATGGATGTGCAGGTTCATCACAAGGTGTGCTTCCTCATATCAGGACCATTTTGTGACAGAAGTCAAACTGATCTGTAGATCTTTGGAATGTGGGATGTAAAATGGAATACCCAGGAATACATGTAGGGATAATGTGGAGAATCCACACAGACTGTCACTAGACAGAGATGTGAAACCATACTTAATATACATGCTTAAGATAGATAGATAGATAGATAGATAGATAGATAGATAGATAGATAGATAGATAGATAGATAGATAGATAGATAGAAAGAAATGCACTGTATGATAGATAGATAGATAGAGAGTAAGGCAATATATAATAGATAGATAGATAGATAGATAGATAGATAGATAGATAGATAGATAGATAGATAGATAGATAGATAGATAGAGAGTAAGGCACTATATAATAGATAGATAGATAGATAGATAGATAGATAGATAGATAGATAGATAGATAGATAGAGAGTAAGGCACTATATAATAGATAGATAGATAGATAGATAGATAGATAGATAGATAGATAAGATAGATAGTAAGGCACTATATAATAGATAGATATCTATCTATCTATCTATTATGTAGTGCCTTACATATCTATCTATCTATTATATAGTACCTTACTATCTATCTATTATGTAGTGCCTTACATATCTATCTATCTATCTATGTAAGGCACTACATAATCGATAGATAGATAGATAGATAGATAGATAGATAGATAGATAGATAGATAGATAGATAGATAGATATGTAAGGCACTACATAATAGATAGATAGATAGAACATCAAACTCCAGCCAATTTCACTCCAACCAGTTTCTTAATGAGACGGCAATTCTTGCTGGTAATTAAACTCCATTATTTAATTCCATAGCATTTTGCTGCTCTCATTCCATCAAAATGTTTTGGTGACCTGAGCAGATTAACCTTTCTGAGACCTTCATTTCAGATACTGTGGTTAGCTATCACACGGCGGCTTCTTTTGCATCTCATTATTATTAGGCTGCTAATTAAGGGAATAGAAATAAGTAAGAGGTCCAAGTCAAGTGAATTAAAACTAAGGCAAAAGAAGGTAATTAGCAGCAAAATCTGGTCACTAATTAAGGAGATGATTAGAATGAAAACCTGCAGCCACTGCGGTCCTCCAAGACTGGAGTTTGACACCCATGATCTATGATATAGTGCATTTCCTATCTATCTATCTATTATATAGTGCCTATCTATCTATCTATCTATCTATCTATCTATCTATCTATCTATCTATCCATTCATTGTTGTGATCAGGTAAGCAAGTGCTAAAAGAAGGCACAGCCTCCCTTGTTTTGGGCTCCTGTAAATGACGTATTGCTTAACGACTACTTTTTCAGTTTTTCCCAAAAAAGCAAACTCCTGTTTAGGACTCCCACTAAAACCATTCTTAAGTTCATTTAAAAATATGTAATTAACGCATAACATGAGTAAATGCATTGAAAACTTTGAACTTTATTACAATATACTTTTTGAGAAGGTAAAAATGAAAATGTCCATTCAGTCCATGGCAAACACCATGTGGGCTACCTTTGACTCAATAACATCTTCTGTCTGGTCACTCTGCCATAACTGCCATTAGATTGATGGAGTCCTGCTGAGATGGACAGGTTCTACCTTCTCATTAGCAAACTTCTGAAGTTCCATTTGAATAACCACTGGGTTTTTGGTCACTTCCCTGGCCAAACCCTTCTCGATTGGCTACTCAGCGTTGGCTGGGCTGTTAACTCTAGGAAGAGTCCTGCTGGCTCCATCTTCTTCCATTTCCCAATTACTGAGCCCATTGTGTTCCTGAGAACACTGAAAGCTTTACAAAGAGTTTTATCTCCTTGCCCTGATCTGCGTATCACCACAATTAGATGGCAGAGGTCTGCTGAGAGCTCCTTGGTCTTCATGGCTTGGTTTTTATCCTAACATGCAGCGTGAATTGTAGGACCTCACATGCACAGGTATACGTGGGCCTTTCTAAGTGATGTCCAATCAGGTAAATTTACCACAGGTGGAGTGTAGTGGAGTTCTTGACGCATCTCAAAGAGAATTAAAGCAAACAGAATACACTTGAACACAATCTGGAGTGCTACAGCAAACACTTCTATGAAGGAGAAATACCAAGGCTTGATTTTTCATAAATTTGCAAACCTTTTTTAAAAACGAGTGGTTACGTTGACATTACGGGTTACTGAGTGTAGATTGATGGGCGAAAGTTGCAAATTCATCCATTAAAAATTAAACCTACAGCACAGTAAAATGTGCACAAAGATCTGGGGTCTGAATACTTTGTGAATCTGCTGTCTGTTTGTCTGTCCGTGTGTGTGTGTCCCCTCCAGGTTTGGTTCAAGTCTTAGTGTGAACGTAAGTCGGACCGCCTCGAAACGCCACACAACCCTCGACAGCTTTGAAAAAATGAACAACATGTGATGTGACTGAGCCATGCACTTTCGTTTTTTGTGATTTCTGTCATGAGCGGCTCTTACGTTTGACGGCGGCCCACATACAGCCGTGTGCATCTGGTTTAGAAATTCATTTTAGGGTGATTACAAAAATATATTCATTGTTTTCTGTGTAAACCTATGCAGACAATAAAATCAAATATACGATATACTGTTAATAATGAAAAGTTTGATGGAAAATGAGTGACTTGCATTTGTTCATTATTTATTATTTTGTGTGTGTGAGGGTTCCTGAAGACTGTTTCTTGTTACTCAAATGGAATAAAAATAAAATTACTCTTAAAGAAATTACACTATTTTTACTTTGTCACTATATCGTTATTAATGAATGTATTCATCTGGGGATCTTGGATGGCCTCATTTAGTTGCTTTCTTCTGATGTCGAAGCAAAAACTAAAAAATTGAATGGACGTATTAATATCTATTCTTTAAATTGAAGTTACGGCCATAAATGTAATATTTATGTAAAAGAGTGAGCAGGAGCGTAACTGGAAAAATGGCGTCTCCAAGGTCGGATCCCATTTCACAACTCAGCATACATTATTTATGTGGTACTCAAAACAGAATGGCAGAAAGCCACAGAAGAAAAGGACGCGTCTTCTTTTTAGGGAATAACAAAAGAATAAGCGAAAGGTGGGCAAGGGTTGAGGCGTGGAACAGCAGAACAACTAACACTGGACAACCAAGAGTTTGCTTCCTGAACACTTTAGGGCGTATCTTAGGGACTTTAACCTGCTGATCACAAAAGTCACCTGTAAAACTTTCACATCACGTACTGTTTTATTGCAATTTTTTTGTTTTTGTGATTTTTTTTTCTCATATCACGTGTATACAGTGGTGTGAAAAACTATTTGCCCCCTTCCTGATTTCTTATTCTTTTGCATGTTTGTCACACAAAATGTTTCTGATCATCAAACACATTTAACCATTAGTCAAATATAACACAAGTAAACACAAAATGCAGTTTTTAAATGATAGTTTTTATTATTTAGGGAGAAAAAAAAAGTCCAAACCTACATGGCCCTGTGTGAAAAAGTAATTGCCCCCTTGTTAAAAAATAACCTAACTGTGGTGTATCACACCTGAGTTCAATTTCCGTAGCCACCCCCAGGCCTGATTACTGCCACACCTGTTTCAATCAAGAAATCACTTAAATAGGAGCTGCCTGACACAGAGAAGTAGACCAAAAGCACCTCAAAAGCTAGACATCATGCCAAGATCCAAAGAAATTCAGGAACAAATGAGAACAGAAGTCATTGAGATCTATCAGTCTGGTAAAGGTTATAAAGCCATTTCTAAAGCTTTGGGACTCCAGCAAACCACAGTGAGAGCCATTATCCACAAATGGCAAAAACATGGAACAGTGGTGAACCTTCCCAGGAGTGGCCGGCTGACCAAAATTACCCCAAGAGCGCAGAGACGACTCATCCGAGAGGTCACAAAAGAGCCCAGGACAACGTCTAAAGAACTGCAGGCCTCACTTGCCTCAATTAAGGTCAGTGTTCACGACTCCACCATAAGAAAGAGACTGGGCAAAAACGGCCTGCATGGCAGATTTCCAAGACGCAAACCACTGTTAAGCAAAAGAACATTAGGGCTCGTCTCAATTTTGCTAAGAAACATCTCAATGATTGCCAAGACTTTTGGGAAAATACCTTGTGGACTGATGAGACAAAAGTTGAACTTTTTGGAAGGCAAATGTCCCATTACATCTGGCGTAAAAGGAACACAGCATTTCAGAAAAAGAACATCATACCAACAGTAAAATATGGTGGTGGTAGTGTGATGGTCTGGGGTTGTTTTGCTGCTTCAGGACCTGGAAGGCTTGCTGTGATAGATGGAACCATGAATTCTACTGTCTACCAAAAAATCCTGAAGGAGAATGTCTGGCCATTTGTTCGGCAACTCAAGTTGAATCGATCTTGGGTGCTGCAACAGGACAATGACCCAAAACACACCAGCAAATCCACCTCTGAATGGCTGAAGAAAAACAAAATGAAGACTTTGGAGTGGCCTAGTCAGAGTCCTGACCTGAATCCAATTGAGATGCTATGGCATGACCTTAAAAAGGCGGTTCATGCTAGAAACCCCTCAAATAAAGCTGAATTACAACAATTCTGCAAAGATGAGTGGGCCAAAATTCCTCCAGAGCGCTGTAAAAGACTCATTTCAAGTTATCGCAAACGCTTGATTGCAGTTATTGCTGCTAAGGGTGGCCCAACCAGTTATTAGGTTCAGGGGGCAATTACTTTATCACACAGGGCCATGTAGGTTTGGATTTTTTTTTTCTCCCTAAATAATAAAAACCATCATTTAAAAACTGCATTTTGTATTTACTTGTGTTATATTTGACTAACGGTTAAATGTGTTTGATGATCAGAAACATTTTGTGTGACAAACATGCAAAAGAATAAGAAATCAGGAAGGGGGCAAATAGTTTTTCACACCACTGTACATCTACAGTACAACAACCACAATTGGAACATCTGTGATGATCTAAATGTCATGGATCCGCTACTAGCAATGCAGCTCAGGTGCACCATGTACTGTGAATGGGACGGCCATGTTGAAGAGTCTCAGTACATTAAACTGGAGCTGGACACTCCATAAGAGCAGAAGAGTGTGGCACATAAACCAGTGGTCGACTCGACGAAGAGACTTTTGCCTCCTCTTCATATGAAATTTGGACCAATGAAAATTTGGTGTAAGCACTAAACGAGGACGGCGAAGATTTTCAATATTTGAGACCAATATTTCCATGAATATCTGACACCAAGATTTGTTGGTCCACAAATCAGACACATCGTCAATGACAAGGGGTTCAAAGATCTGCCTGTGGAGTTGGAGGAAATTGTACAGAAAGCATTCAAGGATGTTGGTCTCGGCAAATACAGAGTCCCAAACTAGACCTGGCTGACAACATGCTTCCTTCAGGTATACAAAACCATGAAGACAACATGGCGCTAAAGATTCCTTTTCTGCCTTCACACTTGGATGCATCTTGGAGTAGTGAGTGATTAACGTGATGAAAGGTTTCACCAGGGCAATGAGGGAAAAGCCGTAACAGGGCAAGTGGAATCTATCGGTGCAAGCGAACTATTGTTGGACATTGAGACGAGAACTTCTGATGCAGAGTACAAACAAAACTCGGCGAGACATTTTTAGCTCAATTGAACCGATGCAGTGTGTCCGCACCATTAAGTGATTAAACACACTAAATTCAGTAAAAGTCAAAGTCATGCTCCTCCAAATTCTAATATGATACAGTCAATCGGACATTATATCAGCGTTCAGCTTGACGTGCCGAGGCAGGGCAGTCAGGAGAAGTGGTTAAGGATTTGGACTTCAGACTCCGAGGTGGTGGGTTCAAACCCCCCTTCTGTCACAGTCACTTCACCGGCCTTTGCTCCAGTTGAAAAACAAATGTAACCATGATGCGAGTCTCCCTGGGTAAAGGTGTCTGTGTAATAAAAATCATCACAAATTTGTCAGGAAACAAAGGCTTTGACAAAATGTCTTGTCCAAGTGCAGTCATTTATCTGAATTTCTCCATGGGATTAATAAAGTCTATGTGATGATTCTAATCTTATCATCAAAGAGAAGACGTTAAGCAGACTGAAATATCGTGTCTTCATTATTGGAGTGTGTGGTCACCTCTCATGATGGCAGTGTGGTGCCATCACACATTGTGTCATTGGTGGCGTTGATATAAACAGTATGGTGGCCATGATGACAAATGACAGATGAAGCAATTCCACTTCTGTGCTAATCACTTCTGTTCTCTGCTTTTTTTTTGGTTCTTCTGTGGTGACATCACATGACCAAGTCACCCTGCAGCCACCTGTGATGACAAACAGTAAGGTAGGCAGGAATCTCAGATGGCAACGAGGACAACTTCATCATGTGAAGCATGAAAACTAAGAAGATTGATTTATAAACTTTTACGTTAGGTAGAATGGCCTTGGAACCCCTGCAGATTTTGTTATTTTTCTCCAGCCTAACTGGAGTTTTATTTTTAGTTTTTTCTGTCCTCCAGGCCATTTCACCTTCATCTTGTTTTGTTGATACACATTATTTAATATTATTGCCTTATCTTAATCGTTTTTCTTTTCTTCTAACTTTCTTTTTGTCATCTTTTAACCCTTAAACCACCATAACCGGCTATATTCGGTTCCCAATGCAATCTGCCAGGACGCTGGAGCGGAGTGTATTCAGCGATGTACATTCATTGAACACAGCAGTCAGTAGTCGGTTCCCAGTGCAATTTGCCAGCACGGCGGACCTGATCAGTCAGTGCCATACATTCATTGAAGTGCCAGCTGATGACCACTGCTGCCCCCAAGCGAATCAGCATCACTGTCCCTGGGATTGAGCCGCTGTACTAGATCAGCATTGGCCTCTGTGTTTTTGCGTGCAGCCAGTTCAAGCGCGGTTGACTCGGTGATTTACTGCCCGCCCGCCCGCCTGCTCACACATTGCAAAGAACACAAAGCTGGTCTGGAGAAACCGAAGTTGGAGGTATTGCCACATTGTCATCATTTGTCAGATTTGGCACCTTGTGATTTCCACCTTTTTTGACCGCTAAAAAAACATCTGGGTGGTCGTCGGTTCAAGAAAGATGACGATGTGATAGGAAGCGGTGCACGAGTGGTTTATGAGGACGAGACAAAACCTTTATTTCTGCTGGAATCCCAGCACTTCCAGGCAGGTGGCACAAGTGCATCGAGGCGGGTGGAGATTCCATTGAGAAATGACCTGATTTCTGACATTAGCTTGACTCCCCCTCGTATTTATACACTGTGATGGATGACAGACATGGGTGGGTTCTTTAAGCAGACGGGAGGCCAGCCCTATACCACTTAATGAAACAGGGCAAAGATCATCCTGTCTTACCCAGAAGACAGGCAGAAGATGCCAATGCCAGAGTGGGTGCGCTGGTGTCCTAGCTGGGTTGGGACCGAGGAACAATACCTGGCCAAGGAGGACAGTATAATGGAAGGACAGGGACAGACAACCAGGCTGCCCCAACACAATTTCAGGCAGACTCCCTGGGCAATTGTACCTGTGCCTGATACCTACAAGGCATGATGGGTATTGCAGTCCTCTGGAAACAGCCTTATCAGGGGCCACCAGGGGATGCTATGGGGATTCCTCATCCCTGTTTTATGGGACTTCCGTTTGACCCGGAAGTGTTTCCATCAGGCCACACCCCAGCACCAGAAGTACTACCAGGTTAATAAAAGACGCTGCTTGACCTCATCCAGGTGAGTCAGAGTCGCGTGAAAGTGGACAAAACTCTCCTGGGTGGTGAAGAGGAGGAGAAAGAAGAGAGACAGCATGACGAGATTTTTGTTTATCACACTTCTGGAATCTTTGTGGAAGACAGACGTGGAATTAAAACCTCATTTATGTTAACAGGACTTTACAGTGTCTGGGGTTGGGCCCCCTCTAGGGTTCACAACACATACAGGCTGCCTGAAACTTGTGTAGGTACGTACAGAGGTGAGTAAGATTATACAGAATATGTAATGCGCACACAGTTAAAATAAAATGATAGTAATGAGAGTTTGTGCTCACATATGTATTTGTTCTAAACGTTTCTGCTCCTCGATGAATCCACCTTGCTGTGTCTGTAAACCTACAGAAATTTTTTTATTTTGTTAGAGAGTTGGGCAATAAAACCGAAGGAAACCTGAAGATGTTTCCAGACCATTAATCCCATGATTTCTAAATGTCTAGTCTGTTGAAAACTGGAGGCCAAGCACTCCGCAAAGCTGTGCTCGGATAATTAGGAAGCTAATGGTGGGGGGGGACGTCGCCGGGGAGTGCACTTCATTTATTTTCTGTTCCTCTTTCCGATTTGTAAATCCCGTTTGACAGCTCAGAGCCGATTTTCTAATCACGTATCTATCCACGCATTTTCCGCAGCCATTGATTCCAATTTGGGGTTGTGGGAGGTTGAACACAATCCTGGCGGCTTTGAGCATTTGAACCCCATGCTGGTCACAGAGAGTCACTGTCTCTGCATGCTCTCCATGTGCGGGGGTCTCTCCCAACATCCCAAAGGACTGTTCATGTTATTTGAATTGGTGATCTTAAACCGGCTTGTGTGGGTGTGTAGGTAGGTGGGTGGGTTATTCTTTCGGTTGGCATCCCCTGCAGGTTTACCTCCTGGTTTTGCGTAACCCTGAACTGGATCAACAACATTCACTAAAAGGACGGCCATGTCAGAGAGAGCACCATGGGAGATCATATCACAAAGCAGGAATGGCGCCACCTACGGGACATACAGGGTAAAAAGTGGGGTCATGTGGGGTGGGGGAACAGACTTTGAAAGAGAAACGTATTAAAAATAAAGAGAGAGACACAGAAATTCCACATCAGCAGAGTCAGAACTCCACGTTTTGGGGTTTCCGCACATCCAAACCACTCATTAAAAAGCGAAATGCACGGCCGTAAATCCGTCCGAAACCCCCGGGGACGAGTTCAGAAGGAGAATTTCATTTCATTAGTGAGCCTCATCCCCTGCACTTTCATGGCTTCTCTTATGAATACTTGTGGCCTCGTTCTATCGACTGAGATGCCATTAGTCGAAATTGTATTTGCGCTCCTCTCCTTCTCCCTCTGAGCTCTCCGGCTCGCTCGTTTATTTGATGCGGACTCACGGTAATGAAGGCGCTCCTGGTCTTAAACAGGCCCTTTGGAAATTTCTAGGGATTGCTTACATGAAGTTCCTCTCAGGGCAGCAGCACAAATTAGGATGAGTGTTGCTGCGGCTAAGCACTGCGATTAGATTTCAAGCCATTTATGACTCACTAGAAGAAGAAGGAGAAGAAGAAGGATACTCAAGGGGGTGAGGGGAGGGTGAGGGGGGCACAATGCAGACAATAGAAGGAAGACAGGCCGACATAATGAGAGGGCCAAGAGTGATACTAATAAGCCACCTGGGACCCCAACACAAACTAGGCCACCACCACCACCACCACCACGGAGAGACCTGCTGCTATCGCCTCTTCACTTGTCATGTCCCTGTCACAATGATGCTGTCCTGTTCCGCTAGAGTGCTGGACCCCAGCTGTCACCTCTTTTAACCAAAAGGGGTCAATAAAAATCGAGTAACATGAGCCAGGCTGGACTGTTTGGGAACAAAGTGTTACAAACCAAAGAGTTTAGAACAAAATGCAAGCGAGTTACAATTCTAAGATTACAAGAATCTAACAGCTAACTTCAGTTAGGCACAAATTCACCAAACAGGAGGGTCTTCAAAGGCTCCTTATACACAATGCGGAACTCCGAAGTTCGATTGGAGGTGGGCGGCTCGTTCTACCAGCCAGGAGCTACCTGTGCAAAGAGTCGGCACTGAGATTTGGTATCACACAGAGCTGGCATCACCAGGTGCCATTCATGAGCAGACCAGCGCAGTCCAGAGGGAGCACAGGGCTTCACAAGTGATGACCCTTTGGTAACTGTAGGCAGACAACCAAATCTGAGCTGGGAAAACAATGTAGTGATGTGAAAAGAGGAGTGACATGCACCCACCAAACAACCTCCTGCATTTTGAATCATCAGCAGTGGCCTGGTGACACAACGCTGGTACTCCTGCCAACAGAGATTATCCATCCATCCATCCTCTTCCACTTATCCGAGGTCGGGTCGCGGGGGCAGCAGCTTAAGCAGAGAGGCCCAGACTTCCTCTCCCCGCCACTTCTTCCAGCTCTTCCGGAGAATCCCATGCTCCCAGGCCAGCCGGGAGACATAGTCCCTCCAGCGTGTCCTGGGTCTTCCCCGGGGCCTCCTCCCAGTTGGACGTGCCCGGAACACCTCACCAGGGAGGCGTCCAGGAGCCACCTCATCTGACTCCTCTCGATGCGGAGGAGCAGCGGCTCTACTCTGATCCCCTCCCGGATGACTGAGCTTCTCACCCTATCTTTAAGGGAAAGCCTAGACACCCTGTGGAGGAAACTCATTTCAGCCGCTTGTATTCGCGATCTCGTTCTTTCGGTCACTACCCATAGCTCATGACCATAGGTGAGGGTAGGAAGGTAGATCGACTGGTAAATTGAGAGCTTTGCCTTACGGCTCAGCTCCTTTTTCACCACGACAGACCGATGCAGAGCCCGCGATCACTGCGGATGCCGCACCGATCCGCCTGTCGATCTCACGCCCATTCTTCCCTCACTCGTGAACAAGACCCAAGATACTTGAACTCCTCCACTTGGGGCAGGATCTCTACCCCAACCCTGAGAGGGCACTCCACCCTTTTCCTGCTGAGGACCATGCTCTCGGATTTGGAGGTGCTGATTCTCATCCCAGCCGCTTCACACTCAGCTGCGAACCGATCCAGAGAGAGCTGAAGATCACGGCCTGATGAAGCAAACAGGACAACATCATCTGCAAAAGCAGTGACCCAATCCTGAGTCCACCAAACCGACCCCTTCAACACCCTGGTTGCGCTTAGAAATTCTGTCCATAAAAGTTATGAACAGAATCGGTGACAAAGGGCAGCCCTGGCGTAGTCCAACTCTCACTGGAAACGGGCTCGACTTACTGCCAGCAATGCGGACCAAGCTCTGACACCGTTGTACAGAGACCTAACAGCTCTTATCAGGGGTCCGTACCCCATACTCCCGAGCACCCCCACAGGATTCCCGAGGGACACGGTCGAACGCCTTTTCCAAGGCCACAAAACACATGTAGACCGGTCGGGCAAACTCCCATGCACCCTCCAGGACTCTGCTAAGGGTGAAGAGCTGGTCCACTGTTCCGACCAGGACTAAAACCACACTGTTCCTCCTGAATCCGAGGTTCACTATCCGACGGACCCTCCTCTCCAGAACCCCCAATAGACTTTTCCAGGGAGGCTGAGGAGTGTGATCCCTCTATAGTTGGAACACACCCTCCGTCCCCTTTTAAAGAGGGGACCACCACCCCGGTCTGCCAATCCAGAGGCACTGTCCCGATGTCCATGCGATGTTGCAGAGACGTGTCAACCAAGACAGTCCTACAACATCCAGAGCCTTAAGGAACTCCGGCGATCTCATCCACCCCGGGCCCTGCCACCAAGGAGTTTTTTGACCACCTCGGTGACTTCAGTCCCAGAGATGGGAGAGCCCACCTCAGAGTCCCCAGGCTCTGCTTCCTCATTGGAAGGCATGTTAGTGGGATTGAGGAGGTCTTCAAGTACTCCTCCCACCACCCACTAACGCCCCGAAGTCGAGGTCAGCAGCGCACCATCCCCACCATATACGGTGTTGACACTGCACTGCTTCCCTCCTGAGACGCCGGACGGTGGACCAGAATCTCCTCGGCCGTCCAAAGTCGCTCTCCATGGCCTCCAAACTCCTCCCATGCCCGAAGTTTTGCCTCAGCAACAACCGCCGCGCTCGCTTGGCCTGCCGGTACCTATCAGCTGCCTCCAGAGACCCACAGGACAAAAAGTCCTATAGGACTCCTTCTTCAGCTTGACGGCATCCCTCACCGCCGTGTCCACCAACGGGTTCGGGATTGCCGCCACGACAGGCACCACCACCTTGCGCCACAGCTCCGTCAGCCGCCTCAACAATAGAGGCACGGAACATGGCCCATTCGACTCAATGTCCCCACCTCCCTCGGGACGGGTTGAAGTTCTGCCGGAGGTGGGAGTTGAAGCTACTTCTGACAGGGGACTCTGCCAGCCGCTCCCAGCAGACCCTCACAACACGCTTGGGCCTACCAGGTCTGACCGCATCTTCCCCACCATCGGCCAACTCACCACCAGGTGGTGATCAGTTGACAGCTCCGCCCCTCTCTTCACCCGAAAGTGTCCAAGACATATGGCCGCAAGTCCACGACACACCACAAAGTCGATCATCGACCTGAGGCCTAGGGTGTCCTGGTGCCAAGTGCACATATGAACACCCTTATGCTTGAACATGGTGTTGTTATGGACAATCCGTGACAGCACAGAAGTCCAATAACAAAACACCGCCTCGGGTTCAGATCGGGGCCATTCCTCCCAATCACGCCCTTCCAGGTCTCACTGTCATTGCCCACGTGAGCATTGAAGTCTCCCAGCAAAACGAGGGAATCCCCAGAAGGTATGCCCTCTAGCAACCCTCCAGAGACTCCAAAAGGGTGGATACTCCAAACTGCTGTTCGCATACGCACAAACAACAGTCAGGACCCTTCCCCACCCAAGGCGGAGGGAGGCCACCCTCTCGCCCACCGGGTAAACCCCAATGCACAGGCTCCAGTCGGGGCAATAAGTATGCCCACACCTGCTCGGCGCCTCTCACCGGGCAACTCCAGAGTGGTAGAGAGTCCAGCCCCTCTCAAGGAGATTGGTTCCAGAATCCAAGCTGTGCGCCGAGGTGAGTCCGACTATATCTAGCCGAACCTCTCGACCTCAAGCACTAGCTCAGGCTCCTTCCCTTCAGAGAGGTGACATTCCACGCCCCAAGAGCCAGTTTCTGTAGCCGAGGATCAGACCGCCAAGGTCCCCGCCCGCCACCACCCAACTCACACTGCACCCAACCTCCTTGACCCCTCCGATAGGTGGTGGGCCCATGGGGAGGAGGACCCACGTTACATCTTCGGCTGTGCCCGCCAGCCCCATGGGTGCAGGCCCGCCACCAGGCGCCGCCATCGAGCCCCACCTCCAGGCCTGGCTCCAGAGGGGGCCCGTGACCCGCGTCCGGCAAGGGAAAACGTTGTCCAAGTTTTATTTTCATTGGAGGTTTATTGAACCGCTCTTTGTCTCATCCCTCACCTAGGACCAGTTTGCCTTGGGTGGCTCTACCAGGGGCATAAAGCCCCGGACAACATAGCTCCTAGGATCATTGGGACAAGCAAACCCCTTCACCACGATAAGGTGACGGTTCAAGGACGAGCCAACAGAGACTGGTAGACCAAAACTGGGACCAGGAGGTGTGCTGCATGCTCTGTTAGGTACGCTCTGATCTGGTACAGAATAAATCTGCAAGACTGCTATGGAGACCACTGCAACATGGCCAGTGAGAAACAGCCAGTCATGAATGAGCAGACCAAGGTCGTGTGCCAGCTTGGCGAGTGTTAGCGATAAAGAGGTGAACTGAACAGAGATGAGCCTGTCAGCACCAGCAGGGCCTTCTGCTTAATAATGTAATTAATAGATAGATAGATAGATATGTAAGGCACTATATAATTAATAGATAGATAGATAGATAGATAGATACATACATATGTAAGGCACTATATAATTAATAGATAGATAGATAGATAGATAGATAGATAGATAGATAGATAGATAGATAGATAGATAGATAGATAGATAGATAGATAGATAGATAGATAGATAAAACTTTATTTGTCCTCACCATGCTTTCTATTTACCGCCTGAGTTTTTCCGTTTGGCAGGTCAGGTGTCTCTCTGTGATACTGGAGACTGAGCCAGTGTCTTATGCTTTACACTCCTACACTACTAGGGGGCCTTATCAGCTGCACAGTCCTAATTGCCTCTCAGGTATAAAATCACAATAAGTTAACAGACTCTAGCTGCAGACCACCAGTGTTCCACTCCATTGAGGGAGCTGTCTCCTTATTTTATACCTCAGTGATATTTCAACCTGCTTACATTGTGGTGACGATAGATTAGGGTTAAGGGTGGGTTATCTCCAGTCAAGTAAACCAAGGGACAAAAACCTGCAATCCAACTGGCTGTCCAGCGGAGCTACTGAATCGCGAAGCTGAGGGCTGAGGTCTGCAGCTGGACCCCTCTCTACTCAGGCCCTGTCACATTACATAACCTTTTCAGTAATTTTCAGTCATAGACTTTACTTACATACAGTACGTTAGCCAATTAGAGGCAAGCTGTGGTGCTCTACTGTGAAACTGGTCATCTAATGTGACATTCCCAGTGACTCACTCCATCAGAATCAAACAGGTTTGATTTTGTCTCCAGTCACAGTGGTTGGCTTGGTGTGTATGAGAGCTGCCAACCAGTAAGAATGTCCATTTAGAGGTTCAGTGCACAGAATGCAGCAACGAGCACTGAGGACCGCGGGCATTTTGGACCTCACAAATGCAACAGAAGCTCGTCTGTTGGATGTCTTGTGCTTTATGTATGATGACAGAATAGAAAAATAAGGGCAGAGATTGCAGATGAACTAATTGTAGCTGTTACCCCTCTGGACAGTACCAGCTTTACCATGCAACACGCTATTGACTGTCACAAAAGGGGCAAGCATGCCCGTGCTGGAAGGCCGGCATGCTGCTGGTAAATGTGACATGCCCATCAGTTTTCAGTTGTTTAAATTGACACGCCGCAGTGAATTGATCATCAATGTGATGTGTAATGTGACACCGGCTTAAGTTCATTCTAAACACAATAAAAACTGAGCTGCTCTTCCACTATAAATGATTACATTAGGAAGGAGTGCTGTTGGCTGTGTCTCCACCTAGTGGCTAAACAGCTGAACTGTAAGATAGAAGACACCTGTTTAATGCTCTTCACTTAGTCTCAGGGTGACCTTGAGTGGCTCATTTACCTCCCAGCTCTTACACTGTAGAGATAAAAGAAGCTTCACTTGACCCTATGTTGTGATTAATGCTTTTTTTGGTTTTTTTCTCTCTTTTTATTCTCCATCTGCACTGCTGCATATGCTTCTCTGTCCTGATTCTGCATTGAACACTGGCACATACAGTATGCCGATTGTGAAGGCCAAGGCAAGAGGAGGCGTCCTGTGAGGACGAGATGAGGATTTGCATTCAGATTGTTATCCATCCATCCATCCATTATCCAACCTGCTATATCCTAACTACAGGTTCACGGGGGTCTGCTGGAGCCAATCCCAGCCAGCCCAGGGCGCAAGGCAGGAACAAATCCCGTGCAGGGTGCCAGCCCACCGCAGGGCACACACACACACCAAACACACACCAAGCACACAATAGGGACAATTTAGGATTGCCAATGCACCTAACCTGCATGTCTTTGGACTGTGGGAGGAAACCGGAGCACGCGGAGGAAACCCACGCAGACACGGGAACAACATGCAAACTCCACGCAGGGAGGACCCGGGATCAGATTGTTATGCACAGCAGAAATCTTTAAGTTAGTAAATTGGAAAAGTGGTCTTCTCTCTTTCCGTTTCCCTTCATCTTCAGCTTTCTGTTTTGGTGCAGCAGCTTCCGAAAGTCTACAGGAAACGGGGACACGTCACTGGCTGGGGGGGTTTGCTTGTGACCATCAGCAGTTATGGCTCCCGGAGGAGTCACTTGTCTATAATGTTACTTGTTGGAGTTTTGTCCCATTGTGCTCTGCTTAGTATTTTAGACGCCCAACCTTAATATTTTCATCTGGAGCCGCGGCTGACCGTCAGTTCTGACAGTTTGCTGCAGCGGCTGGAGAAGACGACATGTAAGGTTGGAGGTGAATATTTTCCGTCATCAGAGACGGTGCCCACTTGAATCCCTTGGACTAAAAATAAAAGGGGGGCCAGCCAAGTGCTGTAAAGCAATGTGAGTTTGCTCAACAAATGTTCAGTTTCCAAAATCCAAATAATACCCCCGTTAAAATCGGGCCAATTTCTCAGAGAAAAAAGGGAAAGAAAGTGAATGTTTGTTCTTTATATATTATAAAAGACTAGAATGATTTCTTATTCCTTAGTGCTACGTTAAATTATTTGGGGCTAAATCTGATGACCTATTGGGTTTTGGTCGCCCCTTTATTTTCAGCTCAAAAAAAGAATGAAAGTGTTTGCTTGTTCCTTTTATATTATGAGACACAAGAATGTTATATAATGTTTAGGACCTTATTTCTTATTCCTTATTGATACATTCAATTACACTGATGGCGTGAGACAAAATGATTGACTTCATACTGAAGAAAAATTTACGTCATTGGTGCTGACGTTTTAGTGAAAAACAGCATGCAACTACAAAGTAAACTAATGTTAGTCATAGCTCAAAACGTGGACGTGACTGCAAAAGACCAAAAGCAGATCTGAAATCAACTTTAAAAAACTGATTTAGTAAAAGGTATTGAGGTCTCTGATGATTACCAAAAGCAAGTTTAGGTTGCCTTGAGTAATTAAGCGGTCTCATTAAAAAGACGGCAAGGGAATCGCGATCATCTGCGTATATTTCTTTCTACGCATCACTCACTATTGGACTACAAGCTCTCTTCGATTACGGTTTCATTCTGGATTTATGTGCTTGTCTTGTGCCTGCTTGTTCATGCCGTTTCATCAGAGTTGGTGCACATCTTCATCTAAGGGGCACTCCCAGCTTCTACAGATCTTCTCACAACACTTGGAACACGGTAGGACAAAACGTTCATCACATTCAGGATACCGGTCACTTGGCATCTCAATTCATTCTCTCCATCATCCACACCCGCTGTACTGGACTCTGTTCTGGACCGCGTCCTAAGTGTTGACTGTTTATCGGCTAGTGCTTAGCTTTCATTTGTGTAGTGTTTGAAAATTATTATCACCATCAGGGGAACTGGGCAGGACTTTTACACATGAGATGTTTGTGTAATATTGTTTTTTTTTCTCCCTTTATTATTGACCTAATATACTTTTTATATTCTCTTCTATATTTATATTTTTCCCCTTGGCCATATTATTCGTAGCTATGGACTGGGCTATCATTTTTATGCAGATGATACTCAACTCTACTTCAATGTTAAAAGTGGAACTTCATCAGAGCTTTCTCAGCTCACAACCTGCCTCAGTGAAATTCAAACCTGGATGGAGCAGAACTCTTTAAAATTAAATTGCAACAAAACTGAACTCCTGCAAATTGGGACTAAAATGCAACTTAATAAAATGAGCTCCTTCCCAGTCAATCTTGGTGGTGATCTCATCAGACCTGCCTCTACTGTAAAGAATCTCGGTGTCATTTTTGATTTCTCCCTCTCTTATTCCGACCACATAAATCACATTAAGAAACTTTCTTACTTCCACCTGCATAACATATCCCGTGTTCGCTCCTTCCTCTCCTTTTCTAATGCTGAGAAACTTCTCCATGCTTTTATCACATCCCACATCGATTATTGTATCTCGCTGCTGGCAGGTGCCCCTTCTAATCTTATATCACAGCTCCAGTTGATTCAAAACTCGGCTGCAAGAATCCTGACTCGAACCAGCAGCAGCGAGCACATCACACCCATCCTGCTCCATCTTCACTGGCTCCCTGTGTCTTACAGGATCGAATATAAAATCCTACTAATAACCTACAAAGCCTTAAATAACCTCACGCCAAACTACATCAGTGATCTTCTCCATCACTATGTGCCTGTCCACTCACTAAGGTCCTCTGATTCTGCCAATCTTGTTGTGCCCCACACTAATCTTCACTCCATGGGTGACAGCAGGGCCTTCAGCTGTATAGCGAGTGCCCAGACTCTGAAATGACCTACCGAAATTAATCAGGTCAGCTGACTCCATGAATTCTTTTAAAAAACAACTCAAAACTCATCTGTTCAGGAAGGCTTTTAGCTCTACTTGACTTCATTGTCCTTCTGTCAGTTTACCTCTCTGTCAAGATGCTCATGTAACCTGTATGTGTGTGTGTGTGTGCTAGATCATCGATTATGTTGTCTGTTAGGCTTTCTCTGAATTTACTGTTTTAATCTTCTTTATTTATTTATTTGGTTTGTACAATGCTATATACTGTATACCCTGCCGTTCTTTCTTATATTCTGTAAGTGCCTTGAGCATGGGAAAGGCGCTATATAAATAAAATTTATTATTATTATTATATCTTTGCTATTCAACCATTCAGCTTCTTTATCAGTATCTCTGTGTGTAAATGTGTGTGTGTGCCAAGTCAAGGCTGAGCGTGTACCTGGGATCCCCGTAGTAAAAAAAAAAAGAAATAAATCACCATCATTGGATGGTGCGAATCTTCACATCCTCATGGCCGCTACCGAGTCATGAAATGGCTGGCCAGGTCCACTGAGATTCCACTGCCTGATTACACACATTCATTGTATGCAAGCGTTTGTGTCAGATGTGTTATTCATGGAGACTTCCTACATTTTAAATACTTCATGAAAAAATAAAAACCTTTTCTGGACTCAGTAGAAATTTGGTCACATCATTCAAGGATATTTTTAAAGATAGCCAATATACACGTATGACATCCTGAAGGGATTCATGTGCATTATGTGCTAAAGTCAGAGCACTGCCCACTCAGCAAATAAGTAAAACACAATGGGAAACAATAGGAATTGTTGTCTTACTGTTTATCATGGGCTGCTACTACAGAGACAGTGTTCGGTATTCCAGACAAAACAAGTAAATAAATACACAATAAATAAATGTATTGTAAAACGTGACAGTATATAAATAAACACAATGATATGAGAGTATAAATAATTAAATATTTCAGTAATGAATATAAATAATTAAATATTACATCTATTTTTTATGATTTAAATTCATTCTTCATTTATTTATTTCAGTGACACCATAGGCCACTTGAAAGATGCAGTGAAATAAACACTGTCATTGTCACCTGTCAAAGTCCACAGGGTGGGCTCTGGCGAGTACTGTGTTTTCATTGATTTACTTCCATAGCGTTACATTTTTTTTCTCAAAAAAAAAACATGTAAAATGTGTTGAATTTTTTGGCTTGAAAAATTACTTTTTTTATTAAATCTCATCTTTTTACTGTAAAATGTGCAAAACACTAAAAGTACAAAGTCAGAAGTGTAAAAAGTATAATGATAAAATAATAATGATGATGAATAATAATATGAAATTAATAATAATGCCAATACTATATATACTGTCAAAATATGTTGTTTGTGTGGTGTATCTTTAAACGAGAAAACTGCATAGATGCACGATCATTTACCCAACATTGTTAAGCGTAATGGTTCATCTCAGTAACAATTCTCTCGATCGCGTCATTGTCAAGATATAACTTCAAGTAAGGAAGTGGATCTTGGCTGGCAATGTTTACTTTTAATCCCGGCTGCCACACAAAATCAAAATGAGGTGCTGCTGGTTTATCTGAAGCAGGGTCAACAGAAACCCAAAATCGAGTGTCACTTTCAGATTCTTCAGAATCATTTTCAGTTTCACTGTTCATTTCAGTTTCACTCACTGAAGAATGATCCACTTTGTCATCACTGCTGATGAGGGTCTCCTCACCATCACTGTTCACATCACTGGCAACAGCGTGCAACACCTTGGCTGCCGAAAAACTTTTTTTACAGGACGCTACTAGGAGAAGACATGTACAGTATACACTGTTACCCGGGAAAAGCTTGGGCAAGGCGCTTAAATAGACACGCCCTATACTGTTGCCCAGGTGACGCTTGGGCTTGATGCTTACATAACACACACCTATACCGTTGCCCAGGTAACAGTCAGGCCTGATGCTTACATAAGACACACCTTATACTGTTGCCCAGGTAACACTCAGGCCTGATGCTTACATAAGACACACCCTATACTGTTGCCCAGGTAACACTTGGGCTTGATGCTTACGTAAGACACACATATACCATTTCCCAGGTAACGATCATGTATGATGCTTATATAAGAATCGTCCTGTACTGTTGCCCGACTAATGCCTCAGGACAAATGTTGTTGGGACTGCTATCACAGCTGAAGTGATGGAGGTTAATCATTGGTAGATCAGACTGAAATCTTCAACCACCTAGGGCCACATTTGCAGCAGACACTTCAGACACAGACTCCCGCTGATTATTTCAGAGCTCTGAACAACTACTTGTACACTCATAACCGCCCATGGATGCGCATGTGCACCACTCTGAAGAAGCATGCCACTGACAATGAAAGAATCCAAAAGCTCAGAGTCCAAAATCCAAATGAAACCCACTGTGATTAAACGATGTAAAACAATAAAATGAGAAAACTTCAAAGGAGTGAAAACTCTTAGAGTTATCCATATTTACTTAATGTTTTTGATTTTCAGCTGTTTTTTTTTTTTTATTTCCATGTAAATGCAAGTTTAGTGATGGGTCAAAAATTCAGCTTTCAGAAGTCCTCTGCTGAGATGGGAGAACCTGTTGGCAGGATGACATTGCAGCAGTTCTCCATAAACCAGATATGGTATTGTGGACTGGCCAGATGAAGGTCACATCTGAGTAAAAGGCATTGTACAGTTTAAAGGACTCTGAGAGCATGATGGAAGAAAAAGATTTTTCTGATCTGATGAGAAAAAAATGAACTCTTTGGGCAGAACTCCAAGCGCTATGTATGGTGAAGCATGGTGGTGGTGGCATCATGAAATAGGGGTGCTTCTCAGCAGCAGGGAAAGTGAGACTGGTCAGAATTTAGGAAAGGATGAATGTAGCCACATCCAGAGAGGTGGACACAACCTCAGACTGGGGCGATGGTTTACCTATCAGCAAGACAATGGCCTAAAGCATGCAGCCAGCACAGTGTTGGAGTGGGTTTGGGACAAGTCTCTGACTGTCTTTGAGTGGCCAAACAAAGCCCAGACTTAAACTTAAACAGCATAGAACATCTGTGAAGAGTCCTGTAGATGGCAGACTACAGACACTTGCCATCCAATCTAACAAAACTTGAGAGGATCTGCCAGGAAGGATGGATAAGCTGCTGAAATCCTGGACAGCAAAGCTTATAGAGACTTACCCAAGAAGTCTTGAAGCTGGAATGTCTGCCAAAGGGGCTTCTACAAAGCACTGAATTATGGGGTCTGGATACTTACAGGAAGGTGAGATTTCAGTTTGTGATTTGTAATAAATTTGCCAACCTTTCTGAAAACCTGTTTTCATTTTATGGTTATGGGTTATTGAGGACAGATTAAAGGGCAAAACTGGTAAATCTCTTCATTGAAAATTAAATCTACAACCCAATAAAGTGTGCAGAAAGTGTAGGGGTGTGAATACTTTCTGAATCCACTATATGAGATGGGAGCGGTGATTGTTTGGTTCCACATTATGAAGATTAACTGGTAATTCTACTTTGGCCTAAGAAGAGGGTGAGTGTGGGAGTGTGCCTTATGATGGTCTGGGTGGTGGTCTGTCCGGGTGCTGCCGCCCAGAAGCACTCTCTTCCAAATGCATTAAACAATGATAACTGCAGATCTCGAGCCAATGTGTATTTGTATTGCAAACTTAAATGGTTTAGAAGGGAAATTTTATGGAAGTGATGTTTGTCAGCAGACATCTTAAAGGTCATAAAATGGTAATCTGCTGCTGACACAGCCATTAACTCTCAGGAATTTGAAGATTCACACTGGTGCAGTTTTGAAACAGTTTTATAGGCCTTGAAGGTTTAATAAATTTAAACTTACTTGCCTGGTTGATTCGTTATATTTAAGCACAGTGACAAGAGGACCACTGTGTCCTGAAATTATTAAGATACTTATTAAGCCTGAATTGAAAATAGGTAGGGGTGAATGTGGGACAACACATAGTGTAAGTATAATAATTCACAGAACATGGCACACAAGCACCTCACATCTCCAAACAACCGTCTCTTCTCTCTCTCCTTTTATTAGGAACATCAAAGAGTAAGTTCTGTCTTTTTCAAACCCAAATTATTTCTTCACAATCATGGTACCTATTTATGGAAGCTCTGGACCATACAATGAAAAAAATTATGGGATAACACTTATCCTGTACGTACGTGAAAATATCTTGTAATTTTTATGTACAGAAGAGATGTTTTCACGTACATATGAGATAAAGTTTGAAAAAAAAATACAAAAGTGCACTGTGGGTATTCCGTACGTGTGTTAAAGTATCTCATATGTATGAGAAAACTTCTTGTACATACATAAAAATATTCTGTACATAGTGGGTATAGAAAAGAATTCCCCCCTTTGAAATATTCCCATTTGTTTTGCTTTACAGCCTTAAATGAAAACGCACACAAAAAATATTTCTTCCCAGCTTTTCTTACTCAATGCAATCGATAACATCCAAGTAAAAGATATCACAGCTACAGTTCAGAAAAATTATAAAAAATCGAAAACAAGACACACTGAGATTAATAAAGGATCACCCCTCAATGTCATTTTGTTGAACCACCTTTTGCTTTAATGACAGCCTTGAGTCTGTTTTGATTCTTCTCTATCAGCTTTGCACACCTAGATTGAGTAATATTTGCCCACTCTTCTTTACAGAACTGTTCAAATTTGATCACATTGGATGGTGAGCGTTGGTGGTCTGCTATCTTCAAATCTTTCCACAGATTTTCAATGGGATTTAGGTCTGGGCTTTGACTGGGCCACACAAGGACATTCACTTTTTTCTCCTTCAGCCACTGTGTGGTCAATTTTGCTGTGTGCTTCGGGTCGTTTTCATGTTGAAAGGTGAACATTCTGCCCATCTTCAACTTTCTGGCAGAAGGTAGCAGGTTTTCCTCAAGAATTTGATGGCACTTTGCCACATCTATTTTTCCTTCTACCCTAATGAGAGCCCCAGGCCCTGCGGCAGAGAAACACCCCCACAACGGGATGCTGTCACCTCCATGTATTACTGTAGGTATAGTGTGTTGTGGATGGTGAGCTCCCATTGGATTTCTGCCTTGTGTACCGTTTAGTATTGAGGCCAAATAGTTTGATTTTGGTCTCAGACCATAAGACCTTTTTCCACTTGTTATCAGAATCTTCAAGATGCATTCTGGCAAAGCTGAAATGAGCCTTAATGTGGCCTTTCTTGAAAAGTGGCTTTTTCCTTGCAACCCTCCTGAACAAGCCACAATTGTAGAGCACTTGTGAAATTGTTGTCACAAGCACACAATGTCCACTCTTTGCCTTAAAATACTGTAACTCCTTCAAAGTGCCCACTAGCCTCTTGGTAGCCTCTCTTACCAGTTTCATCCTTGCTCTTCCATCCATTTTGAAGGGACAGCTTGATCCAGGGAGGGTCCTAGTAGTACCAAACACTTTCCAATTTTTTTTTGATGGACTTTACTGTACTCCTTGGGATTGATAAAGCCTTTGAGATTTTTTTGTATCCATCTCCTGCCTTATGTTTGTCCACAACTCTATCCTTGAGATCTTTTGAAAGTGGCTTGCCACCCATAGTCAATTAGTTGTTGTCAGTAGCACTACCAAACAAGGGAATGAATGGACCAGGAAGAGCTTCACTAATCACACTCTTAAGAATTAATCACAGGTGGAAGAAAGCCAGTAACCAGGGTCTGCAATGGAAATGGTGCTTTATTTACACCTGATTGAGTTTAGGAAGGGGGTGATCCTTTATTCACCTCAGGATTTCTTGGTTTTTATTTTTTTTAAATTCGACTTTGCAGGTTATTACATTAAGCAGGCGTCGAAGATTGGAACCTATGTGCTGACCTTTAATAAATCCAGTTTGATCTTGTGATATTACCGAAGGCAGCACTTTCTCCATCCTTCTGGCTAGGACTTTGGAGAGTATCTTAACATCATTATTTAAAAGTGAAATTGGTCTGTATGATGCACATTGTAATAAGTCCTTATTTTGTTTAGGAAAGACAGTGATTAATGCTTGGTGAAAAGTTTGAGGTAAAATTTGATTGTCTCTAGCTTCTGTAAATGTTGCTAGTAAGAAGGGAGCTAGCTCAGTGCAGAATTTCTTATAAAATTCGACAGGGTAGCCATCAGGACCTGCTTGTTTCCCTCTTTGAAGTGACTTTACAGCATCTAGTAATTCTGATAGCACCAGAGGTTTATCCAGTTCCTTTGCACTAAAAGTATCTATTTGTGGTATCTGTAATGTATCTAAAAATGCATTAGATTGTGTGTTGTCTTCTTTAAACTCAGTAGAATATAAGGATTTACAGTAGTCTCTAAATGTGTGCATTATATTTTTATGGTCAATGATTTTATCTCCGTTCGTGTTGTTGATTGCCGGGATTGCACTGCGAACTTCTTGCTTGTGCATTTGTTAAGCTAAGAGCTTATTAGCTTTCTCTACGTGTTCATAGTAATGATGTCTTGATTTAAAAATGAGTTGCTCAGTTTCTTTGGTTGTTAAGAGTCTGAGCTCTACCTTTTCCTATGAAGAGCCTCACTTGGACACCTGGCATGTTCTTGATGTATTCTAGTAATTTTGCTGGTTAGCTCCGATACCTTCTTGGTTTTTAATTTAATTTTCTGTGGGAAACATATGAAATAATCTGTCCTCTTAAGAAGGCATTTAGAGTTTCCCAGAGTATTCCTGCAGAGACCTCTGAGGATGTATTTGTCTCTAGGAAGAAACTGATTTGTTTCAATATAAATTCTGAACAGTTCTCGTCTGCTAATAGAAGTGGGTTAGGACACCATCTGCAAGATGCATGTGTGGGGCATAATGATTTTAGCTCCAAGATCAGAGGGGCATGGTTGAACCCACTTTCTTAAATAGCTGTGGGGTGTCGGTGGGGGTTTTCTTCAAAATCTATACATGTAAGTTTCTTTAACATTTTTGCTGCCTTGCTATTTGCTTTTGACATCAATGCAAAATTGATTTAAAAAAAAAAAAACAAACAACCTTACAGAATAAATCCACTTTGAAGAGATCAAAGCTTAAAGAAAACGTGACTTTCACATTTCTGAGACGTACATTTAACTTGAAAAATGTGTAACTCATCCTGTATTAAGGAAACAGCTGATGTAAAACTGGTACATAACTTTTGTTTTGCATAGCACTTTGGTGGTGGTGCTGGTGTTAGTTTGTCTTACCACTATGTACCTTGTGAGGTTATCGCACTGTATCAATTTAAGACACTTGTATTTTTCATAACCTTTTGTCCTCCTAAGCCTTTCTGCCACTTTTGACATTACTGACCATGAGATCTCTCTGTTGCGGTTTGACAATCTGGTGGGGCTCAGGGGGACTGCTCTTAACCGGTTCAGGTCATAAATTACTGATAGACACTTTTCATTGACTTTCAATTCCTCTTTTTCAGCTTCATCTTTTAGCCAAGGTTAAGCCTTTTACTCAGGCTTTTATCTTTTCTTGGACTGATTACTGTAACTTGTATTATGGGATTAGCAAATCCCTGATATGCAGGCTGCAGTTGGTTCAGAATGCTGCTGCTTGTTTTTTGGTTGGTGCAAGAATGTTTGATTTTGTATCTCAAATTTTAGCCTCTTTACACTGGCTGCCCGTTAGTTTCAGAATTGATTATAAAATTTAACTGCTGTTTTTTAAATCACTACATGGGTCTGCTCCTGTCTGTTTATCCAAATTATGTGCTTTACACCAGCCATCCAGAGAGCTCAGATCTACTGGTCAGTTGTATCTTCTTGTCAATTGTAGTAAGTGCAAAATTAAGGGGGGCAGAGCTTTTTGCTTGTAAAACTCTCGTCTGTGGAATTCTTTACCTCCATTTAAAACAAGATTAAAGATGCATTTCTATTCTTTAGCTTTTTTTGACCATCAATGATACTGATATTTCTCTCCTCTTATTCATTTGTTTGTTTCAATTTACTGCTGGTTGTTGTGTGTTTTATTTTATTCTGTGTATTGTATGTTTTACTGTAAAGCACTTTGGCTACAGCATTACTGATGTTCTTTTAAATGTGATCTATAAATAAACTGATATTGACATACTGACATTAAAAAGACTCCCTTTCTCTGAAAAGAAAAAAAACATTAGCTATAAAAGAAAATTCAGAACTGTGACATTTGCTTTGTTTCTGGCTATATTTTTTTGGTTATTGTCTCCGCAGAGCCCTGTTCGTTTTCTTGAATCTTGTTTCTAATGACTCTTTGGACAGCCCTTTTACTTGTTTGCCTCTCTTTTTTAAATATTACACCTACTGTCTCTGGCTACAATAGCCATCCTGACAGGCTGAGCTCTTGCATACTGTATATCTCAACCCCCTAATTCCAAGAGCCAATCCTCATAACCACTTCTGGGGTCTGGAATGCACCTCAGAAAGTCTTGTCACTTTTCCTCTGGAGCTACTTCTTGTGGCCCTTTACACCCCCTTCATCTATTTACCCCTTTTCTCTCTTTGGCCTCAGCTCTTCAGTTGCTCATTACAATATGTTTTCCTTTGTAGTATTTTAAATTACTGTACACTTTATGCAACCTTTCTGCTTACTATTTGTTGTTCTTATCTTTTTGCACTCTAAATTGAATATGGGGCAGGTGTACCTGACTCTCAAGTTCTCCAAATGCCCTTAGATTTTTGTTCAGATCAATTTTTGTAGGCTACATCCAAACTACTACATTTTCATTTAAAACACAGACATTAGTTGTTGTTTTCACCTTTCTTCCACAATACCCCAGTTTGTGCTTATTATATAGCTCTTCCCTAATTGGGTTCCACCAATTACAATGTCTCACTCCCTGACTGGTCACCTTTCATGGAAGAAAATCATATTCCAACATACAGCGGACACAGAGGAGTTTCTTTCCACGGTGCTTGCTGCATTGCTTATCTGTATGTATCTAAATTGCGCTCTGTAGTTTGAATGCTGCATACATGAGCAAAACTCAAGTACTTTACTGATTATTATACATTAGTTTTGCGATAAATACCGTGTCCAGCAACATACCCATCCCTTCAAGGATTTTTCTGCCGATGCAAATAGGTCAGTGAAGGTGACATCCTATGCATTTACGGATAGTTTTATTGTGAGCAAAGGCACTTTCATAAACAATATGAAAACGCTAGTATATATGGAGGTCACTTTTGTTTAAAAAAAATGAAGTCTTAACAAATGACTAAAAGTGTAGTTTACTCTTCTATAAAATTCACAAAAATCTGTACTGTCATCTTACATATAAAAGTCTACGCATTGAAGTGTGTGTGTGTGTGTGTCTGTCTGTCCGGCCCGGAAGTGCGAGGCTACAGCATGAAGCTCAAAGAAAGCAATTCCGTTGCCAAAGTAAAACCGCCGAGAAAACAGAGAAAATCACTTAGTCGCTAACACACAAGCGAGGAGAGCACATTGCCAAAACGAAACCTCCAAGGATAGAGAGGCTCGCTTAGCCGCTGACAGACAATGGAGGTGAGCACTTTGGCAAAACGAAACCGCAGAGAAAAGAGAACCTTAACCACTTAACCATTAATGCATAAACAATGTGATTGATTGATTGATTTAAGTGTCAGAATCCATGGTTTCTAGGAGACCAGGCTTTGTATAGCTAGTTATCATATAAAATTTCAAAGAGACTCTACTACTTTTGTTTTACTCACTGGTTAAGTGCTAAGCCAATCATAATTTACATTGACTCATTCCAATCAAAGGTGGTGTGTGGCATTCTTATCTGTTAGTGGTGTAATTGTCACGTGTACCGAGTACAATGAAATTCTTGATTCAGTGTCTAACCAACATGCAACAGACTTCAACTCTCCAGAGCTAAAATGAAAAATGCAATACAAAATAACTTCATTTCATTTATTAGATAATACAAATAATCTTACCTGATGTACTCTTGCTCATGCTTCCATACCTCTTGCTCAGTTACGGTCCCAGCTTGTGGAAAAAGGCTGAGGAAAACTCCAGTTTAGTTAGCAGTGTAGGTGTCCACATTAGCACTGTTGACTCTGATTTAATAATAATTGACTAGAGAATTAGTTGAAAGTGTTCATTATAAACAGTTTTCATTTTTTATCAAGCATATCTGGCTAAAGAGAACAACTGTTTCAAATGAAGTAGTGCAGAGAGAGAGAGAGAGAGAGAAGCACTGGCAATAAAACATTCAATTTAACCTGGATAAACTCCTTAAAATCACGGTGGGAATAACATGTAATGAATAACAATCCTGATAACATGAAAGAAAAATCAATTACACTACTAAGTACATGTCTAAAGGTTCTGGTCACTTTTTATGGAATTTAGTTACCCATACATTTCCTGAACTAGGGGGTTCAAAACTTACTCCAGCAGGGTCAGTAAGGGAACCACATAAAAGTCACCCTGACAAGTATGTCTTTAGGATGTGAGTAGCAATTAATTATTTTTTTAACCATCTGCCAATTATCAAGTTATTATTTTGCATACGTTTGTACTTATCTTTCACAATTAATAAAATCTGATATTTAGAAAGAAATGATGGTGGGAGGAGAAGCTGATGATTAAGAGTCAACTTATATGTTGTTGAATTTGTTAGAAAAAAACAATAGACAATGGCAGAAAGTTCTCATTCCACAGGGCAGGGAATGGAAATGTTTACATGACTCAAGACCTGGCTACTAAGACAGATGGTTGGATGAATGGACAGATCTATGGCCACATGCAGCATAATAATAATAATAATAATAATAATAATAATAATAATAATACATTTTATTTATATAGCACCTTTCCAAGCCTGCAAGGAACAGGACTGTCCTGTTTAGTACTATACTCCCAGACAAAGACTGAAATAATTCTACACACTAAAGGCTCAGATCACAGTGTGGTTTACTTCTCTGTAAAAATGCATTACTACTGTGTAAATTATTTTTAATTTGAAAAGAGGTGTAACTGTGCTGTTGATCATCCCTGAGACTACAGACATTTAGCCAAATAACATATTCAATTAACAACAAGGATTGATTTTAAATTAGGAAACTCAACAGAATGAAAAGCTGCAGGCACTGAGATACTCAAGGATCCAATATCATTTACTTTATATTTTTATGTTTTTTTCTACTATTAGTACCGATTTTTGAAATTTATGTTGACCACCTTTATCTTCTGCCTTAGTCACATCTGTCGAGCACCATTACCTACATTTTACTGATAATCATCCCGCGGATTATTAATACCACTTGTATTATTAACTACTAATTACTTCATCAACACTTAACAAATGCAAATTTGGTTAGCATTTTTAAAAAAATATACAATCTTGGCTTTAACAAAGTATTTTGCATTACCTGTCTGTAAGTGGCTCAACGTATATGTCTGTTTTATTCATGTACGGTATGTGCACACACAAACACGCTCATTCAGGAAGTGATCACAAAACTGATCCAGTGTATCACAACAAACTAGTAATATATTTACAGTACAATAACTTATAGCTGGGCCACTGCAGACCATCTGCATTCCCTATTGTGTTTTTTCATACTCCTATTTAGTCAAGTTCAAGTACTATTATGGAGGAAATAAATAAGCCAGCAACAGCCGATCAATAATTCATTTATAGAGACAATGGGAATATTCTCTTACTTGGAAAATAACTCATAAATTACATACAAATAGTACACAAAGGATTTTGGGATGGTGTGATAAACTGAGGCTTTAGGAACTGTGTGGCCTAATGTAACCTGCTTTTTATGTCTTCCAATGTGAACATTCAACATAAAAAAATAATTCTGTTTTAAAGACGAAAGTATAACTGCCAGAATATTCCCATTTATAATCATCAGTCCTTGTCCTTCTTTTTAGGCTTTCTCTGGGAAGATAAATCATCAAGTTTCTTGTCCAGTTTCCTCTGAAGATGAACTTTTTTCACTGGGTCTAAGGATTTGTCTTTTGTTCCACTTCCTGCATACACCACTCCCTCCCGGCTGATTCTGATACGAGCCTGGCGTTTAGCTTTATCACCACAGCCATGGACCTACAATACAAAAGAAGAGACCTTATCAATCACTGTTCATTGAACAGACAACATTACTTACACAAGAGCAGCATTTGGCAGAATAAACAAAAAATATAATAAAAACAATGAAAACAGGTTTATATGGTGGAACTGAGGGGTATTTATCTGAGGGAGCAAGACAGCAAGAATGCATGGATAACTTAACACACATAGCTAAAGGTCAGCAAAATAAACAAAGAAATTGGATTTGTGACACATAAAAAAGAAAAACAGTTTTTCAGATAATTTTATGATCCCCAAGGCTTTCAATAATATATTTCACTTCACATTTTTGTAAGCCTTCAACATCCAAAACAATTTTTCAAATTTTTCTGCTTTATAGTATTGAATTAATTTTCATCTATTTCTTTAGCTCATTAATTTATTTTTTGTAAACTGATGCAGAAACTATACACTAACCCATACAATTTTGGTGTCTTTTGTGAATGGAACAGTCTTTGTTATATAAAGTACATACTAATAACTAAGCTTATTGTTACCATTTGTTATTTTCACAAGAGGTGGGTTCTTGGGTCTGCTGTTTGAATATGGCATATTTGAAAAACACAGGTCCAATTATTGGGTTCATAAAAAATTTACTTCAGTTTCTGTCAGACTATATCCGGTGCCGCCGCGAGTGGCAGCCACTCCAGCAGCTCCGTGTATGACTTTATCTTTTTTTTCTCTATTTTTCTCTATTTCACTGATCACTTCTACCACTTTCTTTTATGTGGAATTGCTCCCTGGACACTTTTTACTATTTTACTACTTGACATGGATTTTTACACTCCGAGACTCGCCTATTCAATTAGTCAACTTAAAGCACTGAGAAGAAATGCCCACCCCGGTGTGTTTCCCTATTTACCTGACAAGGTAAGAAGATGCTATCGGGGAAGCCGAGCCAGCGCTAAGATAAAAGATAAGATAAAAGCCAAGCAGCTTGCGAGAAAATGGCGCTATAAACCATCGGTGCCTTCAGTGATCCTGGGAAATGTGAACTCAGTACCAAATAAGATCGACAAACTGGCTGTGCTGGTGAAAAATGTCAGAATCTACAGAGAATGCAGCTTGCTGTGTTTTAGTGAAATGTGGCTAACAATTACCATCCCAGATGCTAACGTGGAGCTACCCGAGTTTAGCACAGTTAGAGCAGACAGAGATGCAAATACCTGTGGTAAGAAGAAAGGAGGGGGAGTCGCTCTCTATGTCAATACAAAGTGGTGCAACTCAGGACATGTAAACGTTAAAATCTCCACTTGCTACAGGGACATCGAACTGTTGGCCGTAAGGTTGCGCCCCTATTACTTACCCAGAGAGTTTGGACACGTGATTGTTGTTATTGTTTACATCCCCCCTCGAGCAAACGCGGAGATAGCGAGTGATGTAATTCATTCCGCAGTTGCTAAGTTACAAACGCAGCACCCTGAAGCGCTTGTGCTAATCGCTGGAGACTTTAACCATGTAACGCTGGACAAAACATTACCTGCCTTCTCCCAGTATGTGGATTGTAACACCCGGGGAAATAGGACTATTGACCTACTGTATGCAAACATTAAAGACGCATACAGCGCCACCCCGCTGCCTGTGCTTGGGAAAGCAGATCATAACCTGGTTCTGCTTCAGCCTCACTACAAACCAAGAGTGAGGGCGCTACCTACAACCACACGCTCATTCAGGAAGTGGTCCCCTGAGGCAGAGCAGGCTCTGACAGACTACTTTGGAACTACAGACTGGGATATACTGCAGGGGTCACATAATGAGAACATTGAAGAGGCTGTTGACTGCACAACTGATTACATCAATTTCTGTATGGACATTATAGTTCCAGTAAGTACAGTACGCTGCTATGGTAACAACAAGCCATGGATTACAAGTGACATCAAGGGTCTTTTGAACCAGAAGAAAAGGACCTTTAAAGGTGGTGATCAGCATGAGCTAAAGCGCGTGCAGAAGAAACTCCAAGTCCAGCACAGGGCGGCGAAAGAGCAGTACAGGAGAAAGCTGGAACAGAAGTTGCAGAATAACAGCATGAAGGAAGTGTGGGATGGGATGAAGAACATCACTGGCTGCACCCTGATGCGGGGTGCCACCATCGAGAGAGACGTGGAGAGAGCAAACCAAATAAACAACTTCTTTAACAGGTTTGAACACCCTAACCCACTCTCGCCTCGGAATACTGCATCCTCCAACCATCCTTCTGCTGATACCAGCATAGGAGAGACATCCCCACCCACAATTACAGCAGCACAGGTGAGCAGAGAGCTGAGGAGACTTCATGCCAGCAAAGCAGCGGGTCCAGATGGAGTATCGCCACGACTGCTGAAGGCCTGTGCGTTGGAACTGGGGAGTCCTCTACAGCGCATCTTCAATCTGAGCCTGGAAAAGGGGAGAGTCCCGAGGCTTTGGAAAACATCTTGTATCACCCCAGTCCCAAAGGTATCATGTCCTAGTGAGCTGAATGACTTCCGGCCTGTCGCTCTGACGTCACATGTGATAAAGACCATGGAGCAGCTGCTGCTTCACCTCCTGAGACCACAAGTCCACCACGCCCTCGATCCTATGCAGTTCGCATACCAGGAGAAGGTGGGAGCAGAGGATGCCATCATCTATATGCTACACAGATCCCTCTCCCACCTGGACAGAGGCAGTGGTGCTGTAAGAATTATGTTTTTGGACTTCTCTAACGCCTGGTGGCATGGATCGTGGACTATCTTACAGACAGACCTCAGTATGTGCGTCTTGGGAACTGCAGGTCAGGCAGACTTCAGTATGTGCGTCTTGGGAACTGCAGGTCTGACGTTGTGGTCAGCAACACAGGAGCGCCGCAGGGGACTGTACTTACTCCGGTCCTGCTCAGCCTATATACATCAGACTTCCAATACGATTCGGAGTCCTGCCACGTGCAAAAGTTAGCTGACAACACTGCTATTGTGGGCTGCATCAGGAGTGGGCAGGAGGAGGAGGAGTACAAGAAGCTAATCAAAGACTTTGTTAAATGGTGCGACTCAAACCACTTATACCTGAACATCAGCAAGACCAAGGAACTGGTGGTGGATTTTAGGAGGCCCAGGCCCCTCATGGACGCCGTGATCATCAGAGGAGACTGTGTGCAGAGGGTACAGACCTATAAATACCTGGGAGTGTAGCTGGATGACAAATTGGACTGGTCTGCCAATACTGAGGCTCTGTGTAAGAAAGGTCAGAGCCGACTATACTTCCTTGGAAGGTTGGCATCCTTCAACATCTACAATAAGATGCTGCAGATGTTCTACCAGATGGTTGTGGCGAGTGCCCTCTTCTACGTGGTGGTGTGCTGGGGAGGCAGCATGAAGAAGAAGGACGCCTCACATCTGGACAAACTTGTTAAGAAGGCAGGCCCTATTGTAGGAATAAAGCTGGACAGTTTAACATCTATAGCAGAGTGACGGGCACTAAGCAAACTCCTGTCAATCATGAAGAATTCACTAATTCACTGCATCCACTGAACAGTGTCTTCTCCAGGCAGAGGAGCAGCTTTAGCAATAGACTGCTGTCACTGTCCTGCTCCACTGACAGACTGAGGAGATCGTTCCTCCCCCACACTATGCGACTCTTCAATTCCACCCGGGGGAGTATATGGTAACATTATTCAAAGTTATTGTCTGCTTTTACATGCATTTTTATTACTGTTTAATTTAATATTGTTTTTTGTATCAGTATACTGCTGATGGATTATGTGAGTTTCCCCTTGGGATTGATTGATTGAATTAATTAATTAATAAATTTTCTATCTATCTATCTTAAAACATCTGATTTCACATAGCAAAGCTTATACAAATAAAACAGCAATACAAACAAACAACATTACTACTGAAACACTCATTCTCTCCACTGCCCTTATATATATACAGTCGACCCTTGACATATGACCGGCCTGACATGCGAACAACTTGATTTACGACCAATATCTTGCGATACGACCTGAATGCAGTCACGTGTATCCGCTTGTGCAATTGTAAACAAACAGCCGAAAGCGTTCGTAAGCGTCAGTCGGAGCCCAGATACATGTGTTTGTGGACTTACTTTCGGTCAGTGCAGTGATTTATCTACAAACCGGATTCCAAAAAAGTTGGGACACTATACAAATCGTGAATAAAAACTGAATGCAATGATGTGGAGGTGCCAACTTCTAATATTTTATTCAGAATAGAACATAAATCACGGAACAAAAGTTTAAACTGAGAAAACGTATCATTTTAAGGGAAAAATATGTTGATTCAGAATTTCATGGTGTCAACAAATCCCAAAAAAGTTGGGAGAAGGCCATTTTCACCACTGTGTGGCATCTCCCCTTCTTCTTACAACACTCAACAGACGTCTGGGGACCGAGGAGACCAGTTTCTCAAGTTTAGAAATAGGAATGCTCTCCCATTCTTGTCTAATGCAGGCCTCTAACTGTTCAATCGTCTTGGGCCTTCTTTGTTGCACCTTCCTCTTTATGATGCGCCAAATGTTCTCTATGGGTGAAAGATCTGGACTGCAGACTGGCCATTTCAGTACTCGGATCCTTCTCCTACGCAGCCATGATGTTGTGACTGATGCAGAATGTGGTCTGGCATTATCTTGTTGAAAAATGCAGGGTCTTCCCTGAAAGAGATGACGTCTGGATGGGAGCATATGTTGTTCTAGAACCTGAATATATTTTTCTGCATTGATGGTGGCTTTCCAGACATGCAAGCTGCCCATGCCACACGCACTCATGCAACCCCATACCATCAGAGATGCAGGCTTCTGAACTGAGCGTTGATAACAACTTGGGTTGTCCTTGTCCTCTTTGGTCCGGATGACATGGCATCCCAGATTTCCAAAAAGAACTTTGAATCGTGACTCGTCTGACCAAAAAACAGTCTTCCATTTTGCCACACTCCATTTTAAATGATCCCTGGCCTAGTGAAAACGCCTGAGCTTGTGGATCTTGCTTAGAAATGGCTTCTTCTTTGCACTGTAGAGTTTCAGCTGGCAACGGCGGATGGCACGATGGATTGTGTTCACTGACAATGGTTTCTGGAAGTATTCCTGAGCCCATTCTGTGATTTCCTTTACAGTAGTATTCTTGGTTGTGGTGCAGTGTCGTTTAAGGGCCCGGAGATCATGGGCATCTAGTATGGTTTTACGGCCTTGACCGTTACGCACAGAGATTGTTCCAGATTCTCTGAATCTTCGGATGATGTTATGCACAGTTGATGATGATAGATGCAAAGTCTTTGCAATTTTTCGCTGGGTAACACCTTTCTGATATTGCTCCACTATCTTTCTGCGCAACATTGTGGGAATTGGTGATCCTCTACCCATCTTGGCTTCTGAGAGACACTGCCACTCTGAGAAGCTCTTTTTATACCCAATCATGTTGCCAATTGACCTAATTAGTGTTAATTGGTCTTCCAGCTCTTCGTTATGCTCAAATTAACTTTTTCCAGCCTCTTATTGCTACTTGTCCCAACTTTTTTGGGATTTGTTAACACCGTGAAATTTTGAATCAACATATTTTTCCTTTAAAATGATATTTACTCGGATTAAACGTTTGATCTGTCATCTACGTTCTATTACAAATAAAATATTGACATTTGCCATCTCCACATCATTGCATTCAGTTTTTATTCACAATTTGTTTAGTGTCCCAACTTTTTTGGAATCCGGTTTGTATATATATAATTCACTAAGACCATGGCAAGCAAGACGCATAATTGCTAAGGAAGGAAGAGAAGGTAACAAAGGTAAAGAAAGCGATTGTTAAGGGATGTTAGCTAGCGGGCTGGCGCGGCACATGATGATGTAATCAGGCTGAGTCAGCACTGGCATGCTTTGGAGTGTATTATTACAGCAGTTCACAACACGACCAGCTTTGAACTGAGTGCTCAACTACTGTCATTATTAACTTTAGAAACTGCGATCACAATCGAAATGAAGAAGGAAATTGTGCGGAAATATAAGAGTGGCGCTCGTGACCGATCTCGCTAATATGTACAGCATGTCGAAATCCACCATCTTGACAATTTTACAAAGAAAAGATTTGCATAAGGAGGCTCCTTATAAACAATAACCACCTTCCGTTTCATTCTCCTCCTCCTCCTCCCTTCCTGCAGCCCAAAGATGTCAAATTAAATGGCGAGTACAGTGTGAAATTGTTGTTTCTGGTAGGCAAAGCACTTTTTATAACTTTTAGGTTAGCACATTAGAAAAACTATTGGCGTTTTGGTTAATTATGCACATTATACAACCATTATTTATTATGAAAAGGTTAAGTAAGTGTTGCTGTGGGAGGTTCAGAGCTCATTATGGGTATTTCCATTATTTCTTATGGGAAAAATAGTCTTGACTTACAACCAACTTGAGTTACAAGCAGCCCTCGTGAACGAATTGAGTTCATAAGTCAAGGGTTCACTGTGTATATATTATATATATATATATATATATATATATATATATATATATATATATATATATATATATATATGTAAAACCAGGTGCTTGTAATTTATTGATATATTCACTACAATGTGTTAGTGCTTAAGATAGCATTCTAAAACCTGTTTAATCTAATTCAGGATGTTAAGATACAGAGGCCTATTCCTGGTTTATCAAGCCTGGATAGTCATCAGTTCATCGCAGAGAAAAACACTCTTATACATAAATACACTAAAACACATATGGATTAATATACCCAAATAGCCTAACACGGTATGTCTTTGGGATGTGTCTCCACAATGACAATAAGTGCGGAATTCAAACCCAGGATGATTGATCTGTTAGACAGCAGTGCTAAACGCTGCTTGACAATGCTGTCCTTTACTGCTCCTTTGCATGCTGTAGTATTAGTTGTGAATATGCTATGGGTGTCATTAGTTTTAAACATGCTCTCATAAATTCACAACAGAAAACCAGCAAAGGATGCCAGTTTTTCGTGCAAAAGATCTTCATGAAAATCACATTGTCTTTGGGAATCATGAATAAAACGTTTTCTAAAAATTCTGTATGTATTCCTAAGGATTCAATATTTAAAAATACCAACCTTAAACTATTTTCCATCTTTTTATTTTATTGGCAGAATCATGTTTCTCTAAAAAAGAATATTTTTTCCAAGAAAAAAAATGCATAAGAGGTTTTTATGTTATGCAAGTCAAAAAGAAAAGACCACAAACAGTCTGTTTAGTTTTTGTTCTGACATTATGATTAAAGCAAGCTTTTTTAAGCTATGTATCATTTCACATTGGTATATACCTATTATATGTTGGCCCAAGGGTTGTAATATGCTGTCACCATTTCTACTAAACAGATACTGTGTTATAGTGCTTTTATTAGTTACAGTTAAGGAGTGAACTGATAGTATCTGCAATTGACTGACACTATTTTTTTTAAACCCATGTATTTGGATTCAGTGGGTTAGAAAATGGATGGATGGCTGGATGGATGGAATTCTCTTACCTCTGGGATATGATGAGACAGGCAATAACGCTTGTTACAGTGTAAGCACAATTGCCCTATCGTCAAAACGCTGGCTTTGCATTTTATAAATGCACAGACACTGTCCGCTTTAACAACAGCTGCAATTAGTTCATCAAAGTCAGCATCAGCCAATGCAGTTTCTACAGGTCCACCTTTATTTGAAGCCTTTCCTAAAAAATATTGTGAAATGAATAAGATTAAAATCATATAGCATCAGAAATTCGGAATCAGAAGCCTGCTTGTTAAATCAATCACAGACAACTAGCTCACAAGAAAATTTTTGTCACTTTTTTATTGTGTCTAAATCTGTTCTGCTTACATTTGTGGCACTGAAACCAAACCCATGGTCTTGCAAGAGGCAAGCTCATGCAGCAGATACAAGTGGCCCACCAGGTTATATGGTGCACCTAGTATCCTTATCTCTGTGAAACACCCCCAGGTTTTGCTTTAGCAGTGTCATATCAATCTATCCTCTGGGAGAGGCTCCTTATTGATGTTAAACAAATGACCACAGGAGCCCAATTTTGGTAATGCTTTTTCCTATGGCAACCAACTTACACTTGTTTTCCAAGAAAAACAAAATGAACAGATACACATGTTTCTGGAAAACACAGATTGAAGGTTACCCCAGACAGATAAACCCATCTACTATGCAACAGACACAATCATAAATCATGAGTAAAAAAAGCTCTTTGTTTACAGTCTAAATCCCTGCTAACACCTGTGGTCACTAGCCGTCTACTGAACACAAAATGCCATTCTTGCATTCTGCAAGCACTCTGGAGAAGGGCCACTGTGCTGCCGGGAACCAGATGTAGCAATCTTAACATCTAAAAAAGATACCCCTGGGTAGCCCTTGTAAGTGTTTTAGGCAAGACCTACAAGAGTGGGACATAGGTGAAGAACCAGAAAAACACTACAGACGATTGTTTAGGATATGGAAGACTGGTGAGATAAGCTCAGCGCCACTTGTAAAGAAAACTCACGGATTGGATTCTTATTAATATGCTGTTATTTGAACTCTAATATTTTACCTTAAATTTTCTAAATGTACTATATTACTATTTAATAAACTAATAGAGAAACCTCACATTGGGCTAATATGGTACGATTTAACAACTTTTAAGCATTTATAAATAAAAAAAATGCTAACCATTAAATAGTATACACTTTTTTAATACCCACCCTTTTCTGTATTTTTGATTTTCTTTGAGCACTTTATCTGCATAGCTGGTTTCACTTCTTGATTTGGCTTTACTATCTGTTGTTCTCGCTGAAGTCTTTCAAAGTGAAGAGCCTTCAGATCAGTCTGAGTGGAACTTTTTAAGGTACATGGTATTTCAGCTTGGACATTCTCATCAATCATTGCTTTAGAAAGTGGTTCGGTTTCCTTTTCTTTGCCCTCTGTGCATTGTTCCATTCTAAGGTTAATGTTTTTTGAAACTGTAATATATCTGTCTTTTCCTTCGCCTTTGCTTTCATGGTTAAGGCCAAGCTCTTCAGAAATCTGGTGCACCAGCAAACGGTCATGAGAATTTAGAGATGGTGGGAAGTCTAATTTTTCCTCGTGAGGCTGGTTGATGAACTCTAAAATCTTTGCTTTTAGTTCAGCATAGTTATCTCTAATCTCAAGGCACTCTGTGGTTTTGGACAACTTATCTGTAATATAATTATTTTTATCATTAAATTTATTTGATTTTGCATTTTTCTCCCTTTTTTTGGCCTTTCCCTTATCTCCTTCATTGAGGCTTCTTTGAGAGCTTTTACCCTGCTGGCCCAAGAGATCTTTGTTCATCATCGGTTCTTTTTTCTGTTCCTGAGTAGGGTCATGTGAATAGTTCTGTGGTACAATGTCTTCCAGATACTCAAATGCAGTTCGGACTTCTCCATGGTTGGTCATATAATCAACAAGTGATTTCAAAAAGCTGTGATGGCAAATAGTGCGTGAATCGCAAACTACTGCAAGATGCCTTCGAGCCCTTGTGACAGCAACATTGATCCTCCGGTTTTCTGCTAAAAAACCAACATCCCCTAAAAAGAGACAAGTGTAAGGTTATGTTTTAAGCACAAAAATAGATAAGTTTAATGGCACTTACAAAACTGCATTAACACTAGAATTACCAGAGCCTACGAAAAAACTCGTAATTCCGTCCCACCTTAAACTGCTTCAAAAACCTTCACACCTCTCCGCCAGCGCCCTTTGTCTTCTAAATGTGCTGATAAAGAGAAGCTTGGAGCAGCCGGCTATTCCATCCCCCCACCAATTTAGAACGTGCACGAACTTCTCTCAGCTCATGCCTTGATTGAGTATCTGGGAGTGAAGTGGAGTTTTAGAGTGGAAATAATAGATCGTTGTTTGGAACACACGCATTTCATGTCTGTTCAGTTTCTACAGTAATCTGTGTCAACACATTGTTAAAACAGAAACGTTTTTTTATATTCTAGTAGTAGATGACAAAATGTAGGCATAAACTATATAATGTATGAAGCCTGAAGTCCAAATAGCAAAGAAACATTTTCACAAAAATAACACAATTACGCTTTTATTCAAAAATATAGCTGCAGAAACAAAAAGCCGCCTTAACATGCGACATTGACAGTACTTTATTGTAACTGCCTCCGTGGTTCAATAGACTCAGCCCCCGCTTGGGAATCAAGGGGTCACGAGTTCGATCCTGCGCCTCCGCTTTGAGAAGTAAACTGCTCTTAGTCTTACTGTTTTAGAATAAAAGCATACATTTGATTTCAGTCTGTAACAGCCAGTGCAATTTATGATCCTTGTAAAGGTTAGCTTTTTTTTATTCACTTTTCATTCTCTCAGTCGCTCAGAATCAATCCATACAACCCCATCTGACACGGCTGTTTTCACTAAAGACGCGCTTATAGCTCTGCAGTGTACCACGATGCATACTAACGCCAAACACCCCGGTTCTGACACACAAACGCTGGCGAAGCTGCCTTCTTCGATCTCACCGTCACTTGCTTTTCTTTTTATTCAGTTTTATTGAGTGTCCCCGCATGTTGCTGTATGCTTTTTCTTTTGTACTCCAGGACATGCAGAGGAAAGAATGGTAAAGACCAGTAACTTCGGCGCTATATGCAATCATCAGACACTCCCCATCTGCCTGTGTCGCTCAAACACAGGAACATATATTGGTGTAAAAGTATAACAAAAGTGCACTTTTATTCAAGTGCACTTTTTCCATGGCCTTTTCCTGTAAGAAGCAATGTACACACTTCTCTCTATGCTGTGGTTTCTATTACACACCTGAAAGAAAGAGACGATATATGTGAAAATATAATCGCAATAATGCAATATTATTTGAAAACGAACAGCGCCAGATCGGGTGTGAATTTATGCAGGAACTGGAAATTCTCTGATGCGGGACCTTCCCCAAGGAAAGAAAGTACAGTGTCAGGTGCTCATTCAGTGTAATAGAAACCATAGCACAGAGAGGTGTGTACACGCAACAAGTACACGGTCGTAAATGTAGGAAGGACGGTCCTTGGGTGTGTGGGAACTGTTAATATTTGAATGTGATGATTTTATATAGCACGGAATGAAAATCTGCACTTCTTAGCATTGCACCATGCAAGCTGTCATATCAATCGCCTACTGTAACTTGCTTTCTTTTTCTTCGGTTATACAGGTAGTTTTGAATAAAAGTGCACTTGTTTTGTTTGCGAAATGAAGTGTCTGCGTGCACTTTTCGTGGCATTACACGTGTATTTTTTGAGCATGCCCGCTTGAGCAGTATAAAAGTATTGAAAAGTATAACAAAACAACGGGCAGATGGGGAGTGTCTGATGATTGCATATAGCGCCGAACTTACTGCTCTTTACTATTCTCTCCTCTGCGTGCCCTGGAGTACAAAAGAAACAGAATACAGACGCTTATAGCTCTGTTGTACCACGATGCATACTAACGCCCCCACCGTTCTGACACACAGGCGCTGAAGCTGCCTTCAGATCTCACCGTCACTTGATTTTCTTTTTATTCAGTTTTATTGAGTGTTCCTGCCAGTCCCAGCATGTTGCTGTATGCTGGATATGTTCACATGTATTGTCTCTTTCTTTCAGGTGTGTAATAGAAACCACAGCATAGAGAGACATTACTTCTTACAGGAAAAGGCGATGGAAAAAGTGCATTTGAATAAAAGTGCACTTTTGTTATACTTTTACACCAATATATGTTCCTGTGTTTGAACGACACGGGCAGATGGGGAGTGTCTGATGATTGCATATAGCCGAAGTTACTGGTCTTTACCATTCTTTCCTCTGCATCTCCTGGAGTACAAAAGAAAAAGCATACAGCAACATGCGGGACTGGCAGGAACACTCAATAAAACTGAATAAAAAGAAAAGCAAGTGACGGTGAGATACGAAGAAGGCAGCTTCGCCAGCGCTTGTGTGTCAGAACCGGGGTGTCTTGGGGGCGTTAGTATGCATCGTGGTACACTGCAGAGCTATAGCGCCTTTAGTGAAAACAGCCGTGTCAGATGGGGTTGTATGGATTGATTCTGAACGCGACTGAGAGAATGAAAAGTGAATAAAAAAAAAGCTAACCTTTACAAGGATCATAAATTGCACCGGCTGTTAAAGACTGAAATCAAATGTATGCTTTTATTCTAAAACAGTAAGAATAAGAGCAGTTTACTTCTCAAAATGGAGTGGTGCAGGATCGAACCCGTGACTCCTTGATTCCCAAGCGGGGGCTGAGTCTATTGAACCACAGAGGCAGTTATCGTAAACTGGTGTCAATGTCGCATGTTAAGGCGGCTTTTTGTTTCTGCAGTTATATTTTTGAATAAAAGCGCAACTGTGTTATTCTTGTGAAAATGTTTCTTTGCTATTTGGACTTCAGGCTTCATACATTATATAGTTTATGCCTACATTTTGTCATCTACTACTAGAATATAAAAAACGTTTCTGTTTTAACAATGTGTTGACACAGATTACTGTAGAAACGGAACAGACATGAAATGCGTGTGTTCCAAACAACGATCTATTATTTCCACTCTAAAACTCCACTTCACTCCCAGATACTCAATCAAGGCATGAGCTGAGAGAAGTTCGGGCACGTTCTAAATTGGTGGGGGGATGGAATAGCTGGCTGCTCCTAGCTTCTCTTTATCAGCACATTTAGAGACAAAGGACGCTGGCAGAGAGGTGTGAAGGGATTTAAGAAGCAGTTTAAGGTGGGACGGAATTACGAGTTTTTTCGTAGGCTCTGGTAATTCTAGTGTTAAACTAAACAATACAAAGGACATTTCAGGCTTTGGAAGAAACCTAAATTGTTCAATTCTAAGAAACCCAGTGGACTTTGAGGCGCTGAACTGTCTTTCACTAATAATGCTATTATGTGATTTAAAGTCTCCTTTTTCAAACAATCATAGGTTAGTTTATATTTTTTTAATAAAAATATACCAGATACTGCATCTTTAATGAAACTCTGAATACCTCTTAGGGTTACACTGTGTTTTCACGGCCAACAGTTTGTGGAAATATTAACATTTCTTTTAAATATAGGATAGTTGTCATAAAAACAATTTAAATTAACAATTAGTCTTTTTAATTTTTTGCCACTATAATTTAACTAGTATAAGTGAGATTATAATAATTCACATTCAGCTGATGAAAAGGAGACTACCTGTATTACTGACTCCAAACTTCACATATATACACAAACTTCACATATATACCCGCGCTTCGCAGCAGAGAAGTAATGTGTTAAAGAAAGTACAAAAAAGAAAAGGAAAAATTTTAAAAATAAAGTAACATGATTGTTAATGTAATTGTTTTGTCATTGATATGAGTGTTTTTCTCATATCTATCTATATATATTTATCTCTATCTATCTATCTATATATATATGTTGTTCTCATATCTATCTATCTATCTATCTATCTATATATATATATATATAGCAAAATACCCGCGCTTGGCAGCGGAGCAGTAGTGTGTTAAAGAAAGAAAGAAAAGGAAACATTTTGAAAATAACGTAACATGATTGTCAATGTAATTGTTTTGTCATTGTTATGAGTGTCGCTGTGATATATATATATATATATATATATAGCAAAATACCAGCAGCAGCAATGTCATGTGTTAAAGAAGTTATGAAAAAGAAAAGTAAACATTTTAAAAATAATGTAACATGATTGTCAAAGTAATTGTTTTGTGTATTTCGTGGCAGCGTCACAAAGTTATTTTCGTCTAGCTGCATCAGAAAATGTACCACGACATCTGACACGCCTCCTTTTTACTGTTTTCTCACAGCTTGGATTGCTGCTGTCATATATATACACACACACGTGCACACACACACAAACATACATATATATATACACATACATATCTTCATATCTACATATCTATATACATATCTACATATACACACATATATATATATATATATATATATATATATATATATATATATATATATATATATATATATATATATACCTATACATCATATATACACACACAAATTATATATATGTGTGTATGTATGTATGTATGTGTGTATATATATATATATATAATCTAGTTAGTGTGTGTGTGTGTATATATATATATATATATATATATATATATATATATATACACACATATATACACATACTTGTGTGTATGTTTGTATGTGTCTATATGTGTGTGTATAGCTTTGGTCACCGAGTGCAAGGGAAAAATAATAAAATATAGTCTATAAGTTATTAAACAGTAAAACATTAACGCTTTAAGAAGTACAGGTACATTGAGCACTACTGGAGTGGTTATGGTAAACTACATTTTAAAGACTGTGTAACACAACAGGTAAGTAACTAACAGCAGCTAAAATGTATATGGATCATCTCTCGGTAGTAGATCCCTTTTGAAAGGCGCTACACGACGGCTGTGGTATAGAAATTACATTTTCTATGTGAACGCTCAAATTTGTGCCTCTGGTAATGTGCCTTACCGCAATTAAAGAAAATTAGTTTTGTGTCCTCTGCAGTGTTAAGAGAGAAAGGCTTTGGTTTGGGATAAAAGGTGTAAAGATAGGAAAGTTGCCTTTTTCTTTTATATAGTATAGAGAGATGTGTTCGCTGACGCTATGATCACCTTTTGGGGACAGTCGCGTGGGTCTTGTGTAGACTGGTGAGACGCCCCGCCATTAATCGGCTGTGATGGCACTGTCAGTCCTCCACTCGTGTGTGTCTTCATAATCCGTGCTGAGGACCTCATAATCGATATCGCAAAAGAAAGTGTGAATCGCCTTAATATTATTTTGCCGTGGTGTAGAAAAGGGGTCCCGTGTTTGCACTTGTCTGGGCTATAGCGCAGGGGAGGATGAAAAAATTAAAAGTGCTCACTTTGACTTAAGGCAGAAGCGCAGTCAGCGCCTCAAAGGCCGGCACAGCTATGCGCGCTGGCTGCTCGACTTTTGCTGGGCAGGAGACCCATTTTGTACACACGCTCATGATATCAAAAGTCTCAGCTCTTTGGAGGTAATTCATATATTATATATATAGCAAAATACCCGCTACGAGCGGAGAAGTAGTGTGTTAAAGAAGTAATGAAAAGAAAAGGAAACATTTTAATAATAACGTAACATGATTGACATTGTCATGAGTGTTGCTGTCATATATATTCCTGCCTAAATAAGTCACCCTCGCTTGCTCTTACTTTTTACCGCTCATTTAATCATGGCTAGTGGCGGAAAAATTATAAAATGGAAGGAGGATGGCTTTACCAAAACAATTATTGATGGCTTAATCGATTATTCATAAAGCTTGAATTGGTGATCTGTTTTTCTGTGTTAACCTCATATTTTTCATACTTCTTCTCAAACTAAGGTGGTGCGAGGGTAAAATGAATCGGGATGCGCTTGATCAATGTAATCGTGTACCAGGAAATCATGCATTGACAAAAGCTCCCTTTGCTTGTAATGCAAAGTGTGATTAAATGCATTATTTTTTAACGCGTTATGGAGCACATGCATCGAAGCTTCTCAGCTGTGCTTGTGCTAAGAAAAGGAAAGATTTTAAAAATAACGTAACACGATTGTCAATGTGACCTTTTGTAAGTAGTGCCTGGAGGATTCAGTGTGGAGAAACTCTAGAGACAGTGTGTGTATTAACTTGTGGATTTTTCTGTGAGTATTTGGTGGCAGTGTGACGAAGTTGCTTCGGAAGACGGCGTTAGCCACGGAGCTCAGCTCAGAGCGAAATTAGGTAAATGGGAGGGAGATGATGACGTGACTCCCCACCCGCCTTTAACTGTCAATCCCCACAAACACAGTCTCGGAATTTGCATAAGCACACCCCTTCACCTGCAATTTTAACTTAGTTACAAAGTGATCAAAACTCTCGTTTATTAAACTTGTATCCCGCATTACCTGTGGGCATGTGAAACGCCAGCGGTAGCCTGTCTATGAACTTAATTTAAAGTTTATGTTTACACCTTGCTTTCTTTCTGAAGTAGCAGAACTCATGAATATGGTTGTATATGTCACTCGCTCGCTTCTTATTGTTTCGCTGCCTTCTCAATTATATAATGCATGTTTTCTTAAGCGCTTTTTGGAGGTCTTCCTGGTTTTCTACGCACTGCGTTGACAGTCAGTTCACGGATTACGTGGGAGGCGTGATGATGTCACACTAAACTCCGCCCCACGCCTTTCCAGCTCAACTCCATTACAGTTAATGGAGAAAAATACCTTCCAGTTATGACCATTAGGCGTAGAATTTCGAAATGAAACCTGCCCAACTTTTGTAAGTAAGCTGTAAGGAATGAGCCTGCCAAATTTCAGCCTTCTACCTACACGGGAAGTTGGAGAATTAGTGATGAGTCAGTGAGTGAGTGAGTGAGTGCTTTGCCTTTTATTAGTATAGATAAACACTTAGAAACATATATCTATAGTAGGGATGATATCAGATTGTACTCCTTTGTGCACCTCCCATCCAGTGGCCACCTCATTATGATATTTTTTGTACATGAATTCTCTGAGCTCCTGACTCCTGTCCATTCAGGTGCCCTACTGCACTGCACGCAATGCTTTGGCTCCTGTAATACACTTAAGCAGTCTTCCTCAGACAGGTTTCTCCTAATGTTAACCTTTTGCAGCCAGGAATGCCAGCTAACATATTATATTTCAAAACATTTACTAGTCTGACATCTGCATTGCAAATTTCAGTAATGCTCAACAGCAAATGCTAGCAATGCTGCTATTGAGTGTACTGGAAGATCCACAAACGCATTCACAATATGTTAAAAGACCAGCCAAATCAATGGGCCTAATTAATATGGAAGAGCCACCAACTCAACAGGCTGAAGTTTCCAGCATCCATTATAGCTGGTAAGATGAGCAGCTTTGTGGCTCACTGGTGTAACGGGTTAGGTGCATGACTGGAACATGCCTTTTGTTGAGTGATGCAGCTGGTGTTTAAACACTGAGAGAGGTGCTTTTAAATGTGAAATATTTGTTTTCAGGATGCTTTTCTCTTCTTTACAATCTTGCTCTCTACATCTGCACTTAAGCATGTTCTCTGTCTTGCCCTACGCTGGCATAAACATTAGCACTGCAGGTGCCAAGGAAGATGTAAAGTGACTTGTAACATATGAACATAAAATAATGAATTCAAACAATTTTGTAAAGTATTTGTGGTAGGAAAAAAAAGAATCATGATAATACAATTATGTAATAATGGTGAGAAGTACACATATATGCAGGTCCTCGTAAAAACAACTAAAGAGCCAGCAATAAAAGGCAGGTTTTAATCACATGGAAAGAAAATACTTCCAATCTAGATAAACCTCAAATTAATTCCACTTACGCTCCTCAGGCTCCTTTTCATTCGCTATAAATTGTAAACAATTCAAATAAGATATCTGTTTCTTTAGGAATAATGTGTTAAAAGTAATCATGAGGTTCATCCTAGTTGGAATAAAATGCTTCACTAAGCAAGCAAACATGCATTTCTTACTAGGTCCTGATGAATATTAAATCTCCACAAGATACTGAAGTATCTTTGGGTTCTCTAACTGCTCAGAAAGGTAGGGATACCTCAGTGAAGACAGCTTTAAAACTGTTCTATTTAGTAATAATTAATTTTGCAATTGCAAATTATGATTGAAAGACAGGCTCTAATTTGAATTTGACTTTTACTGATGCAATGTGCCCTGAAATCTTCTGTCTGTATCAGCTAGAAAAACTGGGCACTTACTCACTTAAACTGTAATTTAGGCAATTAAATGCAATTTCAAGTTGAAGCCTTGCTTCTATCAACACCAATAGCATACATAATTATTTTTATAAATAACTAGGGGGCGAAGCCCCCTGCTCACTTCGCTCGCCAACCCCTGTTTTTCAGGATACACACTTTTAAGATTTTTTATTTCTTTGAACTGTTGCAATTTCATTAGTTTCACTTTTATTTCAGAACTTCTGTAAAAACAATATTTGGAATCTTTTGAGTCCTAATATGCTGAATCTTTATAATGAAGTCAGTGAGATGTGTTTAATGACTTTGTACCATAATTCAGGATAGGTTTCTCTGTTTGGATTTTCAGCACAGACAAAACGATCGACATCATCAGCAGTTAATAATTTTTTTTGCAAAGTAACCACTAAATGCATGTGAGGTTAACTCCGTTTTTGAAATTCTCTTGACTTAAACTTCAAAGCCTTACAATATTTACGTATTTCTGATATATCACCTATGTCCATATATTCGATCTCTATTCGCCTTTTCGTTATTTCTCCAAGTAATATAATTTCTCTTTCATTGTGCTAATGCAATGTTTACTTTCTTTGTTTTGACACTGTCGTTTTTTTCTGCTTTCGTATTATGTATCTTGCTCTGTATGTTTTTCCTAAATACACTGAAACTAACTGCTTTAGTATTCTTCTTCTTCCCGTTAGGATTTGCCACAGCCGATCATCTTTTTCCATATTACTCTCACTGCACGACTCGGAGTATTTATATCACTGTATCGGAGTGTGAATCACAGCAGCAGCTGATCGGAAAGAGAATTATTGGTATACAGCTTCAAGGACACGCTGTCTCAGCCACTGCAAAACGTTTTAAAGCCTTTCCTGTATGGACCTCGCGGTTCAGAAACAGTTTCATTCCAAGAACTTTAAATGCACTCAATCAATTGCACCTTGTAGAACTGTTAGGACTTATAAGTACAATCACCCCACTGTAAACTTGCACTACAGTTATAATATCGCACAACCTGAGCCACTTTATAAAGCGTGTATTTACATATGATGATGATATCATTTTTAAGGTGAAATGCAGCAAAATATGTTTATTAAATTATACAGATAAAACTTTAACTTCATTAAAATAATCTATATTCTTCACTGGGAGTGTCGTGAAGGATAGAATAATTAAACATGTACTACGAAGATATTTCAATGTTCCTTAAACGTTTTGAAGAATCTGCGCTAAGCTTACAGTCACTACACTGGTTGCCTGTGTCATTCAGGAATGACTTTAAAATACTGCTTATGGTTTATAAAGCCTTAAATAATCTCGCTCCATCTTATATATCGGAATGCCTGACGCGTTATATTCCAAATCGTAACCTTAGATCTTCTTCAAATGAGTGTCTCCTTATAATTCCAAAAGCTAAACTTAAAAGAAGTGGTGAGGCGGCCTTCTGCTGTTATGCACCCAAAATCTGGAATAGCCTGCCAATAGGAATTCGCCAGGCAAATACAGTAGAGCACTTTAAAACACTGCTGAAAACACATTACTTTAACATGGCCTTTTTATAACTTCACTTTAACTTAATCCTGATACTCTGTATGTTCAATTCTTCATAATAATTATTCACAGTGGCTCCAAAATCCATACTGACCCCTACTCTCTCTTCTGTTTCTTTTTCCGGTTTCTTTGTGGTGGCGGCCTGCACCACCACCACCTACTCAAAGCTTCATGATGCTCCAACATTGATGAACTGAAAGCCAGAAGTCTACGTGACCATCATCATCAGGTCCTTCCATGAAAACCCTAAATACAAAGAGGACTGTTTGATTTATGTTAGGTAGATTGCCCAGAGGGGACTGGGCGGTCTCTTGGTCTGGAACCCCTACAGATTTTATTTTTTCTCCAGCGTTTGGAGTTTTTTTTGTTTTTTCTGTCCACCCTGGCCATCGGACCTTACTCTTATTCTATGTTAATTAATGTTGACTTATGTTTATCTTTCATTGTGTCTTCTATTTCTCTATTCATTTTGTAAAGCACTTTGAGGTACATTTTTTGTATGAATATGTGCTATATAAATAAATGTTGATTGATTGATTGATTGATACAGATGGCTTAACTTCTATTACAGAGCCGATTGTGTGGCGATCAGTTACTTGGGTAAAGAAAAGCACTGACTGCAGAGACGGCTACGCCAACATATATTGAATATAGTACAGAAAGAGAAAATAACAACACAGCTAAAAACGCAGCGACAAATTTCGGCCAAAGTTAAATGCTTGTGTCATGAGCACGAGGCGGCTATGCAGTGTCTGCAACGCAGGGCTCTAGACTAACAAAAGTTTGGTGCACCTAAATTTTCAACCGCATCACATTTAACACCACAGTTTTACAAGTTCACTTTATTTATTTATTTAATTTTTTTTTTTTTTTTTTAATCGCTGTCCATATAGGCAATATTGACTTGTAAATGATTAACTAACAATCTGGTCAATATAAAGTTCTTTATTTGAAGGCAAGCACAATTCTACAAGAAAGGTAACTTACTGAAAAGTATTGGTGCTTAAAGTGCTTTACTGAGCTGAAATTTAAATTTAAAAAATCTCAAGATAAATTAACTAAAAAGAAAATCTAAATTAAGTGTTTTAAGGGCTTCAAACTGAACATCTCATGGCTCAATGTCTTATGGACTATCCTCCATTGCAGTCACATGCCCCTCGGATGGCCAACTCCTGTAGTTTGGCCTTCTTGATCTTTGGCCTTGACTAAACCAGCTGGCCACACTCTCTCTAGCATCAAAATCTTCCAAACTTGGGCATGAGCATGCTCGACCTCAATGTGTCCAATAAGTATATTCACCGGTCTTCCTCTCCGCAAGATACGACCGTACACAATGACGCATTCCTTTGTGGCGATATCTGTGTCTCCATCGATCAGGAATGCCATGTACGCACTGTTCGCAATTTGCACAGACGTCTTTTTTTTCCAATGTATCTGCAATGACTCCTATAAATTGGGCGCACGCGACATCATTGCTGTACGTCGGGTTTACGTTCAAGCCATTTTTCTTCATAAGAATTATTTCGGACTTGAATTTAGTGAAGGGAAGTTCTTCTTTTGCAATATTGTAGGCAACGCTAAACTTAATTATCATCTCTGCCTCGTCTGATGATCTGTTTGCTGCTGCCTGCCGCTGAAAGGCAGCGGGGAGAGGGGACACTTGAGCAGTGCATTTATCGTGGCATGTAATGTGTTTTATAGATGCATTGTGCTTTTTCAGCGTTTCAATTCTAAATGTATTAGAACCAGTCACAAATGCACTACTGCCGGCCATGGTCTTCCCACACTCTTTACAGTCAATACAGTGCATTATATTATCGGCTTTACTGTATCTTAGCCAGGGAAAATGGTCAAGCCACTCTTTTCGAAATGTATACACTTTACCCCTTTTAATTTCAGTGGGCTCGGACTCGATCGTATGTGGCTCATTATCTAATGCCGTCTCCGGACCAGGGCTTGCTATAACTTGGGAGGTTGATGGCTCCGTGTCAGAGCATTGGTTATGATTTTCGGACGGATCAGGCCCTAACTTAACATTCTTAACGAAAAAGCTGTCAATCGTTCTTTTCATCTTCTCTCATAATCCGCGGCTACATCCACTGTTTACCTGATGGGCTACTCACCTCTCTCTGTCTGACTGCATCACATGCATTTTCAAACGTACACACACGTACAGGAATATCTGGACCACGGCCAACCAGAGGGGGGGCGGGATCTGCCCTTCACTATCTCTGATTGGTTTAGACCACGATATGGGCCTAATGTGTGTCTGTTGTTGAATAACAGGGAGACTTTAAGAGTCACGGAGTTTAGTTTTTTTTTCCCCCTCGAACGGCTGGTCGCACCGGTGCAACCTTTGATTTTTTTCAGTCGCACCATTGAGAAATTAGGTCGCACGTGCGACCAAATTGGTCGCACTCTAGAGCCCTGCAACGGACGAGGCCATCCACCGTGCATAAGCTACTTTACTGACATTGGCGGGCGAAGGAGGCACCGATTCTTCCTCTGCCCAGTGCCACCACAAGCCTAGAGCCGCCCCCGAGTACTGCTGCAATAAATTATTTCATCGAAGTGAAACACATGTTTCATAACATGCTTTAAGTCCTATCATCATGAAAATTATATCACGTATACATCTCAGTATTTTAGTTATTCAGAGAGCTGTAATATCACGAATGTAATGGATTCTGTGTCCAGTTGGAGGAAGAGAGCCGGTTTAAGAAGCAGGTAGTGATTCACACACATAGGAACATAGAAGATCAAATACAAAACAAAGCATTTAACGTGCTACTTTAATTACAATGCGATTTGAGAAACTGGTTAATTAAACGATTTTAAGATGAAGTTTATGATGTTCTACTTTAATGACTAAATAAACTACGTGATTAAAGTGGAAATGTCGAGATTGAAGTTGACATTTCGTGCTTTTTCCCCACTGTGTGCCTTTTTTTCTCTGTACCCTAATAAGCTTTCATATGACACTCAGACGGTGGGCTACAACTCGGCTTTTCACGGCGACTTTGATATGTGACTTCTTTTTTATTTCCGGCACTGTGCGATTTTGTACAGGTGAGCGTTCAAGTTTCCCTAACACGCTATGTCACTCAATCAACTTCCTTTTGTTGATTATATCGCGGTTTATTTGAACAAATAGTATGTTTTTCCATGGCCTCCACTTGGTATTCGCTGAAATTCTTATATTTTCCCCGTGCTTTTCACATTGTCTTTTCACAGAAGGCTGAGCTTAAGGGCGATTTATATTCATTTGCATATTCAAAGAGGCGTAATTCTGGGAGGAGTTGGGCGTTACATAAAGCGCATGCACGGCGTTAGTTTTCACGCTGATCGGGATTTATGTAGCGGAAGAACGTGGAAGTTGGAGTACGCACAGATTCCTGCATCTGGATTTTTCTGTGCGTAAGCACATTTTGGCTTTTGTGCTTACGCCATGTTATAGTGCGAGTTCTACGCACGGCGTTATACATGAGGCCCCAGGTCTGTAGTGTTTATTTTCCCTTTTTCGAGTAATAATTTCCGTTTGTTTTGCGCTACTGCGATCTTTACTTTCTTTTTTTCCTACTTTCATATTCTTTAACTTTCTCCACGTGTATCGCTCCAACTTTTTTTTTTTTTTGAGCCTTTCGAATTCCACTGCTTTCATAATCTCTTTCGTGCTTTTTTTTTTTTCAATTCTACTTGTTCTGGGCTGATAATTACTTTCCTTAGTTTCTGAATTTGCACATAGATTATTCTTTTTCTTTTTTGTCTCTCCAATGCTTTTGAGTCTCTTTTCTCCATCCTGCTTTCTTCTTCACTTAGTCGTCTACGTTTCATTTATAACGTATTGTCCTTATACGCTTTATAAGGAGCTGAGAGCCCTGGACCTGTGTGTGCTCAAAGTCAAAACACGATTGAGTGTGTTGCTGCCCGTGCTCTTATTTGGTTGTAAGTAAGGTGTGTCTTGCAAGAATCTCATGTTCTACATCATCGCGAGACGGTCCTGGGTCAAGCTCTTGGCACAAACAATGTTTAAGGTCCCCGTGAGACGCTCCGTGGCCAATCTCTTTAGTCTCATGGGCCTTTTAAATATCTTCCATGATCTTAATGTGACGATCATGTCTCATCGCCCTACTGTTTTTCTGTAGGATTTTTTTTATAATAGAGAGATTAGATCCAATTAGAGGTTTAAAGAAGCCTAATTTTGTCAGTCAATTTCTTACAGAACCTGTAAAATTACAATATGCATTTGCCAAAATCTGCATTGCTCTAATCCCATGATACTCCATGCCTGCACCCCTGCAACACAGACTTACCCACTTACACAAAACCTTAAACTTTACACACTTAGTGTACTATAATAATAAAGCACTCAAAGGGAGTTATCAGGTGTGCAGGTTTGCTGAGGAGTTAAAGTCATGTCAAGACAGGATTTAACTGTTTAGTTAGCTTACTTAAAATGTGAACACGCAACTCTTGGATCAGCATAAAACAGAAAAGAACTTCAGTCTATTAATTTACTACTTAAAACCATCATGATCTAAAGCTTATCCATAGATACTGAACTTCACAGAGTAAAACACTTGAATCCAATCGTGACGTGTATAAGGTGCTTGTTATCTTGTTTGGTTACTATGCAGGTAGAAGGTTTGCTCAGTGTGTTAATACAAAATTGATTAGTACTTTATTAGTTTATGACACAACTAATATGCTGTATGTGTTAATGCTAGAAATAAACTTGATCTATTAGGCTTAAAAGTCAAGACAGAGGTAAACAATTTAGGGGTAATTATTTACTCTGACCTACATTTTAAATCACATATTAATCAGATTACTAGGACACCATTTTTTCACTTAAGAAATATAGCAGAAGTTAGATCCCTTATAACAATGCAAGATGCTTAAAAATTTGTTCACACTTTTGTTTTCAGTCGGCTAGATTACTGTAATTCACTCCTCTGTGGACCACCCAAAAAAGACGTCAATCGATTTCAACTAGTGCAGAATGCAGCTGCGAGAATCTTAACTAGGAAAGGAAAATCAGAGCACATCTCCAATTTTGATGTCACTACACTGGTTACCCGTGCCACTTAGAATTGACTTTAAACTACTACTTATGGCAAACCTTACATAATCTCGCTCCATCTTATATTTCAGAATGCCTTTCACCTTACACTCCAAATCTTAACCTTAGATCTTCAAATGTTCCAAAAACTGAAATCTGTCCAAATGTTAGGGACAAAAATAATAAAACTATAAGCAGGCACTGAATTTATAACTGGAGATGACTATAAAACAATCACCAGAGATTACACCATCCAGTAAAACTAGCTTCATTCATTTCCTCTGTCTTTTTGGAAGAACTGTAGGCTGACAATCCACTCTCTATGGAGCAAGTAACCACCCACTCTCTGTGAAGCAAAAATCTCACAATTTTCTTTGGCTCGGAGGCATCTTGCTATAGAGCCTTGGAGCTAGATGTTCTGAACTAGTTACAAGTTTCACTTTTCTAAGCCAAATTCTGTGCAAGTAAATGAGTCCAGTCTGATAAGTCTGGCATTGCATCAAGTAGAGAACTTTAGTGCCCACACTCTCTTGCCAGAAAGAGTAATGCTTTTCCTTATGAAACTGCAGAAGACACAACACTGAGCCTAATAGCAAGATAAGAAAGGCAGCATCACACCACATCAAGGACAACGGACAGCCATGTCGCAAAAACCAACATTGCGTTCCAATGCAAGAAGATTCCTAAAACTGTTTATCTGTGCCAAGATAAATTAGAACTCTGAACAGCCGGTAAACAGACAGCCTCTTTTGTGTTACATGTTTGTCAGTCTTGTCTACCTTGTGACCTGTTTTCTATGTCAATAAATATCATATTTCCATAATTCTTGGATTTATCAATCAATTGTATTATTTTATTTCTTAAAGTGAGCGTGCTTCAGTTACTTTGATATATAGAAAGTCTAATGGCAGGAAATCCCACTACAGAGAAAAGTAATAAAATCAAAGTGGGAACTATGTCTTTGAAGATTCTCAGTCATCCAGGTGAAATTGGATGAGCAGTGAAACGTATCTACCTAACAAGAAAGAAGTCCAGTTGCCATGACTCAACTACCAGATAAAGTGGGAACTAATTATTTTTTTGATGTCTTGCGTCACCAAAGACAAAATTGATAATGACCTGACTGATTACCCTCAATCAGTCAATTTATCTTCTGACATCATACACATTTCCTACAGGGTTTTCCAGACTTTTTTCCTAAAACATTCCCAAAGACATTAGACTAACTAGTGATTTTAAATTGGCCCTGAGTGTGTGTGTGTGTGTGATTGGACTCTGCTTCGGGACAGTGCTTTAATATTTCATCACTGAATATCGACCAAAAAATTATTTATTATCTATACTAATAAAAGGCAAAGCCCTCACTGACTCACTCACTCACTCATCACTGATTCTTCAACTTCCCGTGTAGGTAGAAGGTTGAAATTTGGCAGGCTTATTCCTTACAGCTTACTTACAATAGTTAAGCAGATTTCATTTCGAAATTCTACATGTACCGGTCATAACGGTCGACAACGTCCGTCATGTTGAACTTTCTTATTTATGGCCCCATCTTCACGAAATTTGGTAGGCGGATTCCCTGCGCTAACTGAAACTGATGTTCGTACTTATTTCGATGGTATGACGCCACTGTCGGCCGCCATATTGAACTTTCCAACGTCACTAATTTTTCAACTTCCCGTGTAGGTAGAAGGCTGAAATTTGGCAGGCTCATTCCTTACAGCTTACTTACAAAAGTTAAGCAGGTTTCATTTCGAAATTCTATGCGTAACGGTCATAACGGTCGACAACGTCCGCCATGTTGAGCTTTCTTATTCATGGCCCCATCTTCACGAAATTTGGTAGGCGGCTTCCCGGCGCTAACCGAAACCGATGTACGTACTTATTTCGGTGGTATGACGCCACTATCAGCCGCCATATTGAAGTTTCCAACGTCACTAATTCTCCAACTTCCCGTGTAGGTAGAAGGCTGAAATTTGGTACTTATTTCGGTGGTATGATGCCACTGTTGGCCGCCATATTGAACTTTTCAACGGTCTTTGCTACTTATGGGCCCATCTTCAAGAAATTTGGTACCCGGGTTTCCAACACCAACTGAATCCTACTTACGTACATATATACGTCCATAGCCTGCAGCTCGGTCACCGTGTGAGACGGCGTTGGGTCCCCCATCCCAACGCCTCCCACGTTGTTGGATGTCTGCCTATATAAGGCCGTCCGTTGCTCCAGTCTCTACATTCCCTTCCTTGCTTCGCCACGGGATTCACGTCTCCCTGCTGATAACTACAGCCTTTTTATTTAATCCATGGCTTCTCCGCTGTTTTATTGTTCATTTATTACGATTATAGTTATTGTGTAGGTATTTTAGACTTACTTTACATTGTTCAGGTACCAATTTCCTTTATCATTCCAACCGTACCCCCATTAACATGTCTATCGAGGTGATCACCATCGATCAAAGAACTGTCACTTACCGAGTGGTTTCCATGCCCGGAGATGGCACCTACCTTTTCCATTCTCTTTGTTACATATTGCACGGCCATATCAGGCTCACTCTTGAGGAACATTGTGTCTTATGTATTGAATGACTGGGACAGGTTCAAGGTGTGGACTGATGACGGTACAGGAGATAATTATACTACACAGGAGCACTAGAAGAGTGAAATGCTTAAGCCCTTCACCTATGCATCTGCATGTGAGTTGATGGCTGCCGGTGAATTGTTCAGTTGGCGCTTTCATGTGTACCGAAATGGCAAAATATTTTACACCTTTTGACAAACGCCAATACCTCTTAAACATCTTAGATTGACAGGTGACGATTTCAGTAGTGGACACTTTGATGTTTATGAATGTTTAAACTCTTAAAAGCTGGATGTAAAGTTATCGATGAAACAGGTTGTATACTTACAACGCTTGACAGATGCCGAATGTCTCTTCAACACAAGTTCTACAAATACTGTCGTTGTTGAAACAAACTATGAAACTCAAACCAATTATGACAGCAGATTTGAAATTTGAAACAAGATTACTGTTTACATGGCCAACTGTATGTTGCATGCTCAAGAGTAAGCTCAGCGCACAGCTTGGAAATATTACAACTGGAGGGCCGAACTCACAATGTGGTATACAAAGAGATCCTTAACAAATAAGTATTGGTATATTTTCCCTCAGTTTAAAAAGGTTTAATTTTCTTCTTAATAAAAATTTTAAGGCAGTACTTCGCCGTTGCGAATCGCGGGTATTTTGCTAGTTAGTTAATAAAAACTAATGGTCGATAATTAAAAACTGAACTGCTAAGGAAGGAACTAAAGAAAAAGAACATGGAAACAACGAGCACTGTATACAGTTTTGTCAGTGAGCTAAAAACAGTTATAAACTATGGTAATAGTAATACTTTTCCAGAGAAAATGAAAATGTAATCAATTTATTAGTGTCTATCATGTATTTGTACATATTAAATAAATGCATAAATAAACAAAAAAACTATCTGCAGTGGCATGCAAAAGATTGTGCACCCTCACTTAAAATGTCTGTTACTGTGAATAGTTAAGTGAGCAGAAGATGAACTGATCACCAAAAGACATCAAGTTAAAGATGACACATTCCTTTTCAGCATTTTATGCAAGATTAATGTATTGGTTTTGTTCTGTACAATTGTACTGTGAAAAAAGGGAAAGGAGCACCATGCAAAAGTTTGGGCACCCCAAGATATTTGAGGTCTCAGACCTTCATTAGCTCATTAGGGCTATGGCTTGTTCACAGTTCTAGTTAGGAAATCCTAGGTGAAGAAAATTGCAAATTTGTATACATTTTCTGACTTTTCAGACCTTGTCCCAACAATCAGCAGCCATGAATTCTTCTAAGCAGCTGCCTAGCACTCTGAAAAATAAAATATCTGATGCTCACAAAACAGGAGATGGCTGCAAGAATATAGCAAACCATTTTCAGGTAGCTGTTTCCTCAGCAGTTAACAGGAACTGTGCAGGTCAAGCTGATGTCTTTAAGACTAAGAAAACTTTCTGAAAGAACTGCCTGTTGGATTACTAGAGAGGCGAATAAAAACCCCTGTATGACTACAAAAGACCTTCAGGAAGATTTAGCAGACTCTGAAGTGTTGGTGCACTGTTCTACTGTGCACAGACACCTGAACAAATATGACCTCCATGGTAGAGTCATTCAGTGCATGAAGCTTGCAAATGAACATCTAAACAAGCCTGATGCATTCTGGAAACACATCCTGTGGACAGATGAAGTTAAAACAGAACTTTTTGGCTACAATGTGCAAAGATATGTGTGGAGAAAAAAAGTTGCTGAATTCCAGGAAAAGAACACCTCTCCAAATATTAAGCATGGGGGTGGATCGATCATACTTTGGGCTTGTGTTGCAGCCAGTGGCACAAACAGCATGTCATTGGTAGAGGGAAGAATAGATTCAAATAAATAGCAGCAAATTCTGGAAACAAACTTCACACTGTCTGTAAAAAAAGTTGTAGTTAAAAAGAGGATGGATCCTACAACAAGGTAATGAGTCGAAACTCAAGAGGCACAAGCTGATGGCGTTACCATGGCCCTCACAGTCTCCTGAGCTAAACATCTTTGAAAATCTGCGGACACATATCAAAAGAACTGAAGCCTTCTGCAAGGATGAATGGGCAAAAATACCCCAAGTAAGAACTGAAAGACTATTAGCTGGCTGAAAAAAGCATTTACCAGCTGTGATATTTGCCAAAGGGGGAGTTACTAAGTACTGACCATGTCAGGTGCCCAAACGTTTGCTTCAGACTCTTTACAATTTTTTTGGCATTTTGTACCTGTAAATGATGGAAATAAAAATGTAATCTTGCTTAAAATATCAAAGAAATGTGTCACATTTAACCTTACACCCTTTGGTGGTCAGTTCCTCTTCTGCTCACTTAACTATTCACAGTAACAGACATTTTAAGCAAGGGTGCCGAAACTTTTGCATGGCACTGTACCTTACTGTTCACTTTCTGAACTAAAAATAATGTGATGGATAACTAAGAGTGAAAAGCAGCACTAGCAAAAGACTGAAATGGACGGTTAGTAAAACAATTTGCTGTCTTTTTATGGAAGAGTGCAGTATTGACTACAAGTGCCACAAAGCAATCACTTAAAAAACAAGAATATAAAAGTGGGTGTCACATTGCTGACCTTTTCTGTTTGATCTTACTAATGACAACACTACAACTTCTTTCTCTCTTCCCTGGAAGCCATCCACTGATTTAATTTCCAGATCAGAATACTTTTGACCAAGCCGCTCTTTAATCATATCAACCTGTGTATAAAAAAGGTAAGTGTTAGCATCAACTGACAGAAAAAAGCAAAGAATAATATAAAGTAATGGTGTTCATAAAGCACCACGTTTGCATGAGCAGAGAATTAAAAAGCTTTCTTTGCTTTTGTCCAATTCCCAGGTGTTGACTGCAGCTAGAAATTTGTGAAATTTAAACACATCATATAATGTCAGAAAGCTGCCAGGCAAATTATAAGACAGCTTCCAAGAACAGTTAACTAGGAAAATGTAAGCATCATCAACAGAGGCAGGATTTGCACACCATTACATTTTTTTCAGTAGTGAACTGTTGTGGCTGAATTGAAAAGACCATGGCTAGTTAATGTTTTACACTGTACCTACATTAGCAAAAATGAAATGCCAGAACAGCAAAGTGACTCTTTAACTTAGGCCAATAACATGTCATATTCAAAATGTTTTTACTGTAGAGGGGTAAAAATTAAAAGCATAGGTCTTTTAGATCTTAAGATCAAATGTGCCTCTATCTGTCAACAAATTAAAGTCTTTACATTACTTGTAATTACCTTACCCTTACATAATGTTGCAAATATCATAGTGTAAGAAAAACAAATACAGTAGCACCTGAGGTCTTCAGCTGCAGATAGAGATATACAGAAAGTATTCAAAACAACTCACGAGATGACAAAGATATGACATGACATTTTACAAACACACAAAGGACAGAGGGCTTACTTAAGCAATTTATCAGGCAGCAAGTTACATTTTGGTGTTGTCTGACATAATTTGTAGAATTATGCTATAACATTTTATTTAAGTAGCACTATTCTCAGGACACCATTAGTGAAGGCAAAACTTTTTTTTAGTAAAATAAATGTCAATGTGCATTACCGCCTCCCCCAACTACTTTACGGCTAAAATCTCACATGGGCTTCCTCAGGTACACGGGTTTCCTCCCCATCTAAAATATGTGCACTTTAGGGTAGCTGCGAAATCAAACTAACTCAGGATATGTATATGGGAGACAGTCAGTGAGTGTGCCCTGTGAACCACTGGAATTATGCAAAAGGCTAGTTTCTTCTTAATTCCCAAAACCGCTTAAAAAACTCCAACTCCATGTCACAATTAATGAATCAATGTTTTGATTGGTTGACATTTTTCAGTCCCGCATCACTTAACCAATGTTTACATTTTACTTTTTAACCTGCTATTCAAATTCCCACTTTTTAGGAAGGGGCACTGCCCAAACCTTTGGCATCCTACCACATAGCAGGAAGAACAGATGTGAACTGTACTTATATATTTACAAATTGTTCCTTGAAAACTTAGGCTTTAAAGAAAATGATTCTTTATATTCTATACTGTTTTGTTATAAATCTCACCTGTAAATTATATGGAGTGATAACTGCAATATCTTTAGCTTTGACACCAGCCTTTATCAAAGCTTCCACATGCAATGACACAATGTCGGCTTCCCCTACAAGAGAAACAAATTACAAAAAGCATTGATCTTTCTGACAGTGATCCATTTTCACAATAATTGAAAAGAATGGCTGATAGCTGTAACCAAAAGATGCGTTAAATTATTTGAAATTTTTCTATTATACATCTTAACGTAACCATGAGGGGTGCGCTGATGAACTCTTATCACAAAAATCATCACGTTTCCTTTTGAAAAAGCTATTCAGCAGTTTACAATGGAAAATAATAACTTCAGATGAACTAATAAAATTAAAAAATTTCATCTGTGAGAAGAAATTCAAACTAGTACTAGCATTCCTTAGCATTAATTCTGTTAACCTCCTAGATTTAATATTTTAAAATAAGCTGTTGGAGACATTTCTATTAGTGACAAATTTATAATTTAAATAACTTAGTCTGGAATCAAATAAATATAGAAAGGAGCAGCTAAATATTTAAAATTTTCACCAATAGAAAATGTTTTGAATATAATTTTAAAATTTACCTAATACAAAAACATTAAAACTCAGATGTCTTTAAAACGTTGCATGCATGCACATTCAAATGATTCCTAATACGTCAGATCAACATACTTAAAATATTAAGCAATAAAAAAAGAATTCATACGACATCCTTTGCTATTCAGCTTTTCATGTCTGTTCCAGGACTCAGTCATTTTTCTAGATATTTGAATTTCTCCTACTGCAGGTAGTTTAGTAAACCAAACTGATATCTCATGTTCTTATCTTATGAAGGATATTACTGAAGTAAACACAGATGATACATAGTAGGGATTGCAAAGGGCAACATTATACACTGTTATCACAATGCCTAATTTCTCTTTGGGGTCAGATCACTTCACATCGCCTCTCTCCGTTTTTAACTGTATTTACTCACAAACTGCTTTAGAGGATGGTTTCAAAGATCTTATCTTATTCATGTATGGTGAATATGAGAATTAAAGAATGACAACTGTGTAGAAGAAATAGAAAATAAAAATCTCTGTGTGTAACTTTAAGATTTGTAGCCCAGCAGAAATTAGTGCAATTCTACATCTTTCTATATTGTATCATGTATTTATTGCATATTTTCTACTATAATATATTGTGATAATGTTATGTACCATGTATTGTTGTTTGTATGATGTTTTTCTATGGTGTATGCCTCTGTAACACCAAGAAATATTCCTAGCAACTATACTGCCTGAAAATTAAGTTCAAATTCAAAAGAGAGAAGGCTTTCACAGTTCATCTATTTATTATACACTTTTCAGCATTCAACACTATGAAACATTAGATCCTCCTGACTACATTACAAAATCTACTGGGCCTGCCTTGACATCTGACTCTTAACATTTAGGTATATCTTGCAAGATCTTGGGAGAATTAGAGTTTGGGCTTCACACAGACTAAACATCTTAGTAACCTTAAGAACCATTTGCAATGCAATTTCATACAAATTATGTGTAGCATATGTTGCACTTGTGGATCTGATTGGTCATATTCATAGCTTTCTTAATTAAAAAAAAAGGTTCAAACAGTTAATCATAAAATAATGTATCCATAGTTTAATCACTAAAAATAAAGAAATGTCACCTTGATTGCCTTTGGATTGCTCATCTTCAACGTCCTGCTCAAAAAGCCCACAGCCAGCGGTGTCAATAAGCAGCAGGGGAAGGCTAGTCTCTTCTATGATACTAACTCCGGGCAAATCCCTATCATGACAAGAGGAACAAGCTGTAACGTTGTTAGTGAATGAAAGATTTTCCAAAATGTAGTTAAGAAATCTAGTTAGGGTAAACAGTACACTACTGGTAAAAGGCCTTACAGTACCCCCACTTTTTAGTTTTATTGAAATGTAAGCAGTTCAGGTCCAGTGAACAAGTACAAAGGTGTGACTGTTTATTATAAAAACAGAATAGAATTCGGGTGTTCTAAAACTTTTGCCTGTTTTAACAGTAACATTTTTTTCTTGCCACTCAGCTTATCAAACTTACATCTCAAAGTTTTATCTTCGCAGTTAAAAATGAGGCACTTATCACACAAGCTGTTGACTCTTAGAAATGAGTCTTCTGAGTGTGTCGTTACTTTGAATCTGCCAGAGTTTCCTCCAATTTTCTTTTAATTTCATGGTAAACTGTACTCACTGACACCTTTCACTTTCTTTGAAATTTCTCTGAAGAAAGGACCTACAATTTTACAGGTTATAATGTCTGTTGATCTTCCTTTATTAATTGCATATTTCTTGCCATTACGATAGCAGGATACTACTTCCTGAAGTACAACATTGTTCAACTAAGGCATCACATAGTGTAACAACACAGTTTCTTCCATTACTGCTTTTTGACAGACAGAGAGTTTGTAAGTAATCAACAAAAGCTGGGAAACCTGTAGGAATTTTTGCATGAGCTTGCAAGGCTTAACCAACTTCCATTGCTGCAGACAAACTGGTTTCCTTAAAATGGCCTTTTTTGTACAAGTTTAAAAATTACAATATTTTTGAGGTTTTGATGACCTAAACGTTTTTTTTAAACTTATGGCAGTTTACTGTGTACCATTGTATAATTTCAGGTTAATGGAGGTGTTCTAAAACATTTGAATTGTCATACAGTATTTAAAAAATCACTCTCAACGAAAACTTTTGACACCTGCCAAGCTGCACGATACTTGTGCTAAAAGATACATTCAGGTAGTGCCCTGCATTTATTTAATGGAGGTGTTTGGTAGCATACTCACCTAACTTTTTTATAGTTTAAGAGTGGACAGGCCTTTTTCTCAAATGATACCAATAAAATTCAGAAAGAAAACCAGACTGCATCTATATTAGCTTTTCATGTTTAATTATCAGAACTCTGATATTTTATAGCTGCATCGGTATCTCTTCTTTTATTCTTATAAACTGCCAATAAGATATTAACTGACACCCACACTTTTCTATTATCGACTTTTGCAGAGTAGGGTCTAAAATCCCTTCTACACCTGCTGTTTAGTTTAGCCCTAAATGTGCAGCAAAGAAGCAAGGTCACAAAACAGAAAATCAGGAGAAAAAATTAAACAGAAGAACCCCCTAAATGCTGACAATCCAGGTGACCCAATTCCAGAACAACTAAAGAGCATATGAGCACATACTGAAGTTGGAGCTGAATGACCAAAAAAAAAAAAAACACAAAGAGAGAATTGCCAGCAAGAAACTAAAGCAAACATGGCACAATGAGAAGAGTTTATCCATTCATCCATTATCCAACCCGCTATAGCCTAACTACAGGGTCACGGGGGTCTGCTGGAGCCAATCTCAGCCAACACAGGGCGCAAGGCAGGAAACAAACCCTGGGCAAGGTGCCAGCCCACCGCAGGGCACACACACACCAAGTACACACTAGGGACAATTTAGGATCGCCAATGCACCTAACCTGCATGTCTTTGGACTGTGGGAGGAAACCCACACAGACATGGGAAACTCCAAGCAGGGAGGACCCAGGGAGCGAACTCGGGTCTCCTAACTGCGAGGCAGTAGCGCTACCACTGAGCCACCGTGCCGCAAGAGAAGAGTTTATGTTTTGTACAAATAATAAATAGAGTAGAGAAATCTAAGTAAGACAATGAGAGAATAGGAACCAGATGGAAGAGACTAGGGAACTACAGTAATTCAGGAAAGTACCAGGACCATTTAGCGATCAGTAGTGCACAATAAAATTGCTAGTGTTAAATGAATACTTTAAGTGTACATATATTTTAACACTATTGGAGTTAATTTAGCACTGGCCATGTTACTGCGTGACATTATGGGAAGTTTGCCAGTCTTACAACATAGCATTACCAGAGTGTTAGATGTAAATAATGTATAATTTAAACTAAATGGGCTGGAAATTAGAAGGCTTGGAGGAGAGTGCGCTATATTTAAAAATAAAATTCTAGGAATATGCAGGAGGATAAAGCACTCCAAATTAAGCATACCAAGCATTGTGTAAGGGGGCCATATAAAGCAGAAATTGGTTTTACAGTATATAGGGAGACAAAGCCACAGTGCAAAGAAAAAGAAATGTCACATTTTAAACAGTGACCTCAGAAGGATGTAAATAAAGAAACTACAGGAGGAAAATATAGAACCTGAATTACAGAGACTGGAATATCAAGAGTCCTGAATCATCCACAATATCTTCAAATGTGTTGATACCCTGACAGATCCAAGATGGAAATGATATGGAGATTTCAGGAATTCACTGGACCTTATTATATGAGACTAAAGTGTGTGAGTAATATGAGAAATGGTAGATACTCTCAACTCAACACTATGTCCCAGACAGCACATGGAATAAGATCAACCAAAATTGACAAACTTAGATGTTCAGTTTAAAAGAAAGGAGAAAGAGAAAGAGCAGAGTGGGGTGGAACAAATTAAGATACAAATGGGAGGCAGGAAGGGGAGTTACAGGGTAGGACATCCCAACTCTAGATCGAGTGTAGGCGTACATTCAATTAAATAATTCTAAATTTGGTAAGGATGCCTCGGCATTCAGCCTGCCAGGGCATTTTTTATATTGCAGAGGAAATGGGACAAAAAAGATCCCCAGAAAAGTATATGACATGAAAGCATGGCACTTAAAAAATTGAAAACCTATACCAAAGTTAATTTTTATATTTTCAAACATCAAGAATGTAAAGATAGGGTAAAACAGGATCAAAAGGAAGGTGAATTCTATAGAACCCTCAGAATGCTTCAATGGTTGAAGAAAGCAATGTTTTGCACTATAGTGAAAAAAATCAAGCTGTAAATTTGTTTCAAAGTGGGACAAAGAAAAGACTGCTGACAGAAATGGTTTGATGAAAGAAGGTTGAAGTTGGACCAGTTTGTTTCATAGTTATAGACATCCTCATATAAACTAGATAGAAACTATCAAGAAAAAACAATATGTTGTACACTTATTATGAAATTTTATGAATGTCATATTTAAACATAACAATGATTAGATCCAAATTATAGTGCGCAATGGAAACATCTTCAAGAGAAAGATTAAAATGTAAAAGAAACAGAATAAGTCTGGTACCTTTGAAGGTGCAGTAATAGAAAGCAAACAATAGACAATCATATTAACTAATTCGAAACCAAATCTCATCAAATCCTCAACCACCAAAAAATGCCTAATTCATACAGTTGAAAGGTTCCTCTGCAACAAGTGAAAGAAGGATGATAGGACAGGGCATGGTCATGGCTTGTCATGCCGTACTAGTGCATCTCAATAAATCAGAATATCATCAAGAAGTTAATTTATTTCAGTAATGCAATTCAAACTGCAAAACTCATATTATATAGATTCATTACAGAGTGACATATTTCAAGCATTTATTTCTTTTCATTTTGCTGATTATAGCCTACAGGTAATGAAAACTCAAAATTCAGTATCTCAGAAAATTAAAATATTACATAAGACCAATAAAAAAAATTATTTTTAATACAGAAATATTGGCCTACTGAAAAGTCCGCCCATGTACGCACTCAATACTTGGTCAGGGATCCTTCTGCATGAATTACTGCATCAATGTGGCGTGGCATTGAGGCAATCAGCCTGTGGCACTGCTGAGGTGTTATGGAAGCCCAGGATGCTTTGATAGCGGCTTTCAGCTCATCTGCATTGTTGGGTCTGGTGTCTCAAATTTTCTTCTTGACAATACAGGTCAGACGAGTTTGCTGGCCAATCAAGTACAGTGATACCATGGTCATTAAACCAGGTATTGTTACTTTTGGCAATGTGGGCAGGTGCCAAGTCCTGCTGGAAAATGAAATCAGCATCTCCATAAAGCTTGTCAGCAGAGGGAAGCATGAAGTGCTCTAAAATTTCCTGGTAGATGGCTGTGCTGACTTTGGATTTGATAAAACACAGTGGACCAACACCAGTAGGTGACATGGCTCCCCAAATCATCACTGACTCTGGAAACTTCACACTGGACCTCAAGAAACTTTGATTATGTGCCTCTTCACTCCTCCTCCACACTTTGGGACCTTGATTTCCAAATGAAATGCAAAATTTACTTTCATCTGAAAAGACGACTTTGGACCACTGAACAACAGTCCAGTCCGTTTTCTCCTTAGCCCAGGTAAGATGCTTCTGACATTGTCTCTGGTTCAGGAGTGGCTTGACACTTGCCTGTGACAGTTGTAGCCCATGATACTTTTGTTTCAAAATGCTTCACAGTCCTCTCAAGGCTGTGGTTTTCCCTGTTACTTGTGTACCTTTTTCTGCCACATTTTTTCTTTCCACTCAACTTTCCATTAATATGCTTGGATACAGCACTCTGTGAACAGCCTGCTTCTTTAGCAATGACCTTTTGTGGCTTACCCTCCTTGTGGAGGGGCTCAACAACTGTCTTCTGGATAACTGTCAAATAGTAGTCCTCCTCATGATTGTGTGGCCTACTGAACCAAACTGGGAGACCATTTAAAAGCTAAAGGCACCTTTGAAGGTGGTTTGGGTTATTTAGCGGAGTGGAGTGGAACAACACGAGTCTACAATATTGAACTTTTTCACAATATTCTAATTTTCTGAGATACTGAATTTGGGGTTTTCATTAGCTATATGAAAAGAAATAAACAACAGCAAAATGAAAAGAAATAAAATGCTTAAAAAATATCACTCTGTGTGTAATGAATCTATATATGTGTCACTTATTGAACTGAATTACTGAAATAAATTAACTTTCGAAGATATTGACATGCACCTGTATTAATATGTAAAAAAATGGACAGCATGCGCTAAGCAAGTAGCTTTTTCAGTAGTTTTAAACGAAAAATTACTAACCTGTAGCACTCATTCACTAGTTTACATTTAGAAAAAAGTAGAATGACTTTAGTTCATGAATATAGGAACTACTGACCTGTCGTCCTCTTGATCTGTGTGCATCCCAACACTCTAATGCATGCCCTTATATTAATAACTATGCACTTAACTTAATGTTGGGTCACATTAATTCTAACAAAACATTCTTAATGTCAAACTGCAAGCTGTAGCCCTTGAATCTTTGTTGCTGGCACCGAATATTTCATCAAGTCAGGATTCATTCAATTTCATTTACAGACTCACAGCTTCATTTATAATCAATTTTAATATCAAAAAAGCAATATATACTTAATTCAATTTCACCTGTGGCAAATAGAAAAATTAACAATTATAATACAATTATATAAGCATATTTGTATAGAATTAAAGGGATTAAAAAACCTTTCCTTTTATTTAAGTAGTAGCAGTTTTTTTAACTGATTTTACAGTGAACAGTATATAAATCAGGAGACTTCAGTCTCACAAAAGAACTTAAAAATTGTTCAGTATGAAGTCAGACTTAGGATGAAGCATTACTACGAACTCAATAGCAAAATGTTGGACAGGGAATAAATATTAAGTCGTGCATTGAGGGAAATGAATGTGTCAATATTTAATGAGAGCAAAACATGCTTAAGCAGTCGGTTTGAAGATACAGCATCATTCATACATTAACTGCAGTCACACAAGCCAGTGGATTTTGTAAATCATTATTGTCAATTTCTTTCTTGTGGGCAGAATACTCTGCAAGATTTATATCAAGACAGATTAAGCTGATTTTTTACACTGATTGAATTTCTCATTGTAAATAATGCAGAGCTTTTAATAGTGTTTAGGCCTTATTAGTTTAAACAAATTCAAACGCAATCCGTGTAATTGTCAAGCACAATAATTACATTAAAAGTGTGTAACATTTTAACAGTAACCAAATTTACAATGACAATGGCAGTGAAAATGTATCCATTACCTTAAAACTATATCGTGTGTAGTATGTATACATTATACAGTGTATAAACAGAGAAAACTATATCTATATCTATATATATCCTTCACATCTTCTATAACTGTGTGATGGCCAGTGCGATCTTCTACACTGTGGTGTGCTGGGCTAGTACCTTCACTGCAAGAGAGGCCCACTGAATCAACAAGCTAATTAAAAACGCAGAATGAGTTATGTGAGGCTCTCTGGAACAATTCTACACATCCTCTCTCTGACACACTAACCTGGAGTAATTTCAGCTAACAAATCATTCACCAGAAGTGTGTCAAGAAACAAAACAGCAATACCAACAACAATATGCCTACATAACGCCTCTCTGAGACTGTGACAGCCAGGTCAGAAGATTTCTTTCTTTTTAATGTTGTTGCTTTTTAGTCATTCTGGTGTATGTTGAGACTATAGTATGGTGTTTTATATATATATATATATATATATATATATATATATATATATATATATATATATATATATATATTATCTATCTATTTATGCTTTTAATTTGTCAAATAGGTTTTGTAAAAAGCAAAATTTCTACCCTGGGGATTCATTCTTTCTAAAAAATTATGTTCTTCTGGAAAAAAAAAAAATACAGTGGACCCTATCTTACACACAAGCCACAAAGAGAAAAGCTATATTTGTTGCTGACTTGATAATCTCTGTCCAAATCCATTACATTAGACTAAGTGGACGTTGTTCAGAACTGTAAATACAGCCCTTCAAAGTGTCAAATAACAACATCTTCCAGTTTTGAAATCCCAGCCCCGAATATACTAATGCATTGAGTGAGTATCATTACCTTGTCTGTTATGTCACTTACTTTTAAAAATATATTAGGCATACTTCCAAGTTCACCATTGTAATTTTGTTTATCTTTACAGATCCTTAAGATGGTCCTTGTTATTACTGATGTTATATAAACTAAATATTGATTTATTGGTATAGTACATATTATTTTCACTGTACACAACTAACAACTTGACAGAAATAATTTAAATGCAATATTAAAGCTTGTAGAATTATCTCAACGGCAGTTCTTACAACACTATGCTTTGAAGAACAGCCTCATCATTCAGCTCTAAAATGAACAGACTGCAAGCAAAGCAGAATAAAGGGAGTGCCTGCTATATAACACAACTGCTCACATTAAAAAGTAGCTTTACCTTTCATTAAAAAAAATAATAGCCAATAATGTGGACCAAGTACTTCTGATTTTCCCTCCCAGCAACCTATATACCAAAACATTTAAAGGTAACATATTTTAAGGAGCATAAAAATTAATACATTTAAAAATGTCAGCTAAATAGTGATAGTTAACAAAGCAACACAGAGAAGATGAATTGCCTCATTGTGACATGAGGCTTTGAGGTGGAGAAAAATTTTAATTGGATGGCAGGGGAATGATTAGAATTATTCAGGATTTTCTTCATCTCTTCAATACTTCAAGCAGACCTTTGTAAGCCACTAACTGGAGTGGCACCAATACAATGCAGAAAAATGTCTTATTTAATTTGTTTTGTGTTATTATACTGTATAGTTCTGTATACTCCCATTGGCCATTTTTCTTTAACATTCCACATTCATATGCTGTATAATTCTTTTTTACTTTTATTTTCATAAAAGATGCATTCAGAAACATGTTCTACTGCAAGACAACTCTGTTCTTTTTCAGGGTCAGCAGTTTTAAGTGTGGCAGCTGGGGGCTGTAGGTTGACAGAGCAGAACGGAAAACCAAGATAAGAGCTGATACGCATTTAATAGTGCCAGTAGTCAAATGCAAAAACAGCACAAGGTTTGCACCTTCACTGTGCTTAATCAAATTTTCTCTTTCCATTTTACAACGTAATCATGTCTCTTTTTCCCCCCCGTCTAGGATACTGCCCCTTATTCAGTTGTACATCTGTCCTATTGGCAAGTGGTGCTATTCATGTGGTCTGTCAATCGCATCTGCAGAGTGCTTCATTTGTATAAAGCCCATTCTCATAAAGCCCATTCTCAGCACAATGCAGTGCATATATGTAGCATATTAATAAATATCAAAAAATTAAAAAAAATATTGACAAATGCAAAAACATTTGTTGACTTATTTTTTCATTTCTGTAACATCACCAAATTTCAACCAGATCTGTGAAAGCACTTTTGAGATTCTGGGTTATTTAATTTTTCTATTACAGGCTTTTCTTAACCTCCTAAATATTTATATATCGAAATGTCCTTTATTAGCAGACACCTCCTGGGCTAGATGCACAATCCTGCCAAATGTCAGCTTTTTAACTAAATTGGAAATAGTGTTTTTGTTGTTGAGTGAGCAAGTGAGTCAATCAGTCAATTGTTTCCCAATTTAATACCTTTTAAACACTGTTATATGTTTTCTTGCGACACCAATTTCAAACAGCTGTTCTAAATATGGCTTGCCATTAGGCAGAATGGTCAGGAGTGTACTACACAGGATTTCATTACTGATATAAAAAGTCAGCATTGTGCACTTCCTGGTTTGGCCAAGTTTGTGATCATTTCTGCCTTTTTTGGCCATAACTTCTGGCGTATGTTTTATCAGCATATCCTTATTTTTGACTCTCTTCATACACTCCATGATGGATTTTGGGCACTGTGCTTGTTTTCTAGATTCTTGATCTCTCTGTAGTTGAGTTTGGTTAGATTATACTTTTTCATTTACCCCATTCCATTTCCTTTCAAAACTGCTGTTACCTTGTTCAGTCAGTGCCCAGACAATTGCACTAACACTCAGTCAGTGTGGTTCTGACTTACATTTGACTGAGTCAGAAAGATAAAACATATTTCATCTACATTGTGGAGAAGGATTGAACTTGATTTACCATTGCCATGGTATTGATAAGTTGTGCTTTTTAAGTAGTTCAAACAAACTCATGAGAAAGAAATTGAAAATATTTCCATAGATGACATGCTGACATTTTCTTAAGTCATCTTCAAGATGAGTATGACTTTACTATATTATACTATCTACAGTAATCTTACTAGATCTGTGAATATACCTGTACATAACCTTGTCTGATCAAGCCTGTCCAAGTAAGGCACATACTCCTTTTCTTTCTTCGATTTACCTTAAAAACTGGTAAACTTTGTTTATTACATTAGATGATTTTACTGTAAATTGTAAAACAATGTTTTGGTCTTGTGAGCACTTTGATTAACTGCAACATCTTTAAAATCAAAATGACATCACCTGTATACTCATCATAATACAGAACTAAACAGGTAATTTGCACCATTAACAAGTTTAGTCTTACAGACCCAGTTACTTAGCAGTAACATACAGCAAATGGGGGACAGTGTAAACAGAAGACAGAACAAGCAAACATGAAACAACTTCTGCAAACCAGATCTGAAAAAGTTATTTTGCATAGGACAACTTACTTAAGTAGATGGGCCTCTACAGATGAGTGAGCTAATAGTCGACCTCCATACATCTCTTCTGAAGCCCACTTCATGATCGCCTGGTTCATACGATACTGGACAGTCAGCATTTTTACGACTTTATCTCCATACTTTTCTATCAAACGCTCCATTAAACTCACAGAGAGGCCTTTTGCTGCAGCGCTGTATAAAAAACATTAAGAACGCTGTAATAAAAAGGGGCACTCTGACAGCTTGTCTGTTTATTAAGTATATTATTCCTGTAACAAAGTTTGTAATTTGGTCTGGTGAAGCAAATAAAACATAAATACAAACAGCATAAAATGAAAACAGTCAATATTCCCTAATAGCCCCCAAACAACCAAGTTATCACAAAGGCACTTAGACATATTCATCCTGTATTAGAATCTCATGTATATCACAGCTTGTGGACAGGCAACGTAATGAAATCTGCTTGTTGAGGTCAATTGGCTGACACAAAAGGAGAGAGAACAAAAGGAGGTTGAAGCTCCTTAACTTGCTTAGGAAGCCCAGAATAAATGTTTTATTTTCTCACTGATCTATTCTTTTTAAGCTAAGTTGAACTTCTCTCTCTATTTCCCACTCTTTTTTTCCAACTACTAAGAGGTTATGGGGTTTTTCACACGCATAATATAGACAAATGCAAAATTAGAGCAGTCATTATTTCATTGTCTGTAAATTTTACTTTATCTCCCAATTCACCCCTGTGGTGTGATTCCTCAGGGATGATTCAGCTTGCAGGATCCTCATTATTGAAGACACGAGCGGCTGGATCAGGCCAAGGGGACGCCCACATAACACTTGGCTGCTGCAGATATATGGTCATTTCTGGAGGGGGTTTACCTGGCAGGGTTGCCAAATGGGATCCCGGCCTTTTTTGTTGCGTAGTGGGTGCGACAATGCACGCTCTCCAACCTGACCTGACCTGACCCTTGATCATTTTCTAACTACTGAAACACTGAAAGAATCTCTAATGGTCATCTCTCACATTTTGCCTTTTTTTAACCATTGCAGTCATGCACTCATAAGCCCTATGCTTAGTTCTGAACTTATTTGTCTTATGTGCCTTTAACTATATCCAAATGTTTTTTTTTCCCATGTTTATTTTGCAAATTGTTTTTTGGTTCTTTCAAGTGTCTCACTCTATTCTGTTTAAATTTTTTAGAATTTGCTACATTTGGTCAAAATGTGCCCTATTAAAATTAAATGTAACATAAAGTTTTTGGACAGGCACTATGGCAAGACGCCATATGTAATGTATGATATTATACTTGCTAGACTCTAATGGCTGGATCATGTATCTCTCTGAATTCTTTCTAGATTGATATAAAATAATAAATCTAGATAGGCTTCTAAACATACTGGCACTTTAACATGCTGTGTTAAAAGAACAGTTATAGGTTACATCTATGAAATTCTTTTAGTCTCTCATTTTTAAGATTATCACTAATAATATTAGTGTAAGTAACATTCTTCAATACTCTCCCAAACAAAACTATCAATATGGTGCATATTTAAATTATTGTCTGCATATGGGAGCCTGGAATACATTTTCAATATCAGAAAACCCTAAGGTTTTGTGTTTGAATCCAAATATCTCTCTATTATAAACAAAAAACCTTGGAAGACTTGGAAAGAGACGATATGTGATCTTCTCAGAAGACAATCTGACGTCCCGCAAGAGACACTTTAACGTCACGAAAGAAAAGGAAGTGAGACAAAAGGGCAGCTGCTGTACTGGCTTTTAAATGATCGGCAGCACGACAAATAGAACAAGCAGCTCGGAAGCAGAAAGACAGCAGCTGATCAAACCACATCTCCTCGGCATGCGTTCAGCCCCAGCCCTTGACAACATGAGCGACCGTGAGGAGGTGGGTGTGCGAAACGAGCAGGGGGAAAAGACCCATAGTTATCATTAACATAAAGTTCAGAGGAACATGTTGGTGCAGTGGTAGCATTGTTTCCTCCCAGTATGTAGACTAGCGATCACCTTACTCACTCCCTGATTGGAGTTTACATATTCTCCCCGTGTCTGTGTGGGATTCCTCCAGATGCACTAGTTTCCAGCTAGAGTCCAAATACCTGCAGGTTAGGTGGATTGGTAACGCTAAGTTGACGCTAGCATAGGTGTGGCAGAAAAGTAATGAGACTGGAAACACTGCAAGCGATCTGGAAAACTGTGCTGTTGTCCTTGATAGAGCACGTGTATCATTACCCTCCCATAGATCAGTGCGAGTTTCAACTCCTTCCGTTAACTACGTGATTTTTGTGACTGCTATTAGCGAAGTTGTGTTTTTGGTTGTGCGTCACGCAAAATGGAACAGCAGAATTTAGAGCAACGTTGTGCCATTAAATTTTGTGTTAAGCTTGGAGAATCGGCAAGTGTGACGTTTGAAAAGTTAAAACAGGCCTATGGGGAACATTCTTTATCCTGAGCTCAAGTTTTACATTTTCAAAATAGGTAGGGTCAGTTAGTTTCAGTAGGGTCGCAAGGGGACTGGAGCCTATACCAGCAAGCATAGACGCAAAGCAAGAACAAGTTATAAAAGAAAAAACTCATTAGTCTGTTTTTTTTTTTGTAGGATCCATTTTGTTTTCCTTCTGTAGACTGGACTTACATTTGCAACTTTCCAGCCATCAGGGACTTCTCCCATCTGGACTGACTGCTGAATATGCCTTTGAGGCTTTTAGGGAATATTATATTTTATATTTGGAGGCTGTGGGAAAATTATGCATATTAGTGTTATCCTTATTATGTAGATTTACTTTGATGCTTATTTTACCAAATCAGATGCAACTGACTTTGTAGTGGCAATAAAATTTCTCTTGCTTTTTAATTTATCTTTAACTATGTTTTTTAATTTGAATTTTTACATATTTAGATACATATACTGTATATGGAATAAACTAATTACACAAATTCATTCTCTACACTATCTAACAGAGTTAATCACCAAACATCAGTTTTTTGTTTTTTTTTATTTGCCTATATTAATTATGTACTAAATGAAGTTTCTACAGTTTATTCTGGTTTGTCATATACAACAAGGTTTGACTGATTGATTTTTCCAAGAATGACGATAAGTATATTTTGAGTATCAGCAATATATACTGCAAGTTACTGATGTGATTTAAATGAATACATGTATCATATACACTACAGGTCAATAGTTTTAGAACACCTCAGTTTTTATGAAAATGCAAGCAGTTTAAAGTTTTAATGATTCATGAAATAAAGGCATAGAATGAATAAACAATGGCAAATAATAAAAATAAGGAATCATCAAGTGTACAAAATTGTATTCAGTTTTTTTGATTCATCGAAGTAGCTACCTTTTGCTGTTGTAACTGCCAAACTGTGGTAACCCTTTTGCTTCAGAATGCCAGTCACTCATTGCTAGTTCACTATCTCTGCCTCCAGCCAAAGAATCCCAGACTATCACATTTCCTCCTCAATGTTTGACAGCTGTGTCACATACTGAAGAACCATCCTTTCACCAACTCAGTGGCATACAAACACCCTGCGTGATGAACCAAAGATTTCAAATTTTGATTCATCAGTCCATAAGAATGTCTTGCAGTCTACAATAGGTCCACAGTCAGTATTTCAAGGCCCTATTTTGTCCTTTAAGGAATGGCCTTCTTACTGCCACTCATCCTGTCAAACCCACAGCAGAAAGTCTCCTCTTCACAGCAGAAATCAAGACTTGCTTTTTTTGCCCACTGCTAAGCTGTGCTTGAAGCTGTTGTGCTGTGAGTCACCAGTCATGATCCCTCAGAAACTTGTCTTCTGACTGGATTGTGACTTTGGGTCTGCCAGATATCTTCCTATCAGAGTTTCTCCCAGTTGCAATTGCCTTTGGATTGTGTAGGACACCACTGTAGTCACTGACACTTGGATATATATATATTATTTTTGCAATTTCTCAAAATGAAAGGCATATACTTCTAAAGATAATAATGTTCTGTCTCATTTCATTTGTTAACTTCCATTTTCTTGCCATTATAATTATAATTTACAACTTTCAGCAGTGTAATATTGTCCAAGTAGTACTTCAAAAGGTATAGTAACACAGACGTTTCCAACTCTGCTTTAATACAGACAGAGGGCTTTTAAGTAATCACCAGAAGCTGAAGAAGAAATTGTTTGCTTCAACTTGTAAGACTTAATTTACTTTAATTGCTGCAGAACATCTGTAGTTCTTCTCTGAAGAAGGCCCATTTGTAATATTCTTAAATTTTCTTTTGTTCAGTTTTTCTTAACCTAAACTTTAAATTTAAACATCTGTCAGTTTACTGCTTACCTTTTTGCCATTTTAGGTCATTCACTGCATTTCAACTGACTAAATCTCAAGAAAAACTGAAAAAACTTTAGACCTGTAGTGTAGTAGGACACAGTATTCAATTAATGAGAAGACAATTAACTGTTCATTCAATGACATTTACAAACTTTTCAAGAACACTTTTTTCCATAACTGCTAAAAAAGAAATTACTTCGAAATGACTAAAAACAGCATATATAAAATTAAATCGATGTATAAAAATAGCATCAAAAACACATCCAAAACAAACAGCCAACCCAGACAGGTAAGGAGGAAAGCCTAAAGCTCATTGATTAAAAAAATAAAAAACAGTGTTGAACAGAACTCTTTGTACTGCTCATGAAGTCCATGCAGGACATGTTCATTCATCACCTCTGAGTGCAGGTGTCAAAACCCAAACAAGTCGATTGTACCTCTGGTTGGTCACTCAGCTGTAAGGTTAAACTCAGAACTTGTTGGTATATTCTACTGCTGCCAATCGGCTGACCATCCCTCCTCTTGCCAGACATGCCAAGACTGGGAAATGCTTCTCTGTTCTTGTTCCAAAGCTGTCTATTTGAACTACATCCAATTTATTTATATTTTAGTGTCTTTTGAAAATGGACTTTTTCATTAAATATGTGGGAACTGCATAGTTTCTCTTTTACAGGATAACTACTGTTGTACTGACAAAGAGTTCAGGATGCTGATTTTTGTTTGCAACCTTTTGTCTACTTGTAGGTATAATTTCATGATCCTCAGAAACTTGTCTTCTGACTGGTGTGGACGCTAGAGGCGCTGTTGCCCTGTTGAACCCACCAGACAGACATCAAGACACACGTTTAAAACACCAAGAATAATTATTAGTAACAATAATATTTAGTAATATTTTTCAATAATAGTGCACAAAGCACCACAAACTCCACAATTCTCTAATAAATCAATAATCAATAATACAAATAAACAATAACCAATCCTCCACTCCCGGAAGCTCAATCACACTCCCTCCCAACTCCGGCTCGACCTGCTGGGTTTCCCACAGTCCTTTTATAATCAATGACCCAGAAGTACTCCTTCTCCGGGTCAAACTCCACATCGTCCTTCCTAAAGTGTCCAGGAAGTACTGCGGGCTTCCGTCCTTGTGACTCTGAAGTACTTCTTGGTTGATGTAACAGTAATAGTCCTAAGGTTCTTGGTGAGCTCCCCTGGTGGCACTCATGGCACCCAACAGGGCTGAAGAAACAGACTACATGTCCCATGCTGCCCTGCGGGAATCCGGGGGACCATTTCCGTCCAGGGGAGATGCCATCTAGCGTCCCGGAAGATGTAGTACCCTGAAAAGGCTATTCTTTCTCTTTATTTCAGTTGAGGGACATCCCGTCCATCACACTGGGCTGTGACTTTGGATCTCCCAGATCTCTTCCTGTCAGAGTTTCTTCCAGTTGCCTTTGGATTGCGTAAGATACCACTGTAGTCACTGACACTTGGATATTTTTTCTGCAATTTCTCGAAATGAATGGCCTAAACTTCTAAGGATAATAATGCTCTGTCTCATTTCATTTGTTAACTTCATTTATCTTGCCATTATCACTGGAATTTAAAACTTTCAGCAGTATGGAGCAAGAGTTTGCAAAACGCTACCGGAACGTTGACTGGAGTTATGTTCTGTGGTCAGACAAAACGAAAATCAATAAAGGTAGGTTTGGTGTGAAAAGAAGGATGTCCATACTGAACAGAGTCTGATCCCCACTATCAAGTAAGGTGGATGTTCTGTAACGTTGTGGGGCTGTTTTCCTCAACATGCCCTGGAAACCTTGTTAGGATACATGGCATGAGGGATTCCATGAAATTTCATGGAATTCTGACTTTAAATAGGGCTGTCTCTACCAAGAAAGTAACACTGAGTTGTTGTTAGATCTCCCAGCATGACAATGATTCAAAACATCCAAACCAACAGAAAAATGGTTAATGTAACACAAAATCAAGCTCCTGCCATGGTCATCTCAGTCCCTAAACATAAACTTAATTCAAAACATGTTTTCAGAGCTGAAAAGGAGAGTGTACAAGAGAATACCTAGGACCCTGGATTATGTCTAGGGATTCTGTAAAGAGGAATGGTCTCAGATTCCCTGCTTTATATTCTCCAACCTTACAATATGTTAAAGGAGGGAACTCAGTGCTGTTTTACTGACAAAGGGAGGCTGTTCAAAGTATTAAATGCAGGGGTGCCAATAATTGTACAATGTGTAGTTTTGTTGAAAATAGTCATTTCTTGATGGGGAACTATTTTTTCTCACAATCAAAATTTACTTTACTTAAAGGGTGGATTTGTATTTTTTCAGTGTGAGATTAAGGTAATTCACCAAAAGGTAATTTGAATATATTTTTTATTCATCTTTACCAAGGTGCCAATAACTGTGGAGGGGACTGTGTATATCTACTATATAAAATAAAACACTTAAAATAATAATAAAATAAGTCCAATCCCTTAGATCTGATTGGTCAGTTTGGGTTTGATGTGACTGGTCAGTTTAGCTTTGTTGACAAGACAAAAAGAGAAGTGCAAGTATGAGATGCACTAGGAAGAGTAAAGGTGCATGAGGCTTGCTGAAAGAGCTGCATTTAAACACGGCATATAAAAAAACGAATAGGAAGTAAGAAAAGTGCCTTGAAAATAATGACAGCATCTGAAAAGCAGTCTTTATGTGAATGCGCTTGAGAGGAGGATCTCTGTTAAGAAAGGTTCACAAACCCAAATACAGAGGAAAGACGCTGAAGGTACAGATAGGGCAAGGGATTATTTTTTAATTATTCTATTATCACTCTTCGACAGGTACCTTGGCTAGTATGTGTGTGTGTATGTATGTATGTACACCAATCAGGCCTGTATGGTAGAGTGGCCAGATGGAAGCCACTCCTTAGTAAAAGGTACATGGCAGCCCGCCTGGAGTTTGCCAAAAGGCACCTGAAGTACTCTCAGACCATGAGAAACAAAATTCTCTTGTCTGATGAGACAAAGATTGAACTCTTTGGTGTGAATGCCAGGCGTCACATTTGGAGGAAACCAGGCACTGCTCAACACCAGGCCAATACCATCCCTACAGTGAAGCGTGGTGGTGGCAGCATCATGCTGTGGGGATGTTTGTCAGCGGCAGGAACTGGGAGAATAGTCAGGATAAAGGGAAAAATGACTGCAGTAATGTACAGAGACATCCTAGATGAAAACCTGCTCCAGAGTGTTCTTGACCTCAGACTGGGGCGACGGTTCATCTTTCAGCAGGACAACGACCCTAAGAACACAGCCAAGATATCAAAGGAGTGGCTTCAGGACAACTCTGTGAATGTCCTTGAGTGGCCCAGCCAGAGCCCAGACATGAATCCGATTGAATATCTCTGGAGAGATCTTAAAATGGTTGTGCATCAACGCTTCCCATGCAACCTGATGGAGCTTGAGAGGTGCTGCAAACAGGAATGGGCAAAATTGGCCAAATATAGGTGTGCCAAGCTTGTGGCATCATATTCAAAAAGACTTGAGGCTGTAATTGCTGCCAAAGGTGCATCAACAAAGTATTGAGCAAAGGCTGTGAATACTTATGTACATGTGATTTCTCAGTTTTTTTTATTTTTAATAAATTGGCAAAAACCTCAAACTTTTTCACGTTGTCATTACGGGATATTGTGTGTAGAATTGTGTGATGAACAAAATGAATTTAATCCATTTTGGAATAAGGCTGTAACATAACAAAATGTGGAAAAAGTGATGCGCTGTGAATACTTTCTGGATGTACTGTATTTATCTATTTATATAATTTTCATTTGGATCTTGATCTTTGTTTGTCCGCGAATGAATTAGAAGAAGAAGCACTAGATGGCAGTAGAGAGACGACTAAAACATAGGCATTGCATTAAGAATCTCCTCCAGGCTTATACTACTGAAGACTGTAGTACTCCAGTCACACCTCAAAACACAGACATTCAAACTAAACAAATTGTTGTGCTTTAAATTAACTAAAGAGATCTTCGTTTGTCCGCGAATTCAACGCATGCGTAGACCACTTACCAGTTTAGTACGTTGTTGTTACTCACGAATGTCAACAATGTGCCGGAATAACGAAAGGGGTGGTGGACAGTGTCACTCTGGTTAGCTCCTGAGGCCTGGTTAGAGAATAAGATAGCCGAAGATAAAAGGTATGTGCCTACGCAACATATGAATGAAAGAAGGACAGTGGGTAAAATGAATGACAACGTAACAGCACATTCCAGAAATTATTATTGTTATGTTGTAGCCAGCGAGTGCTGCGCGTCTCTCAGTTGAACCGTGGCTTGCTCACATGTCAGTGAAGTGATCCCTATTTATGCTTTAAAGAGCCTGGATACCTATATGTCCCCCTTTTATAACCATTCCTCCGTCTATATTGCCTTACTCGTTGGATTGCCACAAAGCAACCTGCGAGATAGGAGAAAGGTTGAGAAGACATCGTGAGAGGAAATGATTGTCTCGTTTTCACGACTCTGACTGTGAACGGACAGAAGCAGAAATGCTCCTACACCACCACATAATTACTATTCGGACAGTGATTCCGAGTAGGCCGTTCCTATCGAATCAATGTCCAAGGGTTTTCTTTTGTAATTTTGTTTCCCTTATAAAAAATCATAATGCTGTGCGACGAAAAGCCCAGTTCACGACTGGCAGCCGCGTTTAAACAGGAAGCCCTTCACAGACAACTTTAATACGTGCAACGTAGTTGGGCGCACATGGCTAGTATATATATATATATATAATATATTCACACACACCTTAGGTTCTTAAAAGATAGAATTGCAAAATTTACAGTATTTTAAGAAGTACAATCAAAAGGTTTTGAAAATATTTGCTAGAAAAAGATAGAAAAAATAAATAAAATTGAATTTTCTGAGGTCCTTCTGTTGTAGAGCTGCTATTAGCATCAAATAAAACTACAGCTTATGTGGAACACTGCCAAAACAGCTTCTGACAAAATCCACTTATTAAGCTGGAGGCATGCTTCATGTGGAGATTGCATTCATCTGTAATGGGTGAACAAAACAATATTACAGCAGAGCAAACAAGACAACCAACAGTGTAGAAGTTTCACATGGCATGTTGTGGACACCCCTGGTGCAGGATCATTGGAGAGTGGTGAATAGATGTATGAAATTGTGCTTTAAAGTAGAAAAATCTCCAGAGTAAAGGAATCCCTTCCAGATTAGGATATCCAGTGTGTTCAAGCAAGAAAAATTACTAAAATAATTGTTACATTTATTTTAAAAAAAATTATGTTTTTTTTAACATTTTATGTCATGCAATGTCACAAAACATTTTTTTCTAATACTCTGTGAATATGATAAAACAGAAAGAGGAAGTGCTGTGATATTTATTTATTATTTTTGTCTCTCTCTTATATGTACCATCTGTCACACACATGCACATGGGAGGCAGCTAAAGGGCTTGGGTAAGGGCAATTCTGAATCAGAACGGGATGTGGCAGAGTGCAGTGACTCTTTTTCTCTTACTCCTGCAGACCATTCACGGGAGATTCCACCTGGCCCTCTTGACATCACTTCCGGGTCCGAGCCTATGGAAGAAGACCTTGCTGGTTCCGGCCCCTGCGATGTCACATCCGGACTCGAGCCTATAGCTGAAGACCCTTATAAGCCCGACCCCTTTGACTTCACTTCCTGTCTTCCCCTTTCAAAGCCTCCGTCTTTTCCCTATTCCCTCAGTTCTGTTTTGGATTCGGTTTTCTGCACATCAGTGCTGTGTAACATTTTTGCAGCCAGGATACCAATTATACGGGTGACTGCCCCAAACCTTGCTATGTCTTGTGGTCAATTTTGTGACACATCATATGAAGTGCTTTCACGATGGTTGAATAACGTTCACACTTTTACTTCTAAAATTTCCAAATCTCTCAGTACCTACTTAGTTGTCTCTTTTATCGCTGGGATGCTTGGAGGTTATCCACTTTTTCATATCAGAAGTCCACAGAAAAAGAAAAGTTTAGCGCATCTGCCATTTCACTCTCTGTATTTTTAATTACCCTTTACTATTCCTGATGCATTTCAATTCCTCCTTGACTGTTCTTTTACTATTACAAATTAATATAAATACTATACAATGTCTATGTACTGAGCTCAGATTCTGTGTCTGAGCCTTGTTCAAGTGGAATGTGTTCTCCCCATGTCTGTGTTCATGTATTATTTTGATACCGGTCTTTTAGGTAGTTTAAGATTTTTTTCCTACATCTCCAAAGAGCATTTAGGTTCAAGACTGGTTCTAGCTTTAACAACATGTGCCTAACCTCCCTTGATTCAGAATTGGATTAAGTGAGCTTTAAATATAATATTACGGCATTTATGTACATACTGTATGAAGTGTTGCCACAATAAGCTGAACCATTTCAAGGTGTTATAACCCTTCACTGAGTAAATGACAAGGAAGTGGATGAGCACTGCTTTTAGCTTGGTACATATCATAGCTCTGTTTTCAGCATAAGCTGCCAGTGAGGACGGTGATGATGCTCTTTTTTAGGTGAATTTTCCTAATATGCTGAAAGCACCTATTGTTGTCACCATTTCTGTTTTGACTCTCTGTCTGCTTGCATGAAAACACTTGGTCTCAATTAACCAGTTTTATTGAAATTTAGTACACTTATTCTCCAAAAAACTTTGGTTAAAACTTGAAAGGTTCAATTAAATTTGATAGTCTCCTATTTAAAAACCTTTGTTGAATTTTATAAATCATCTGTGTTAACACAGAGAAACATTCTGTATGACGCCAGTTACTGATTAATTTACTGTTTCCAATTTATCTTCAGAGAGGTCATTTCAACTTGTATATTTTCTTGATTTATATGTCCAACTAGGAGGGAACACACTATATTGTCAGTGACTTGCACAGTGACTGCACACCAACTCACTTTTTCTGTTACCTCACAACTGTAAAAGTAAAAAAAAAAAAAAAACTACTGTCATTACAGATACTGAGTTAACTTATCTGAAAAGCCATTGAAAAAGAAAGGAGATCCCTGCGTGTGGCTCTACAAGCATGGAGTGAGAAAACATTTAGCCAGTACCTGCCATATGTCACACTACAAACAATTTTACAGTAAGACTTCAATATACATTCAACTCTTCATTGGGTGCTTCTTTCAAAAATAATCCATTTAGGAGACCTTCCAGACCACAGCAACTAACAGTAGTACATCAATCGATGCAATCTTTGCATCGCTTGATGTCTGCATAAGAAATTTCACCTAATACAAACCTTTACCTATGTAAAATTTTAAAATGCTAGCAATACATATGATTACATTCTACTGTAAATTTTACTTTGAATATGCCTCATTCTTAACATTTAATAATGAAAAATGTGATAATTATGCCTTTGATTAAGTAAAATAAAAAATGAAAATGTTCTAACTTTCAAATAATTAACTAAGACCTTGAATGCAACTGAATGTTACATCATGTGTACATTTTCTCACTTGCCTTTGCACTGTCATCCTGAATAAAACCAAACTGTTTCCAAATAACATGGCTAATACTACTGCTTCTATTCTAAAGTCATCCTTTTCCAACCCTTGCATCATTTTTCTTCTCACTTTCAGTGCAACCACTAGGCAATGTTGGTGGAGTTGAGGCTGTCACAATTACAAAGATTGGTAGAGACTTTGCAGATTTTATTTAACTGTAAGAAGAAGGACACTGAGATATTGGCTGTTGCAGAATGTTCTTCTAAAAATCAAACTGAATAGAAAACGTCAACATATTGCTCATCAATACTGTATACTGAACTAAAAAAATGAATTCTAACAGAAGGCATTCACTGCAGTTAACATATTATTACGAACTTGTTTATTAAGAGTCCAACCTGTAAAGTAAGTGATTGCAAGTAATTGTCACAGTGATCAATACAATACAAAACAAAAAATCAACTGCTTAATGTACATACTAACTATGCCTGCCTTTCTCTGAAAATGTACTGACTTTCAATTTTATCAATGCACAAATTGGTATCAACTGTTAAGTTTGCCAAAATATCTTCTTTACAGCCTTCCTCAAATTAGTTTTTCACACCATATTCCCAACCAGCTGTACCAGCTGTGAAAGTAGAGGCGAAGATGTCAAGAAGTGCCTGCCTGACTGTTGCTGGATTGGACGGTTATATTAAATTCTCTGGAATCAGAACGGACTGATAGGGGTCAAGCATTGAAGAGGTAATCTGGTACACAGAGATTTCTGTTTGACATAGAAAGAAAAAAAATTGTAAGAAGCAGCTTAAAATGAAAAGAATGTTTGTTTTTTTGGAAAAGGTATTCATGTATATTGTAAAATTTTGATATTAAACATTACTGCCTGGAGAAAGACAGGTGTGGATGCCAGTCCTAATGAACAATATGGTAAGCATTATTTGCATTTGCAGAAATGGTAGTACTGATAAGTAACCTGAAAGGAGCATATACTGTACATAAAGAAGACAAACAGTGTCACAGATACAGTGGTGTGAAAAACTATTTGCACCCTTCCTGATTTCTTATTCTTTTGCATGTTTGTCACACAAAATGTTTCTGATCATCAAACACATTTAACCATTAGTCAAATATAACACAAGTAAACACAAAATGTAGTTTTTAAATGATGGTTTTTATTATTTAGGGAGAAAAAAAAATCCAAACCTACATGGCCCTGTGTGAAAAAGTAATTGCCCCCTGAACCTAATAACTGGTTGGGCCATCCTTAGCAGCAATAACTGCAATCAAGCATTTGCGATAACTTGCAATGAGTCTTTTACAGCGCTCTGGAGGAATTTTGGCCCACTCATCTTTGCAGAATTGTTGTAATTCAGCTTTATTTGAGGGTTTTCTAGCATGAACCGCCTTTTTAAGGTCATGCCATAGCATCTCAATTGGATTCAGGTCAGGACTTTGACTAGGCCACTCCAAAGTCTTCATTTTGTTTTTCTTCAGCCATTCAGAGGTGGATTTGCTGGTGTGTTTTGGGTCATTGTCCTGTTGCAGCACCCAAGATCGCTTCAGCTTGAGTTGACGAACAGATGGCCGGACATTCTCCTTCAGGATTTTTTGATAGACAGTAGAATTCATGGTTCCATCTATCACAGCAAGCCTTCCAGGTCCTGAAGCAGCAAAACAACCCCAGACCATCACAGAACCACCACCATATTTTACTGTTGGTATGATGTTCTTTTTCTGAAATGCTGTGTTCCTTTTACTCCAGATGTAACGGGACATTTGCCTTCCAAAAAGTTCAACTTTTGTCTCATCAGTCCACAAGGTATTTTACCAAAAGTCTTGGCAATCATTGAGCTGTTTCTTAGCAAAATTGAGACGAGCCGTAATGTTAGTTTTGCTTATCAGTGGATTGCGTCTTGCAAATCTGCCATGCAGGCCGTTTTTGCCCAGTCTCTTTCTTATGGTGGAGTCGTGAACACTGACCTTAATTGAGGCAAGTGAGGCGTGCAGTTCTTTAGACGTTGTCCTGGGGTCTTTTGTGACCTCTCGGATGAGTCGTCTCTGCGCTCTTGGGGTAATTTTGGTCGGCCGGCCACTCCTGGGAAGGTTCACCACTGTTCCATGTTTTTGCCATTTGTGGATAATGGCTCTCACTGTGGTTCGCTGGAGTCCCAAAGCTTTAGAAATGGCTTTATAACCTTTACCAGACTGATAGATCTCAATTACTTCTGTTCTCATTTGTTCCTGAATTTCTTTGGATCTTGGCATGATGTCTAGCTTTTGAGGTGCTTTTGGTCTACTTCTCTGTGTCAGGCAGCTCCTATTTAAGTGATTTCTTGATTGAAACAGGTGTGGCAGTAATCAGGCCTGGGGGTGGCTACAGAAATTGAACTCAGGTGTGATACACCACAGTTAGGTTAATTTTTAACAAGGGGGCGATTACCTTTTCACACAGGGCCATGTAGGTTTGGATTTTTTTTCTCCCTAGATATTAAAAACCATCATTTAAAAACTGCATTTTGTATTTACTTGTGTTATATTTGACTAATGGTTAAATGTGTTTGATGATCAGAAACATTTTGTGTGACAAACACGCAAAAGAATAAGAAATCAGGAAGGGGGCAAATATTTTTTCACACCACTGTATTTAAAATATATTTTTAAATACATGACAATCACGTAAGCAACTGCACATTTGAATAACTTTTGTGACTTCAATTGCTGTCACCAACTTTAAGATGTGTTTAACAACAGTTTTTCTGTTTTCATTACAACCTAAACAACGGCACAACTTGCATTTCCATATGCAAATCTCTAATGAACAGAGCCAACTAGAAGATTGTCTGCTGTGCAAAGGGTAATCATTCAGATATTATTTTATTGATTTTTTTAGCAGAAGCATTTTTAGATATTGCTCAGGCATTTACATATTTTCAATACCACACATTTCATTTTATCTCCTGGCTTTTTTTCTGTATGTATTCTAAGGAACCAAACATTTTTCACTTATGACTCTTTACTTCCCCCTTGTGTACATACAGCACGTCACTATTGTGAAAGCAACACGAAAAAAAAAAAAAAGAGAGTACAGTAAATGATGTGGAAAGTTGTAGAATATCACATATTCTTAAGTATGCCCTACTATGAGACATAAATATTTATAACTCTAGGGATTTTAATAATAAAACTATATAACTTGGGATTGTAGAATAAACCTTATTTGAATTAGACTACAATATTAAAAAGTTACCTGACCATTACACTTACTTACTTACTTACTTCCAAAGCCCCGGTACTCCATTATAAACAAATTAAATGCTTTTACCAGGATAGATTTACCTGAATTACATAGTATAATCTCTCAACTGAAACCCTCCACCTGCGTCCTTGACCCAATACCAACCAGGTTTTTCAAAGAAATATCAGACGCGCTAATTTACAATATTCTGGACATATTTAATTTGTCATTAGATACGGGGGTCTTTCCAGACTGTCTTAAGACTGCTGTAGTTAAACCCCTACTTAAGAAACATAATCTCGACCCCTCTGCCTCTGAAAATTTTAGACCCATCTCCAACCTGCCCTTCTTAAGTAAAATTCTAGAGCAGGCAGTCATTTTGCAATTAAATGACCACCTCAATAAACATGCTATTCTTGATAAATTTCAGTCAGGTTTCAGAAAAAATCACAGCACAGAAACTGCACTCGTTAAAGTAGTAAATGACTTGCGGGTAAATGCAGACAGAGGCCATTTATCTGTTCTCATCCTCTTCAATCTGAGTGCCGCATTTGACACCATTGATCACAATATTCTTAGAAATCGCCTTAGTCAATGGGTGGGCCTCTCTGGCAGTGTCTTAAATTGGTTTGAATCCTACCTGGCAGGTAGAAAATTCTTTGTGAGTTGTGGTATTCACATCTCAAAGACACATGTTATTCTATATGGTGTTCCACAAGGCTCTATCCTGGGTCCGCTGTTATTCTCAATCTACATGCTTCTGTTAGGTCAGATTATCTCAGGTTACAACGTGAGCTACCACAGCTATGCTGATGACACACAGCTGTACTTATCAATAGCACCTGAAGACTCCGACTCTTTCGATTCACTAACACAATGTCTTACTGGTATTTCTGAATGGATGAATAGTAATTTTCTCAAACTAAATAAAGAGAAAACTGAAATCTTAGTAATTGGCAATAATGGATTCAATGAGATTATCAGAAATAAACTTGATGCACTAGGATTACAAGTTAAGACGGAAGTAAAAAACTTAGGGGTAACCGTTGACTGTAATCTGAATTTTAAATCGCATATTCATCAGACCACTAGGACAGCATTTTTTCACTTAAGAAACATAGCAAAAGTTAGACCTCTTATATCATTGAAAGATGCTGAGAAATTAATTCACGCTTTTGTTTTCAGTAGACTAGATTACTGTAACGCACTCCTCTCAGGACTACACAAAAAAGACATAAATCACTTGCAACGAATGCAGAATGCAGCTGCTAGAATCTTAACTGGGAAAAGAAAATCCGAACACATTTCTCCAGTTTTGATGTCACTACACTGGTTGCCTGTGTCATTCAGGATTGACTTTAAAATACTGCTTATGGTTTATAAAGCCTTAAATAATCGCGCTCCATCTTATATACTCAGCAAAAAAAGAAACGTCCTCTGACTTTCAACTGTTTTTACTTTCAGTAAACTTAATGTGTAAATATTTGTATGAACACTAAAAGAGTCAACACCATTAGACATAAACTAAAAATGTTTCACAATGTGTCCCTGAATGAAGGGAGGCTCAAAATCAAAAGTACCAGTCAGTATCTGGTGTGGCCACCAGCTGCTTGAAGTACTGCAGTGCATCTCCTCCTCATGGACTGGACCAGATTTGTCAGTTCTTGCTATGAGATGTTACCCCACTCTTCCACCAAGGCACCTGCAAGTTCCTGGACATTTCTGGGGGGAATGGCCCTAGCCCTCACCCTGCGATCCAACAGGTCCCAGACGTGCTCAATGGGATTGAGATCCGGGCTCTTCCACTGCGAGGATGATCAGCTGTCCTTCCTGTCTCCCTGTAGCGCCGTCTTAGGCGTCTCACAGTGCGGACATGGCAATTTATTGCCCTAGCCACATCAGCAGTCCTCATGCCTCCCTGCAGCATGCCTAATGCACGTTCACGCAGATGAGCAGGGACCCTGGGCATCTTTCTTTGGGTGTTTTTCACAGTTGGTAGACAAGTCTCTTTAGTGTCCTGCGTTTTTAGAACTGTGACCTTAAATGCCTACTTTCTGTAAGCTGTTAAGGTCTTAACGACAATTCCACAAGGTGCATGTTAATTAATTGATTATGGTTAATTGAACATGCATGGAAAACATTGTTTAAACCCTTTACAATGAAGATCTGTAAAGTTATTTGGATTTTTAAAACATTATTGTTGAAATACACAGTCCTGAAAAAGGGATGTTTCTTTTTTTGCTGAGTATATATCGGAATGCCTGACACATTATATTCCAAATCGTAACCTTAGATCTTCAAATGAGTGTCTCCTTATAATTCCAAAAGCTAAACTTAAAAGAAGTGGTGAGGCGGCCTTCTGCTGTTATGCACCTAAAATCTGGAATAGCCTGCCAATAGGAATTCGCCAGGCTGATACAGTAGAGCAGTTTAAAACACTGCTGAAAACACATTAGTTTAACATGGCCTTCTCATAACTTCACTTTAACTTAATACTGATACTCTGTATGTTCAATTCATCACAATAACTATTCATAGTGGCTCTAAAATCCATACTGACCCCAACTCTCTCTTCTGTTTCTTTTTCCGGTTTCTTTGTGGTGGCGGCCTGCACCACCACCTACTCAAAGCATCATGATGCACCAACATTGATGGACTGAAAGCCAGAAGTCTACGTGACCATCATCATCAGGTCCTTCCATGAAAACCCTAAATACAAAGAGGACTGTTTGACTTATGTTAGGTAGATTGCCCAGAGGGTACTGGGCGGTCTCGTGGTCTGGAACCCCTACAGATTTTATTTTTTTTCTCCAGCTTTGGAGTTTTTTTTGTTTTTTCTGTCCACCCTGGCCATCGGACCTTACTTATTCTATGTTAATTAATGTTGACTTATGTTTATTTTTTATTGTGTCTTCTATTTTTCTATTCATTTTGTAAAGCACTTTGAGCTACATTTTTTGTATGAATATATGCTATATAAATAAATGTTGATTGATTGACTGTCCAACCAAAATTTACAATTTATATGCAAGTTTAGGGCTAGCACAGGTCTGGTGAACTATAGTAACATTGATAGATTCAATGGGGATGACCATTGCTTATAGCCTACTATTTCAGTCTAAGCATCTGAATGATTTTATACTTTTTTGCATTATTTTTCATGTCACATAAACTGTTTTTAATGTGACATTGCCTTATTGAAAATATTAAGTGGGTTTTTGAACTATATGAAGTCAGGAAAATATAACTCACTTGTGTGATTTGATGGTAGGAGGAAGCTGTTTGTGATCTCCAGCTAAGAGGCACTTTGGTGCTTTCAGAAGTGGAATCCAGCAGCTCCCCTCCAACGCCTGGGTACACTCATCAATTACAACTAGGTCAAAGTAATCTTCTGGAAGCAGTTTCAATTGACCATCATCAGAAGCACCTAAAATGAGAGCCAGAATGAACAACTATGACAAATTATGAAATACAAAAGGGTCTAAAATAACTCAACATCAGGTTAAGCAACCCAGCTCTTACACAACTGACTTTGGGAAAGTAAACTCAATCTTAGGTATAATTCATTAGTTTTGATTGAGAGGCAAATCATCCATACAGTCCTTACTTACTTATACAAAAAGGGTCTACCATCATGTAGCACCTGCAACACTTGAGAACCCACTGACATTATAATGATTATATTTCACAAACAGCATGGCCAAAGAAGCACCTTGCATGCAAACTTTCAAAGTGCATTGAAAAGTATTATTTGTATACAATAAATACACTGAAACCTTACACTGAAACACAGTGCAAATTAAAAAAAATCAAATGCAATTAAAGGGACTAGAGTTGCATCAGGTGTTTTGGTCAATTCCTTACATGTTCAGCATGAAAAATGTTATGTCGATTTGCAATATTTTTATGTTGGTGAACATAAGGAGCACCCAAGTTATGAAAAGTCCATGTGGCAGAAGTAGAACACTTACTTATTTTGAGATGCAGCACTATACAGAAATAAGTACTGACTAAATGTGATGTACCTAACAAATAAGAACAACTAGTATGTTGACTGGCCAGGATAAAATAACAGGTTGATTTTCTTGTTAGTCAGAGAGATGGGCTGTTTAAGAAGAGCTCACAAAACTATAGCTGAGACTATGGCTGAAGACACCACAGCTAGTAGCCCTTTGCACTGCAGCTATACAGTGCTGGCTGCATCAGGCAGAAGAAAACCTTATCTGTCTGCGGTCTAGTATTTAACATACCACAACAGAATGGTAAAAAGAATTAAAGTGCAGAGACTGCTGCTGAACTCGCTGCAACTGTTAAGCCTTCGTAAAAAAGCGCCACTTTGTTAGGCAACACCTTACTGCCTGTCAGAAAAATGGACGAGCATGAGTGTGCTGGAAGATTGGCGGATGACTGCTAAATCTGGCATGGGCTGTGATTTTGAATCACATAATCTGAAATGCTGTAATTCTCTAGGTAATTTAAATTAACCCAAATGCCAAATTCTATCACAGTAGTATGCAAAGTCTAGGTAACTATAATTACAATATATATTTCTGCTGTAAATATCACACAAAATCATCATTTACTTACTCAATTGAAACAGATAATTAAATATTTTCAGTTACCAATTCGGTATAACCTGATAGTTGTTAAGGGACACCCCATGATTTTTTTTAATATGTACTGTATAAATTAAAATTATATGAACACTTTATTTTGCTTCTATTTTTACAAATGTTTGAAATACAGAGATGTATACATGAACCTCACCAGTATTTGTAGCTAATATAACATCTGCCCCCTTTAAGATCTGGGTGATGGATGACTCTTCTCTCTGTCTTAGTTCTTTCCGTAAGGATTTAATCTCTCCATACAAATGACTTTTTTCACATTTGACCTGAACCTTCTTCATTTTTGCCTAAATAAAACAATCAGGCATAATCGGGTTTTATAATATCAGAACAAAATATTTTCAAAACTCAATACCAAGAAAGACATTGTTAAAGATACGAAATACTTGATATTCTTAATCAAAAACACAACAAGCAAAATAATCCTAATTTCAATAACAAGAACACATTGTAAATCAAATCATTTCACAGGTCCGCACAGTACACCAAATTTTCATTTTCTAGTTACAAACACATTTAAAATTGTTATTGTTAATAAAGCATTTAGCACAAGACATGTATCACAATGTAACATTTAAACAGTATAAAAGCTTTCAAAATGTGCATCTGATATGTAAGAAAAACATTTTTTTGATTTCTAACGTGCACCTTCTCCTGAATCTGCTTTTCCAGTGCAGATCTTTAAAAATGCACAGCAGGAATGGATGAAAGGTTGAGGTCACTTCTATACACTCAAACACCCATTAACTGACCTGGCAGCATTTTTACTGTTGATGGCAATCTAAATATCATTCGAATTGACTTCTGATAAAGCTGTGTACAATTGTTTTAAAAAGCTGGACAAATATAGAGAATATTTACATTCATAAACAGCATCTTCATTAGTGATCTTATCAATTACATACTTACAAAAGCTTGATCAATGTCTGTTCTAATGTCCTTGATGATCTGTGTGCTATCACTGTGGGCAAGTACAGCATCCAAGCAATGTTTCTGAATTGACTCCAAGAGACGAGCAGGGTGCCCGAGACGTAAAACCTTAACTTTATTCTTTGCCAACCTTTCAACTAAGTTGTCCACTGCCACATTAGATGGGGCACAACAAAGAATCTTTGGGTGGAGGTAAAATACAAGATTTTAATTGGAACAGGTTTTATTACAGTAAAAAAAAATGAAATACAAGATTTTAACAGGAATAGGTCTTACTATTATTAAAGTAATAAAATAATGTAGAATCTTCAAATTAGGAACACTCATTGGCTCAGTCCTAGTCCTTCTATAGCATTTTATTGTATTTCCTTAGTCTTTAGTATCTGCTTATATTATCTTATACAGGGTGAGCCAAAATGAAGTACCACATTTCTCAAGGTCATTGCGCGAGGTAGAGGCAGTCAAGGGGGTTGGGGTGGGGGTCCTTTGATAGGCAATTCCTTGTAGTTTTCAGTCAGAAACATGCCCTGGTTCGGTGTGCACTGTACTTTTGGTGCCAAAGTGTTCTTCAAAAACAATGAATCCATCATCACTACGCAATATGCCTTTCCGAACGCAGTTCAGCATTCCTCCTAATGGTGTCACAAATCAGATAACAACTCTTCAGTGGGTGGCTAAATTAAGACAGATGGGTAGAACGTTGGACAGAAAATCTCCATGCCGTCCTCAGACTGTACGAATGCCTGAAAACATCCAAGCTGTAAGGGCATCGATTTTGCAGTCTCCTAGACGTTCAGCGTGCAAAACTGCTTCTGCCTTAGGCATTCCCAACATGAGAAGACATTCGACCGCGTCCCTCGGAGCATCCTGTGGGGGTCATCCAAGAGTACGGGGTACAAGGCTCGTCGTTACGAGCCATTCAGTCCCTGTACAGGAGGAGCAGGAGCTTGGTTCACATTGCCAGTAATAAGTCGAACTTGTTTCCTGTTGAGGTTGGATTTCGCCAGGGCTGCTCTTTGTCACCGATTCTGTTCATAAGTTTTATGGACAGAATTTCTAGGCGCAGCCAAATAGCGGAGGGGGTCTGGTTCGGTGACCTCAGAATCTCATCTTAGCTATTTGCGGATGACGTGGTTTTGTTGGCTTCATCGAACAGTGACCTCCAGGTCTCACTGGAGCGGTTTACAGCCGAGTGTGAAGCAGCAGGGAGGAGAGTAAGCACCTCTAAATCCGAGGCCATGGTTCTCTGCCGGAAAAGGGTGGAATGCTCTCTCCGGGTTGGGAAAGCATTACTGCTTCTGTGGAGGAGTTCCAAGTATCTCGGGGTCTTGATCACAAGTGACGGAAGAATGGAGCGGGAGGATGACAGACGGATCGGTGCGGCATCTGCAGTAATGCAGGCTCTGCAACGGTCTGTCGTGGTGAAGAGAGAGCTGAGCCAAAAGGCGAGGCTGTCGATTTATCAGTCGATCTACGTTCCTACCCTCACCTATGGCCATGAGCTTTGGGTAGTGACCAAAAGAGCAAGATCGTTCATACAAGCAGCCAAAATGAGTTTTCTCCGCAGGGTGGCTGGACTTTCCCTTAGAGATATGGTGAGGAGTTCAGTTATCCGGGAGAGACTCGGAGTAGAGTTCGCTGCTTCTCCACATTGAGAGTCAGTTGAGGTGGTTCAGGCTCCCAGGGGGGGGTGGGGGTTGTTCCGGGCTTGTCCCAATGGAAGAAGGCCACGGTGCAGACTCAGGACACACTGAAGGGATATCTCCCGGCTGGCCTGGGAACACCTCGGGGGTCCCCCAAGAGGAGCTGGAGGAGGTGGCCGGGGAGAGGGAGGTCTGGGCTTCCCTGCTTAGGCTGCTACCCCCGTGACCCGACCTTTGATAAGCGGTGGACAATGGATGGATGGATGAAGAGGATTTTGCATGAGGACCTTAATTTCCATCCAAACAAAATGATGGCAGTGCAGGAACTTGGTGAGAAAGACTGGGAGAGCCGTAGAGAAGTGTGCGCGAACATTCTGCAAACCGTTCATCAAAATGCCATCGTCACGTGCAGCGACGAGGCACATATCCATTTGAATGGTTGCGCAAATAAAACTTTCGCTACTGGACTGAAACCAACCTCGTGAACTTTTTCAGAGACCCCTTAACAGTAAGCTTGTTACAGTTTGGTGTGCCGTTGCAGAATTTGGCATTGTAGGCCCTTACTTTTTTGAGGAAGGGGGAGCAACAGTCACCATCACTTCAGTACGTTACACTGAAATGCTAGAGAACTTTTTGCGACCCCAACTGGAAGAAATGGATGTGGTGTACAGTATGTCTGACTTCAACAAGATGGAGCAATAGCTCATACGCGCGTAGATGTCCATGCAAGTTGTTCCCAGGGAAGCTGATCTATGTAAGATGTTTCCAGGGAAGCTGATCTCCCTGCACAGTGATGTAAGGTGGCCTTCATGTTCGCCTGATCTCGCTCCATGAGATCTCTTTTTGTGGGGCTATCTAAAGTCGAATGTATACACACACCGACCTCAAAACCTTGAAGTCCTCAAGGACACTATTCACCATGAAATCACCGCTATTCCACTTGAAATGGCCAAATGAGTCATGCGAGCGTTCAGAAATCGTATTGAAGAGTACATTGCTAATGAACACAGTGAAAAAAATCTATTTTGTACAACCTTTCATGTGTTGTAATGAAATGTATTTTATCTTGTAACAGTTCTGTAGAATAAATATTTGAAATGTGGTACTTCTTCTTGGCTCACCCTGTATTATCAAATCAAATTTTATTTTCACATACAGCTATACACAGTTGAATATGTAGTGAAAGCAAAACTCCAAGACTGTCCACTAGAAAGAATTTTAAAAAGGCAATAAACAATATATACACAGCTCTATAAATATCAATAAATACAATAGCAGCAGTAGTGTGCTTTATATTAATACTGTAAATACATTGAAAAAATTTGTTTATTTAATTAAGCATACATACACATGACATATGAGAACTGAATTTATTATACATATTTAGCTGTCTACATTATCACTATAATATCTTTCAAAAGTATTCAGACCTTTTATAAAGTTTTCACCTATTGCTGAGCTAATAATAACACAAAACTAATCCAATATGTGTTTCCATTAAAAACTTACTTAATCAAGATGACCTACTTTAAAGACAATATGCATTATATTTCAGTATATACTGTATCTTTAAGGCAAAAAACTGCATATGATGCATACAAAAGTATTCTTACTCCCTCAATTTGGTACCTCTTACAAATTTAAAATTTTTAGGGTAAAACCTCACCTTTTAGTCTTTAGATGTGTAATAAATCACTTTTTTGGGGTAAACCTCCAATGTGTTTAGAACTCAACTGTCATTTCAAAGAAGGTGAAGGCAAAGTTATAAAATTGCAAAGATTAATGGGTTATATTAAAGGGTTTGGATTGGTAAATAAAAACTGGTAGTTAAATTACTCCACCCAGAAAAGCAAAATAAAACAAGGAAGAGTGTGGTGCAAATCTAACACTACCCATGACCATAAACATACAATATTCAGAGTGTAAAGTAATGGCAGCTAAATCAGATGAGGTGATGCTTCTCATCACCAGGCACAAGCAATTCATGACAGCTGAAGTTCGATATTCCTGTTTCAGGAAAACATGATGCCAAGGAAACATTGCAGTAACACAAGTATACAAACATAAACATATCTGAGGGGTCCAGTTAAAATTCTTATCTCAGTCTCAAAAAATATTTTTGTTGCACAAAGCCTGTGGTCGCCTAACTCAAAAGACTTCAGACAGTTATTGTGGCAAAAGGTGCCTCAGGAAAAAATCACTGTCTGAAAACAAGCTGTATATTTCAATTATTGGCTTTAAGATGCTGTACTTGAATTTTGCTTTTAAAATATTCCTTCTTGACCATGTAAATTTACAATTCAAATTTAGACTGGAATAACATGCAAAAGTATTACATTTTCACTATAATGCTAGCAGTGTTTGGAAAAATTTAAAAGGTGCAAACACTTTTTGCAAAAGTACTGCACTTAAAATTCCAGCTTTAAATTCAGTCCTGAAAATAAATGTTTTCTGAGATACTGTATATGCAGAGTGTCCATACTGGAGATTTAAGTCTATAACAACAAATTTATTCATTTTTATTGAAATTCACAGTTTTGTACAAATATATGTAAAAAAAATAATAAACAAGGAAATCTTTTTATCTGCTTTATTCTAATGGCATGGAACTAATGAGAACCACACAAGTAGCACAGAAGCAAGAGTATTACATAGAATTGCTAGATTTCTCATATGGCCGCAAGCAGACAATTACATCATGCTGCTTTCATCAGCTGAAAATACTACACTGCCCAACATGCTGAGGAAGCTCAAAAAATGTAAAATGTAAAAAGCTGCAGTACCTTTTTTCTATTATTTTAATTTCTGCTAAGACATTCATTTTCTTTCTGGATTTTGCTCTTTACAGCACAAAACAGAATTGCTTACTTTCATGCCCTTTTTGACAGCTTGCAGGACAATCTCAACCACTGTGGTAGTTTTTCCCGTACCAGGTGGTCCGTGGATTATGGCAAGCTCTCTCTGGGACATAGCAAACTCAACAGCTGCTTTCTGGGATTCATCCAAAGAGCTGTTATAAAAGTTCAATTGTCCTACATAAAAAGAGAGACATGTTTTAACAGAATAAAGCATCATTTTGAACTGCACTGTTTGCAGCAACAGAAGTATAATGCTTGTGGTTTCTGTTCTTTGTGGACCTGATTTTAAACACAAGTTACAGTACTAAAAACAAACACACTTTAGGTGGATTAGAAACTCTTTTCCTGTACTAGAAATTTTTTGCAAATACAATAAGGTAAAAAACAATCATAAGTTATTAATTAATTATAAGAAAAAAATGGTGTCATATCAAGTAATGCCACATTTAACCCAGAAGTCTTGACAGTTTCATTAATGGTTTGTTTACATTTTTATTATACAAGACAATATCAGACAAAGACTAAAAGCTCTACTAACTTTGGTCTTGTGACAAACTGGGCTCTGAAGATCCAAAGAGGACTCCTATCAAATGAGCTGCATTGCCACCATGGTACTGTTTGAGCGAATTCAAAGCACTAAAATGACCAAAAAAAAAGTTTAACATGAGACATCTTAACTGTAAGATGATTGATATATTTGGTTCAGTGATTATTTTAATTCAGTGCTGGTTGCTTCTAGAAAGAACTCTGTAGATAACATAAAACAAGCACCCATAGGAAGGCACGTGAACTGAAAACAAAACACAGCATAAGGTATTTAAAAAATGTGTGACAGAAAATGTGTAAACTTACTGAAAGAAACAAACATAATTATTCTGTGAAGATTTTGCAGTTTAGTAATTTGAGACAGTGCACTACATCTTTCCTACTTCTGGCCAGTTCTCCATTTGAAATGAAGCTACTACTTGACAATTTTTAAGTCCCTTCAACTCTTTGCAAATTGATATCCATTACCATGCTGTCACGGGGTTAACATTTGGGTTCAGGGCAAAAGGCCTCATGACCATCATGGTTTAATACTTCCATTGGGGCAATTCTCTACTTGAAGGGCCAAGTAGTAAGTTCTGCTGTCTGCCTTAACATTTTCCCAGAGGTCTTCTTGCTGCTGCTCTGTTACCCACATCTTATTTCAGGTACAGTTTCAATGGTTGGGTGTACAAAGGCACAAAGTCTTTTGTTATCTTAAAAGAGGTGTGCTTATTGTGTATGTGGGGCAGTAAATATATTATAAAGTTTATGTTCAACTTCCAGCAAGGACATCATATTTTATCTTGTACTTTGTATCTTTCATCTATCAGTAAACCCTCTGGAATAACAGAATAAAAAGAACTTACTTTTTTATTCTTTTGTAGGTCACATCATTGGATAGCTTTAAAAGATTGTACGGTCCTTCTCTGTCCAAATCCAAACTGTCGCTGGACTCATCAAATGCTACAGAGATAGAGCTTACAGTGACACGTGTCACCACACCTGTGGCCAGCTGAAAGGATGGACTAATTCCTTCTGAACTGTACAGACCCAGAATGTCACCTGAAGAAGTTAAAAGAAATAATATCAATATACCTTTCTACAAAGCTAAAATTTACACATATGCTCTGCTCTTTAAATCCATTTTCATTTCAAATGTATAACATTCCCTTAATTAATACCATAAACAGGAAGGTAATTCACTTGTGAAGTCACTTCTGGAATACTCTGCAACTTTATTATCCTGTCCATTATATCAGAAAAAGTGCAGGTAAGATTAACTAGACCAGGAGTTCTTAACCTGAGGTCCATGATGGGTTTCAGGGGGTCTGTGTAGGTCAGAAAAAAAAATTAACAATTATATTCACTATACAGCCCGGTACTGTCGATTTAGAGTAGATGTGGTGATAGTAGTAGTAGTAGTGATGGTGGTAGAAAACGTAGTAGTAATAGATTTGTTTTAATTTGCACAAGAGGATTATATTTCGTAATAATGAGTGGCCATTACTTTTTGTATAAAAAGAAGTGATTTTTTTAGATTGTTTACAACAATAATATTTATTTATATAGCACATTTTCATACAAATGATGTAGCTCAAAGTGCTATACAGGATGAAGAAAGAGGAAAAAAGACAAAATATAAAAAATAAAATTAGGCAACACTAATTAATAAAAGTAAGGCCAGATGGCCAAGGAAAACAGAAAAAAAATAAATAAACAATAATAAAATCTGCAGGATTTCTGAGGCCTTGAGACCACCCAGCCCCCTCTAGGCATTCTATCAAACATAAATGATCTCAATCAGTCCTCATGGTTTTCAGGCTTCACATGGAAGAACTAGTTGAAGGCGGTCATGTGGATCTCTGGCCTTTAATCCATAAATTACTACATCTTCACTTCAGTTTAATAATACTTTGTGTAAGTCATATATGTCATATATGTATGAGACAATCAAATCTTGATAAATAAAGAACATTATATTCATTGAATGCAAAGCTTTGTTAATGTGAATATTTAAGGGGAAGGGGTTCCCATAGCTTTCATCAGATTCTCAAAGGGGTCCATGACTCAAAAAAGGTTAAGAATCACTGAACTAGACTAATTCAAGGCAGAAAGACTGATGAAACTGTGTCTTGTAAGTTTAAGCAATTAAAGACATGATGGAAGGATTTGAAATTTTGACAGGATTATGGAAGGTTAGTGCCAGCTGTTACTTGTAAATGAGTGATTTAATATGAAATAGATGGCAAAGATGGAACCTGGTAAAGTGTATATTTTGCACATATGTTAGGAAGTGTATTACAGGGTAACGAATCCATGTCTTTTTACCTTTCTTACTGTTTATTATTTTTAAACACAGCATTCTATGAATGCTTTTAGAATTTTCCAGGTTGTTCTTTAATGTGTATTGTGTTGAAGGAGTTCTATATTTGTAAAAGGCTTGCCCAGTCAATCAATCAACAGTGTTTACAGTGGCTCAACCGAACTGAAATAAAGTGACTTTTACTGTACTCTAAATTAACTTACAGAGATTTCAGGTGTGGGAACTTACAGCTAAGATAGAGAGAACTGTCAGTGGAGATGTGACAATTGGGCTGAAATTCAGAGAGGTTAGGCCTTGCCTGCTAGGTGACTTTGGGACCTTAGCATTTGAATGAGCACATGCAACAAAAAATTCCAATTAAGGGGAGCTAAGTGATCATGAAAGGAGAACACTGTTAGATGCACTCTCTCTATAAGGACTAAGAAGTCACCAAAGGTCAGACAGTCCATATGGAGAGAGCATGGTGATTAAATGATGCAACGGGGGCACTATATTTAAACATTTGCTGGACAATGTATATACCAGTATATGATGTATTTTCATTTGTGTTGAGATACTGATGAAGATATGCTATGATTAACTTGCTATTGTAAATTTCCACACCATTAAGTGAATAGTATATGTGTGATAAGATATGAAGTGCTGAATAATCTGTTCTAAAAAGATATGAGTTGTTTTTATGTTCTTTGTTACTGTGTCTCTCCGGAAAATCCTTGGGTACCATTGGTTTTACTATGTTGTGAATGAGGCACATTACCTGCATTGTGAGGGAGTGTCAGTTACAGCACTACGGCCATGTGGCGTGATTCTCCTTGGGTGATCCAGCTCATAAGATCCTCATTGTTGGGGGCCCGAGTGGCTGGACCAGGCCAAGGGGTCGCCCACATTACATGCGGCAGATAGAGGGTCATTTCTGGAGGGTGGGACTGGACTGCGTGTCTGCCTGGGGGGTTGCCAACCAGGACCCCGAGTTGTTTCGTCGTGTAGTGGGTGCGGCAACGCACTGTACCAGTGCATGCTCCCCAACTTGACTTGAGTTGTTTTTACGTTCCTTTAGCTGAAATATGTTTTAACATATTATATCATAAAATATGTAATACCCCAAATAATTTCACATGTAAAAAAGGCAGTATTACACAAAATTCTATATGTATCCAATATTTTTATATTAGTATTTATACTAATCAGGAGAAAAACTAACCCATAAAACCACTCCATAAGTGTACTGATAAATTCACACATATTTTCTTTCTAAAGGTCAATCAAGGACAGCTTTTTTATTCAGTCCCTTGGAGATTAATTTTTATTGTGAATAGTACTTGTTTAAAAATATGTGGTTTAGAGCAGATCAACAATGTATGCAGGTGCTAGAATCCAAGGCCAACATGCAGGGGAGGATAACATCTGAGAGATTTACAGGAGGGGAGGTGTGTGTATTGTCAAATGTTGAGCAGAAAGTACAAACAGCCAGAAAACGGTGTGCATTGTCTTCATTTTGAAAAACTGAAATAAACAACAGAGAGGAAAAAGTCATTAAGCAAATTTAACTAAAATATAAAAAGGGAGCTCATGCTATCAATCACCATCAGTTACTACTTGGCAAAATCAAGGACCATTTTTATCATTCAAAACAATCAAGAAGTGCACTGATAAAGAAAAATGTAAACGCAAATAATACAGAACATCAAACATTTAAAAAATTAGGTCATTGAGAACGGCTGTTGGTAATCTATTTCATAATAAAAAACACTTTGAAGAAGACTGGTTAAGACAGGATCAACAAATCATTAGATTAGATTAGACAAACTCCATTAATCCTATGAGGTAATTAGATGCATACAAGAGCAGAAGCATAGGACAATAATATAGCCAATCAATAAAAGTATATTGTGCTGATATTTCAAAATTAACTTAAAGAGTATGTCTGAAGGAAGCACTGAATTGCCTGAAAGCAGTGGGTAAAGAAGACCCCTAGAGGTAGTGGAATGAGCCTGTAACTAAAAGTGCTCCAAGAGAGCACCTCCTGAAGAGGACAGAGAGGATTTTACATGATGGCATCCAATAGTGCCACAATCCTTTTTTCCACAACAACTTTCAGTGTGTCCAGGGATAGCCCTTGGATGGAGCAGGCTTTCCTGATAAGTTTGTTCAGGCATTGCACTTAAGTTGCAGTTGCTTCCACAGGAGACTGTAGCATAGAACAACACACTTTCTACTATGGACTGATAGAACATTTACAGCAGCTTCCTGGATGCATCAAAAGACCCGAGTGTACCCTGGATATTTACACATTGCTCTGGCCCTTCTTGCACAGTGCCACTGCGTTGTCAGACAAGTCAAGTTTGTTGTTTATGTGAACTCCCAGGTACTGGTAGCTCGGCATCAATTCAGCATCCTCCACCTGAATGGTGACTGGTCTCAGAGGATCCTTGGCATATCAGAAGTCCACCACATCCTCTTTTGTCTTGCTGATTTTGACTTGTAGGTTGTTCTCTCTGCACCACAAGACAAAGTCCTCCACAACCTTCCTGTACTCTGACTCATCTCCAATGTTAATGCAGTCTACGACAATGGAGAGGTCATCTGAAAACTTCTGCAGGTTTCAAGTGCTGGTATTGCACTGGAAGTCTGTTGTGTAGAGGGTACACAGAAAGGGAGAAGCGACAGTTCCCCAAGGTGCTCCAGTATTACACACCACCATTTCTGGCACACAGTCCCTCAGCATAACAAACTGCTATCTGTTGGTCAGATATTCCATGATCCAGGGGATTGTGGGGGCATCAAGATACAAAGCCTTGAGCTTTTTTCCCTAGTCGATGAGTCAGAATGGTGTTAAAGGCACTGGAAAAGTCAACATTATTCTGACTTTGGTCTCAGCTTTGTCCAAGTGAGAGTACTGTAATACTTTCTGCATCGTTCTTTCTTTCTCTTTAGAAATTATTTCAGAATTTTTTAAACCAGATTCATTCATTCTTAGCTTTTGTTTTTCCATTAATTTGAAGTTTGTCAAGTATTTCTTTTGGGTTTGTATAAATACAGTGTATATGTATATTATATACAGTGGCTTGCAAAAGTATTTGGGCCCCCTTGAACTTTTCCACATTTTGTCACATTACAGCCACAAACATGAATCAATTTCATTGGAATTCCACGTGAAAGACCAATACAAAGTGGTGTACACGTAAGAAGTGGAACCAAAATCATACATGATTCCAAACAATTTTTACAAATAAATAACTGAAAAGTGGGGTGTGCGTAATTATTCAGCCCCCTTTGGTCTGAGTGCAGTCAGTTGCCCATAGACATTGCCTGATGAGTGCTAATGACTAAACAGAGTGCACCTGTGTGTAATCTAATGTCAGTACAAATACAGCTGCTCTGTGACGGCCTCAGAGGTTGTCTAAGAAGAATATTGGGAGCAAAAACACCATGAAGTCCAAAGAACACACCAGACAGGTCAGGGATAAAGTTACTGAGAAATTTAAAGCAGGCTTAGGCTACAAAAAGATTTCCAAAGCCTTGAACATCCCACGGAGCACTGTTCAAGCGATCATTCAGAAATGGAAGGAGTATGGCACACAGTATATATTTATATATATATATATATATATATATATATATATATATATATATATATATATATATATATATATATATATATATATATATATATACACACAGTATATATAAAATCCAATGTTTGCCTGTATGTATGTCTGTCCGCTTTTCATGAGAATACTACTTAACAGATTCAGATCGTTTTTTTTTCTATAATTTGCTTGAACATTCCGGTTGATTTTGTGAGCTCTCTCATCATGCTAAGTATCATAGTTTTCTTGCGGTATCAAATTTATTTGCACGAATCTGAGAGAGACACAGCACGCTGAGGTGAGAGAGGTGGGGCCCTCCTCACTCACGCGCCAGCCTCGGGGCACATCTTACATCTACTTAGATAGCGACTGTTTTCAAGAATTTGCTTGAGCATTACGGTTGATTTTACGATTTCTCTCATCGCGCTAAGGATCATAGTTCGCTTGCAGGAGCGATATATATGCGCAATTCAAGACAGTGGCTGCGGGCCAGGGGAAGGGGAAGCGTGACGTCAGGTGTAGGGAGCCAGGCAGGGCCCACCTCGCTGTCCTGTTTCACGTCTACACAGGCGAAGCCGCTGGGGACGGCTAGTGTATTTATATACTCGTGATGTATTTATATACTCGTGATGTAAATATTGAGTACACATTTAATTACTGTATCATAAAGTGTCACCACATCATCTTCATACATTTCTACATAAGTGAAGTTGCTTTTATTTATGACTTTTATTGACATGAACATCATGTTACTTACTCAACTTCAGTTTCAAAAAGTAGGAAAAGTGTATGAGAGAAGTTTGCACATGTGCCATGCAGCCACAAAGCCAAGCCCGGAAAGAGACAGAGGCAGAAGCCAGACTGTTAGCATGTAACAATTCCTACCCCAGCATTCTGGTAGGGTAAATGATGGTACATACTTTACTATTATTACTACGGTATTAAATGAATAAAGAATATCATTTTAAGTAAATTGAATGAACAAATACACATCTAATGGTGTACCTTTCTTATATGGTAAACTTTTTCGTCCAACCCTGCCAACATATGACCCCACCCCATCCCATCCCATGTCTTGCATGCCAGGTGTACTTGCTTCAGCACACAACTGCAGGTGTTTCACGGTTATGCTGTCAGGATGGCTGTCAAAAGAGTTAAAAAAAAATAAATAAACAATAATAAAATCTGCAGGATTTCTGAGGCCTTGAGACCACCCAGCCCCCTCTAGGCATTCTATCAAACATAAATGATCTCAATCAGTCCTCATGGTTTTCAGGCTTCACATGGAAGAACTAGTTGAAGGCGGTCATGTGGATCTCTGGCCTTTAATCCATAAATTACTACATCTTCACTTCAGTTTAATAATACTTTGTGTATGTCATATATGTATGAGACAATCAAATCTTGATAAATAAAGAACATTATATTCATTGAATGCAAAGCTGTGTTTATGTGAATATTTAAGGGGAAGGGGTTCCCATAGCTTTCATCAGATTCTCAAAGGGGTCCGTGACTCAAAAAAGGTTAAGAATCACTGAACTAGACTAATTCAAGGCAGAAAGACTGATGAAACTGTGTCTTGTAAGTTTAAGCAATTAAAGACATGATGGAAGGATTTGAAATTTTGACATGATTATGGAAGGTTAGTGCCAGCTGTTACTTGTAAATGAGTGATTTAACATGAAATAAATGGCAAAGATGGAACCTGGTAAAGTGTATATTTTGCACATATGTTAGGAAGTGTATCACAGGATAAAGAATCCATGTCTTTTTACCTTTCGTACTGTTTATTATTTTTAAACACAGCATTCTATGAATGCTTTTAGAATTTCCCAGGTTGTTCTTTAATGTGTATTGTGTTGAAGGAGTTCTATATTTGTAAAAGGCTTGCCCAGTCAATCAATCAACAGTGTTTACAGTGGCTCAACCGAATTGAAATAAAGTGACTTTTACTGTACTTTAAATTAACTTATAGAGATTTCAGGTGTGGGAACTTACAGCTAAGATAGAGAGAACTGTCAGTGGAGATGTGACAATTGGGCTGAAATTCAGAGAGGTTAGGCCTTGCCTGCTAGGTGACTTTGGGACCTTAGCATTTGAATGAACACATGCAACAAAAAATTCCAATTAAGGGGAGCTAAGTGATCATGAAAGGAGAACACTGTTAGATTCACTCTCTCTATAAGGTCTAAGAAGTCACCAAAGGTCAGACAGTCCATATGGAGAGAGCATGGTGATCAAAAGATGCAACGGGGGCACTATATTTAAACATTTGCTGGACAATGTATATACCAGTATATGATGTATTTTCATTTGTGTTGAGATACTGATGAAGATAAGCTATGATTAACTTGCTATTGTAAATTTCCACACCATTAAGTGAATAGTATATGTGTGATAAGATATGAAGTGCTGAATAATCTGTTCTAAAAAGATATTAGTTGTTTTTATGTTCTTTGTTACTGTGTCTCTCCGGAAAATCCTTGGGTACCATTGGTTTTACTATGTTGTGAATGAGGCACATTACCTGCATTGTGAGGGAGTGTCAGTTACAGCACTACGGCCATGTGGCGTGATTCTCCTTAGGTGATCCAGCTCATAAGATCCTCATTGTTGGGGACCCGAGTGGCTAGAGCAGGCCAAGGGGTCGCCCACATTACACCTGGCTGCGGCAGATAGAGGGTCATTTCTGGAGGGTGGGACTGGACTGCGTGTCTGCCTGGGGGGTTGCCAACCAGGATCCTGAGTTGTTTCGTCGTGTAGTGGGTGCGGCAACGCACTGTATCAGTGCATGCTCCCCAACTTGACTTCAGTTGTTTTTATGTTCCTTTAGCTGAAATATGTTTTAACATATTATATCATAAAATGTGTAATACCCCAAATAATTTCACATGTAAAAAAGGCAGCATTACACAAAATTCTATATGTATCCAATATTTTTATATTAGTATTTATACGAAATACGAGAAAAACTAACCCATAAAACCACTCCATAAGTGTACTGATAAATTCACACATATTTTCTTTCTAAAGGTCAATCAAGGACAGCTTTTTTATTCAGTCCCTTGGAGATTAATTTTTATTGTGAATAGTACTTGTTTAAAAATATGTGGTTTAGAGCAGATCAACAATGTATGCAGGTGCTAGAATCCAAGGCCAACATGCAGGGGAGGATAACATCTGAGAGATTTACAGGAGGGGAGGTGTGTGTATTGTCAAATGTTGAGCAGAAAGTACAAACAGCCAGAAAACGGTGTGAATTGTGTACCTTTTTTATATGGTAAACTTTTTCGTCTAACCCTGCCAACATATGTCCCCACCCCATCCCATCCCATGTCTTGCATGCCAGGTGTACTTGCTTCAGCACACAACTGCAGGTGTTTCACGGTTATGCTGTCAGGATGGCTGTCAAAAGAGTTAAAAAAAAATAAATAACCAGTAAAATGAAAGTGTAAACTAATTTGCAGTTGAACTCACTCAGAATGTTTGTCTGTTGTAAGACAGATAAGCCGGCAAATTCACCAATGTTTTTCTACCACAAATTTTGAAATTTCAAAAATGTGTACAGCATGCTGTCTGTTTTCAAGATATATCAATAAAAACTAAAAACTAAACTGTCCTGATAAATTTTCTTGAAGAATAAGTGTGGCAAATTTCAACAAAATCAGCCCACTGGGAGCCAAAGTTGCTTCATGTGAACAGAAAGACATTAGTATTGCATTATGAGCAAAAGAACCTAAAAACACACTACTTAGCTTTTAAGATTTCTAAGGTTGAAGAGATCTTAAATGCTTATTTATTTGGTTAATGATGTGATTTTTTTTAAATTTCACAGACATTTAAATTAGCATTGAGAGACAAGAATACCTGGTGTAAAGCCGTTGCTGGGCAGAACTGCAGTTGCCTCATATTTTCTGGGTTCAAATGTTACTAGAAGTCGTCCATACAATCCTGTTCTCTGACTTGATGCTTGCAGTTTCATAAGACAAACTCCTTTGCGTTGCAGTTCTTTTACAGAAACATTCTCTTGCCATGACCTACAAAAATATAAAGTAAATAATAGATAAGCAGGAATCTAAATAAGTAACTAGGAACCACTTAAATATGTGTACAAAATGCCTTCTCCTCATCTGATTGAAATTCAAAAGTCATTAATGTTCAGACACACTTATCTCCTGAGTTCAAAGTTTCATTCAAACAAAAGGGAAAATTAAACTAAGTTAAAAATGCTGCAGACACCACCAATAAGTTGTTGCAACACGTCCCATAGGGAATGCACAAACATCTTGGCTGCAGCCCCTTGGCACAGATTTGTTCTGAGAGGGGATGGACAAGTTTGGAGATTACATGAAAAAGTAGCACTTAATTAAGCTCTGATTTTGAATATAAACATACTTGCCTTTAATTAAATTTTCTAGTATACAAAGTTACACTGATATCTTTTTCAATAATACAGTACTGTGGAAAAAGACAAAATAAAGTGATCAAAAGAATTCGTTTAAAAGAAAATAAATTAAAAATAAATAAATTTGCTAACAGCAGAGAAGCAATTTTCAGGAGCCAAAATGGATAATCTCCATGAATGTCACCGAAAACAAGGTGCATTCTTGGTGGAGTCCTAAGCCCACCTTTAATGGATCTGACTTAACTTAATGTAGAAAGATTTTAAATAACTTTCAGCCTCAGGTACGGAATGCAATATTTTTATAGCCTTTTCCACAAGATAACCTCAGGAGTGCAAACACATGCAGAAAGGATGGGCAAACTCCCATTATCTCTTAAGTCTCTTCCTGAATCTACGGTTCAGCTATCTGGCTCCGTGTTTTATAATTTCCTAACACTGAAGCACTGGTTTTCTTTGGCAAGGTAAGACTGATCCTTAATTAAAGCAGCATCCTCTCTGGACCCCTTCTTTAAAACGTAGAGTTGGGAGTGCACCAATATAATCTTTGACTGCAGGCAACTTTATTAACAGTATAACCCATTAACAAAAAATGATACTGTTATTCAAAAGAAAACGAATGATGGCAAATATTCAAAACAGAAACATGATAGTTGACAAAAAATTTCCACCCTTATATCAACAAATGAGTGACTTTTATTGACTTGGGAATCAATTTAAGCGTGAGTTGGAAGGAAGTAAAATAAATGATCATCATCATTCACTCATCCATTTTCTTAACCTGCTCATCCATGGCAGGATCGCAGGGCAGCTAGAGCCTATCCCATTAACCATCAAGCACTAGACAGGAACAATCCACAGACAGGGTGCTAGTCCATCACAGGGTGATGACACTCAAACTAGGGCCAAATAAAGAATGGGCCAATTCACATTCCCTGCAAGGCATTGAACTCTGGCAGGTAACCAAAGCATCTGGAGGAAACCAACACAGACACACAGAGGATATGCAAGCTCCATGCAGGGAGCACCAGGGATGTCAATTCCAGTCTCATGGTTGCGAGGCAGTGGCGTCACCACTGTGTCACTGTGCTGCCCATAAAACACTTAATTTATCTTAACAAGTGCAAATATTAAATGAATTAATTGACTGATTCAATAACTGTAAAATAAATAAGGCTTAATCAAAATTCTTATAATCAGACACCAAGCATTGTAATGTCAATGCCACATGTTCTAGCAAACACAGAGATGGTTGCACTTATACATTCAATAATAATTAATTGAATGAAACATAATTTCCCATGCATTATTCAATTAAAAACAGTATATTGTTTTATTTTTTAATCATTCTCCCGCAAGTAATATTCCAAACACGCATGACTCATTGTGGTTCCTACTTCCTTCATCTGTTCTTGGATGTCAATACAGGTTCCATCTATTCCTTCAGTCTTTTGAATGTTGTTCCTTTATTTATAAGTCCTCAACAGACCCTCCTATTTATTGTGATTGTAATGAAACAAAAGCAATGCACACTAAAATGGACAGCCATCCATTAAAAAATAACCAAAATGTAATTTTCCTGTACAAAATAGAACTTTCTTTCCCTTTTACCATTTAATTTCATACTGTAAGTGTTTGTGATGTGTAAAGCTTTATTTGATGGTATTTACTGTTTAAATGCATCAGCTATAATGCAACACTTTATCTAGTATAACCCACATCTTGAAGCACTTAGATAAATTATAAAAGAACTTCAGCCAATGTTACACAATGATGAAAGGCTGAAAAACGTATTTCCAGAACCTCCAATCCTGGCATACAGACAACTGTCAAACCTGCAGCAGCTAACTGACCAAAACTCCCTAAGTGGACCAACAGAAAATGGCACATTTCCCTGCCTACAGAAAAGATGTAAACCGTGTGCTCACATTTATGATACAGATTGTGTAGTTAGTTATACCACACTGCTGACTGGAACATCTCATAAAGGGATCATTCTCATGTCGATCATCTAATGTGGTCTACCTACGTCTCTGTATGAAATGTCCTGACACTGCACTCTATGTGGGAAAAACTGGACAAACACTCCGCCAGAGAATGATTTTACAGGTTCCACATCAAGCATGAAACACAGATGTTCCTGTAGCAGCCCTCTTCAATAACCATGGACACTGTGAGAGGGACTTCAAAGTCACAGTGCTTATGGGGAACTTCAGAAAACAGCAAGAGAGAAAAGAATGGGAAGTTAAACTCTGTGCTAAAATTGAACACATTAAAACATGGTCTGAATAGAGACAAGAGTTTTATGGTCAGATATGAGGATTGTTTGCATCTCTCCGACTGGCACAGACAGCCTGTCTACAGACCCACATTGTTTTGAAAAACTCACTAGAAAACTCAAAAGACTTTGTTGGACAGTTATCTTATCCAAAGATCTTGACTATACATTGTTCTCCTCTCTTGCTTAATGAATCTTTGCCTGAAGAGGTCTATTAATTTTTTACATTTAAGATGTCTCACTTAAAGGTTTTCCAATGCTGTCTCTGTCCTATTGTCTATATAAACACAGGGAACTCCAGTTTCTGTATTACATCTTTCCTAAAGAAGGGCCCTGAGTTGCCTAGACAGGTCGCATATTGTAATCTTTTTAGTTAGCCAATAAAATGGGTCATTTTGCTTGACTTCTCACAACATTCATACAGTAATGGCTAACATGGTACAACACCCTAGTTCTACTGGTATCTATCAGAAATGGTTTTTTGTTGATTACTCTTTTTATGGCACTGATTGCCCTTTACACATGACACAGAATTATAACCGTACATTCTCATGTACTTTACAATTGTGTAAGTGGCTCATTTACACTACATTAAACTTCACTAAACTACTCTAGAGAGATTAATTTCTAATAATGTAACACAGGTAATTAATATAGCAACTTACTTGGGACGAGTAGTTATAGGAGATAAACGAACAGCACTGGAATTTTCAGACTATGATGTATAATAGTCTTTAAAGAGAAAATGTATCCTAATTATTTACCTGGTTTCTTCGATTTCGGTTTCTCTCTCCTCCTGCAGTAATTCTAGAGTTTTGGCAACAAACCTTTCAACTGCCATCATTGAAATATTAGGCACCAGGCATGTTTTTAGAAATCCCTGCCCTAAAAAAATGGAGAAAACAGCAAGACTGTTGAAAAAAACTGCACCAACATAAACTAAAAAGAAATGCAAGGAATTAAATAAAAGCAGATAACATAATTCTTAAATAAGAAAAGGTAAAGAAGGAAAGAAACCATATTTCAACAGTTATACAACTCTTCAAAACTTTATTCTTAAGAGGAAGAAAACATGACATTTGGTGGCTTGTTCTGAATGTTCTGCTGCAAAATCATTACATAACTTGTTTTTGCGACTTGTCCAATATCACAAGCAGCCCATTAATAAGCCATGCTCTTTAATTTTAACACCTCAAATTACTTCAAAATGGTTCAGAAATTATGCATAATTATTGAGAAAATCTATAACAACCCAAGAAAATGAATTCATGATTCACTTAATAAAAACTTATAAGAACTATGATCAAAATGACCTGAATTGGAAGTAAAAATCAACAGTAACTGAGTTCCATGTAACAAATAAAGATGAGGATTTAATGAAAAGTATATAATTAGAACATATTAAAGAAAATTAATTTTATGTGTAACTGAATCCTGATTTGAATGGTTTTTAAAAGATCAATTCTACTTATATAGTTATATACCTGGGACATTTACATATTTACAGACAGATTATAATAAAGAAAATATAAAGCCTACATTTAACTGAAAGATTACAAGTTCTCTTTCTGTTCATGGGAATTTCCAACTTCTACAAGTCAAGTCAAGTTGGGGAGCATACAATGGTACAGGACGTTGCCGCACCCACTGCACAACGAAACAACTCGGGATCCCGGTTTGCAACCCCCCAGGCAGACAGATGGTCCAATCCCACCCTCCGATGATGACCCTCTATCTGTCAAAGCCAGGTGTTACATAGGTGACCCCTTGGCTTGGTCCATCCACTCGGGTCCCCAACAATGAGGATCTTACAAACCGGATCACCCTCGGGGAAATGCATGGCCGTAGTGCCTTAACTGACACTCCTTCACAATGCAGGTCATGTGCCTCATTCTGGACTCCATGAGCAACCGCTTATTCGACACAAAGTCAAACCAATGGTACCCAAGGATTTTCCAGAGAAACACAGTACCAAGAGTCCAGTCTTCGTCTCAGGTCACTGGATCGCTGGATATGTCTCGCAACCATATAGCAAAACAGGAAGCACCAGCACTCTAAACACTTGGACCTTCGTCCTCTACCACTGTACAAAAATCATGCTTTTAATGTGACTTGTGAAAGTCCAGAATAGCTTGTAAATTTTAGACATTCATCTACTTATAATGTTTTTTTTTTCATAGACTTACAGAACAATTGTACAGTTTTAATAGGAAAGATTAATTCCTGAAAACTTCAAAGAAAACAAAACTGAAAATAAGTAACTTTGACCAGGCATCACTCAACGTTAAATCACACTAAGCATTAAAAATCTGCCTCACCACTTGGGGAGACTGAGTTTGACCAGGCCGGATACTGTCCATGTGTGGAGTTTGCCCATTTTCCCCAGTAATGCATATGCTTTCTTACTTCAGTTTCCCTCTAACCTCACAAAGACATCCATTTAATGCTAAATGGATACAAGTAAAGTCTGAGCTCTATCAATGGACTAGATATTTTATGCTACATTCTCACAGGAAATATAAACTCCCCAGTGTGTCATTTCATATACACAGCCTATAAGGTAATGAGTCCATGACCACAATGTAGATTACTTAGTTGCCTGAATTCACAAGCCCGAGATATAATGCTGACCTCTCATTACATTTTAACAAATATAATAAACAACGCATGGAGACAGAATGAAATGGGCAGGATGTGACATCACAAATGAAAAATCCACAAATTGCCAAATCAAGTGAATACAGTATCTTATCTTGGCAGATATGTTTTTTATGCAAAATAAAAGATAATATTATGTTTACTTTCCTTAACAGTTAAATATCCATATCTCTGGACTAATAATGCAGCTGTATTTCTTTTTGAATTGCAAAATAAACACAAAAAATTCCAGATAGACTGTAATGGAATAATATATAGACTGTAGTTCTTAGGAATTCATCTAGTGTTCAGTGATTTTTGAAAAAATATACAGTACACTAAGGGTTTATATATCCACTCACTAACCTCCTTAGGCACTCAAGGATAACTGTTATCTGATCCTGGTGATTTGTTAGATTTCAGCCTTTTTAATCTAAGGACAGCTTCCTTGGCTATACAACTGCCAAATCACTTCATACCTCCTTGGCAATTAGTCGATAAAGTCTGAATGTTCGGTAAAGACGCAAACTACAGTGACAAACAAATAACTAGTAACTGCAACAACAATAATTTGTCTGTATCTAGATCTAATCCACCTTAACAAAAGGAAAAGTGTCTGTGTTTTTGTCCAGTTACTATGTCTCTGCTATATGTCATTTAGTATGGGATTCATAAAAGCAGTGCTAATGCTTGTGATGTGCCACATGTTAGAATGAAAAATGAAATGCATTTTATTACTAGATGCATTATGAAATACATTCTAACAGATGGTGCACTGCAAACTTCAATGCTGAATATGCAAAAGTCTACAACGATTAAAGAGATTACAACCCATTTATGATGGATAGCACATCCGGCTAGTGTTATTTCCAACAGGTACTACAGCAATGGGTAATTTTGTCCATAGGATTACAGTGTTTCTATTTTCTGTGCCATAATAATAATTCTTTGCAATTATATAAACAAAACTTATTTTTGTGTACTCTACTAGTGATGTTACTGTATGTGCTTCTGTGCGTATTTTGTAAGGCAGTTCTTCATTTTATTATTTTTAAATTAATTGCCCATAAATGCATAAGGGAAACGTCTATGCATAGTGTAAGTACAGTTTCATGACAAAAACACAATTCTCTGCACCTGCTGAATTATTTCACTAACACAGGCATACATTGGAAATATTGTTTCAATTTTTATTTGATTTTAATAAATGTTTATATTTAAAAATGAATTCAAAAATAAAAAACATTTTTCTCCGTAATTTCTACGTAATTTTTTTTCTCAAAACACATTTTTTTTTACCTGTTAAAGGTTTTCTTATTGTTTTTGAGCTATGATTAATTCATTATCAATATTTCATTGTAATGATAATTTGTTTGAATGTAATATTATTTATAAAGGAAAGCAGTTATCTTATGCTGTAAAAAGGTCAGATTATAGCTGAAACTGAGTCACAGCAGAAGTCAGGGCATACAGAATTAGTGGAACAGCAGAGCTAAGAACTGACAATGGATTCAGAAGGAATGACCAAACAGAAAAAGGCTACAACTTTCAGGACCAAGCATGGTGGGTCCAGATCAAGTGCTGTTACAACCCCTTCATATTAGGTTTGGGTTAATGAAGCAGTTTGTCAAAGCCCTTTCAAAAGATGGAGCCTGTTTAATGTATTTGTGAAGAAGATTTCTGAGTTTGTCTGAGGCAAAATTAAATGCCACACTTGATATTAAAAAACTGATTTCTGGTGCAAAATTTGACAGTGCAATGACTGACATGGAAAAAAGGCTTGGGTATCATTCAAACTTCTATGTTTTTTGACAACAAAGAAAAGATCCAATTTATAAACAAACTGTTAAAACTTTTTAGTTATGTTTAAGGAACTGGTTGCAACAGGAGTATCAAAAGTTCACTTGTTTGGTTTGCACTTGGATTTTTTTCCCCTGAAAATCTTGATCCCGTTAGTGAAAAGCAGGGTGAAAACTTCTATCAGGATATCAGGCACATGGCGAGAAGGTACCAGGGGCGTTGGGATATCAGTATGATGACAGGCGGACTGCTGACCGGTAATTTTTAGAGGGATGCATTAGAAAAAGTGCAAAAACGACGGGCCACCAAACGAAAAAAACAAGACGTGACAGTGACAAGTTATGTATAAGCCAACGAAAACGCGCTGTTGTATTATTTATATAAAGGTTTAAACATATTAGATTTAATATTTTTATGTTAAATTGATTTAGGACAATTGTGTGGTGAGAAAACACATGCAGGTGATGAGTGTAACAGAGCAAGATGCAGAGGACAGGAAAAAATGGAACAAGACGATAACAGGAGCAGCCAAAAGAAAAAGAAGACTGTATACATGAATAAACTGTAGTAGTAGGGTACATTGAATAAACAGTTTAATTTGTTAAATATGAATTATATTTCGCCTCAGTTTTATACTTACATGTAACTTGCAGGAAAAATCACAAATATATTTTTATTGTGGTCACTACTTCAAATAACAATATTCACAATTGCAGACCTGTGTTATTAAAACAACGCGTTACAACCTGTACTTGCATCAAGCCACATCAACGACTTTATTCGTAGTTCTTAACACTTGTACTTAGATTAACGCTACTTACACCGCCAGATGCACAAATACGTAACACGCGTAGCAGTAACACTTCTAGCCTCCCTGTCAATCCTCCACTTCTCAGGGTAAACTGAGCGTTAATGTTACCGGAAGTACAACTACAAACACGCGCATTTTATGCAACGGTAAAACAAGCCCGACATCATTCATGCTTTCCTACCCAGAGTAAAATTAATTTGAAGAATTGTGTGATAAAAATTGGTCAAGGTCTCAGTTCGTCTGGTGACAAAAACCACAAAAAGCTTTTTATACGACTACAGTTATGTCAGGAAGTTGTCTTTATTTTAACGTGATATATACTGCAGATTTGACGCGATGCAAAAGACTGGAGCAGACGACCTGCACGGACATCGTTCGCTGCCGGACTGAGACGGAAATCCAATTCAAGCAAGCAGGGTTTGGGTGAAGATGACCGCGTCCGTAGTTCGAAGTTGCGGCCAACTTTTGCGTTGTCCATCTGCTTTTTGTAAAGGTTATTTTCGTCTGGGTAGGTTGAAGTTTTTACTTACTTTCTAACCGATTCTATCGAGACAATGTATTTGTGATAAAGGCGTGTACTTACTGGATGTGTAGTTACATTTGTACATGGCAGACCTGTCAAAGTTCGAAGCTCACACCGCAGTTTTTCATAATACAAGTTTCTTTTCGAATTTGAGCCAGCATTGTCAGATGCCTGGAAAGATAATTTGTTCATTGGCAGCGGTAATCTCCATTATCCATATCCATTCAAATAGCTTGCATCCAAACTCACAGGGGCCTCGCAGATCCAGGCTTATTATCGCAAACATGGACTGAAGACCAGATTCAAACGAGAATGCTAGTGCTTTTCATAGTTAATATCTTTAAGTAGACTTCATTCGAAGCACATTCTTAAGAAAACCTGTGCAGCTGCTCATCCGAACACATATCGAATCAGCCAATCACGTGGCAGCAGCAAAATGCGTAAAACCATGCAGATACAGGTTAGGAGCTTCAGGTGATGTTCACATAAAATACCAGAATAGGGAAAAATGTGTTCTTGGTGATTTCGATCCTGGCATGATTTTTGGTGTCAGATAGACTGGTTTGTGTATTTCTGTAATCACTGATCTCCTTGGATTTTCTCACACAACTGTCTCTAGAGTTTACTCAGAATGGTGCAATAAAAAAAAACAACAACACATCCAGTGAGTGACAATTCTGCAGACGAAAACACCTTGTTGATGAGAGAGGTTAGAGGAAATTAGCCAGACTGGATTGGGCTGACAGAAAAGCAGTAACTCCGATAACCAACTCTGGTGAGCAGTAAAGCTTCGGAGAATGCATAACATGTCGGACCTTGAGGTGGATGGGGAAACAGCAGCCAAAGGCCACATCGGGTTCCACTTTTGTCAGCCAAGAAGGCTCACCAAAACTAGCCAGCTGAAGACAGTTAAAACACAGCCCGGTCTAATGAACCTTGGTTTCTGTTGAAGCAAAAAGATGGCACCAACAGCTTGAATCCAGGCATCCAGCCTGTCTTGTCAACAGTCAAGGCCACAGGTGGTGGTGGCCTAATGGTGTCAGGGATGTTTTCTTGGCACACTTTTAGCCTCTTAATACAAATTAATCATTGTTTGAATGCTACAATCTATTTTGAGTATTGTTGCTGACCATATGCATCCTCCCATTGCTACAATTGACCTGTCTTTTAGTGGCTACTTCCAGCACCATGTTACCAAGCAAAATTTATCACCAACTGATTTTATGAACCAGTCACCAGATCTAAATGCAACAGAATGTCTTTGGGATGAGGTGGAATGGGAGATTTGCAAATCTGAAGAAGTCGTGTAATGCAGTCGTGTCAACACAAACTAGAATCTCAAAGGAATGTTTTCAGCCTCTTATGAAATCCATGCCATAAAGAACTGAGGCTGCTTTGAGAGCTAAAGGAGACAGTACCCAGTATTAGTATAAATAAAAAAAATGCTCAGTGTGTATATGCTATGTGTACAGCTTCCACCTGCTGCTAAGTCACTCATGTACTGAAGTAAAATTACACATACTTTTTAGCATGTCCATGTCAATCAAACACAGGAAGCTCTGCAGTCTACTTGTGATTTTACTCTGTAGGAAGATAAGTAAATAAATCAAGGTAAATAACATTCGATCTGCCTTTTATAAATGTTTTTTATATAAAGACCACCACTAAACATAATCACAAACAAAACTTTGCACGATACCTTGGCAAGCTTGGCATGCCCTGCTGTTTTGTTGAAGGACAAGTGTGTGTCCGATTTACAGGCAGGGGGACGCCCAACCTCTTGCTGCATCCAAACAGTGCCATCATTCGCCTTTATGCCTTGTTCAGCTGCATTGTTCTTATGTGTGACTGGACGTTTCTTGCGGGGAGGGCTTTTATCCTGTTTCTCTGATGTAGAACCCTCATCCACATCCAAGTTCACCTCTGTTATAGCACATTTTTATTTGAAAACAGCAGTGTCAGATCGGGGCGAGCATGAACGCGACTGAGAGAATAAAACTGTAAAAAAAAAAATGCTAACCTTTACAAGTACATAAATTTCCACCGGCTGTTACAGACTCAAATCAAATGTATGTTTTAATTCTGTAATAGTAATAATAAGAGCAGCTCACTACTCAAAACGGTAATTCTAGGAAGCGCTCGGAATCCAACCGGCAACCACTTGATTATGAGTCAGCAGTTCTTAACGCTGCGCCACCCAAGCGGTCGTGTCAGCGTCGTACCCTAACCCGATTTTTCTTCGGTTATAGTCTTTAATAAAAGCGCACTTCTTTGTTATAGGTGTACCTTTTGTGAAAGTGTTTATTTGATATTTAGACTTCAGTCTTCACAAATTGTACACTTCATGTCACTATTTTGTCATCAGTACAGTATTGAACAAGAAATAAAAGTATATTGCACATGCGTTTTAACACACAGACTCTTGAATAACAGGCATACTATATGGATTATACAGTAAAAGTGAAACAAGATTGACATTAATGTATTCAAAGATTTAGTCTTCCCAATTCCTCCTCTAGTTTCCCATTAAACAAAAACATGCAGTCCCAACTTGACTTTAATAATGCCTTACAAGACATCTTTGTAAACATGAAGAAAAATGATATACTGTAAAGACAAACCAAAGGATATGCCCATCTCCATTGATTGAATACTGCCTCAGCAGTGGTTACCAGAGCAATCCCTACAATACAGGCTACTAAAGGAAGCTTTCAAACTTGTTACGCAATGGAATTAGGTGATCTCGAGAGCATACTTTTTTAATTTTCATTGTCCTGTTTTTACAGAAACTGATGCTGTTGGACAATTTATTCTAATGAAGAAACACCCTTTATTTGACCCAAACCACATCTTCCATTACTATGTTTTTTAACCTAGAAGCTATATAGTGTTTCAACATACATGGATCAAATGATGCATTAAAATGATTATTGTTGCTTACTTTTAACTTTATTCTTAAAGACTTCTACTTTTATAAAAACTGCTGCCCCCTTTTCCTTGGTGCTCTAAGCCAGTGTTTCCCAGCCTTAGTCCTCGGGGGCACACTGTGGCTGTGGGTTTTTATTTCAAACGGCGTCTGTTTTGTTCTGTGTTTTGGGAACAATATAGAAATTAAAAAACTAAGTTTGGTAAATAAACTGCTCAAAAAAATTAAAGGAACACTTTGAAAACACATCAGATCTCAATGGGAAAAAGAAATCCTCCTGGATATCTATACTGATATAGACTGGGTAATGTGTTAGGAACGAAAGGATGCCACATCGTTTGATGGAAATGAAAATGATCAACCTACAGAGCCCTGAATTCAAAGACGCCCCAAAAATCAGAGTGAAAAAATTATGTGGCAGGCTAGTCCATTTTGCCAAAATTTAATTGCAGCAACTCAAAATTGTACACAGCACTTTGTATGGCCCCTGTGTTCTTGTATACATGCCTGACAACATCGGTGCATGCTCCTAATGAGACGACAGATGGTGTTGTGGGGGATCTCCTCCCAGATCTGGACCAGGGCATCACTGAGCTCCTGGACAGTCTGAGGTGCAACCTGGTGGCATTGGATGGACCAAAACATAATGTCCCAGAGGTTTTCTATTGGATTTAGGTCAGGAAAGTGTGGAGGCCAGTCAATGGTATCAATTCCTTCATCCTCCAGGAACTGCCTGCATACTCTCACCACATGAGGCCAGGAATTGTCGTGCACCAGGAGCCACTGTACCAGCATAGGGTCTGACAATGGGTCCAAGGATTTCATCCTGATACCTAATGGCAGCCAAGGTGCCTTTGTCAAGCCTGTAGCGGTCTGTGTGACCCTCCATGGATATGCCTCCCCAGACAATCATTAACCCACCACCAAAGTGCTCATGCTGAATGATGTTACAGGCAGCATAATGTTCTCCATGGCTTCTCCATACCCTTTCACTTCTGTCACGTGCTCAGGGTGAACCTTCTCTCATCTGTGAAAAGCACAGGGCACCAGTGGTGCATCTGCCAATTCTGGTATTCTATGGCGAATGCCAATCGAGCTGCATGCTGCTGGGCAGTGAGCTCAGGGCCCATTCGAGGACATGGGGCCCTTGGGTCACCCTCATGAAGTCTTTCTGGTTGTTTGGTCAGAGACATTCACACCAGTGGCCTGTTGGAGGTCATTTTGTAGGGCTCTGACAGTGCTCATCCTGTTCTGCTTTTCCCAAAGGAGCAGATACCGGTCCTGCTAATGGGTTAACAACCTTCTATGGCCCTCTCCAGCTCTCCTAGAGTAACTGCTTGTCTCCTAGAATCTCCTCCATGCCCTTGAGACTGTGCAGGGAGACTCAGCAAACCTTCTGGCAATGACACGTATTGATGTGCCATCCTGGAGAAGTTGGACTATATATATATAATTTTTTTTTTTTTTCCAAATGTTCCAAGTTACATGGAAATCATTTTTTTTTTCTTTTTAACTTTTTTTATTCTACATTTCTAGGTGTTGTAACTGTTTAATGAATCCATTATTTACTAATTAGTGGGTCTGATGCTACAGTAGTTGCAGTCGTTGATTATTTAGTGTTGTTTGCCAGCATGTCTGCTCTGCTCATTTTTAATTGTCATTAGTAAGATACAACGAAGAGGAAAAAGTGCACAGAGAGGGCAAAATAGAATGAAATAAGCAAAAAAGAGTTAAGCATTTAAATCAATAGCAAAACCAGAAATATTTCTAAATGTCTTTTAAATTAAAAAGTCATTCTGCTGTGCTTTTCTGAATGTAGAATTAAAAAAAAAAAGAAAAATACCAGCTAATTACATGAGATCAGTGTTAACAGGTGTTGTCACTGATTAGAAATCTGGTTGGAACAAAAACCTGCAGCCACAGTGTGCCCCCAGGACCGAGGTTGGGAAACACTGCTCTAAGCATAAGCATGTACAGGGGGTCCTCTGGTTACGACAAAGTTCCGTTCCTACAACAGTGATGTAACCCGAATTTTGCTGAAGTCGAAACACACCCTAGCATAAGTCACTTACCTATCCTAACACATTTGCAAAATCATAATCTAGAACATACAAACACAACTAAGCCACAGAAAAAAGAAAAGGACATAAATATATTGTACGGTACACTATACTGTAGTAACAGAAAAAATGACAAAAAGTGAGTGTAAAAAATAAATTCCTTACCTTTATTCCTTCTGATCGCTTTACAATGTCTGATTTCACTTCCATCGTGATGGCATTCCTTTTCTTCGAAGCACTACCATCTGAAGACTCAGACTTTCGTTTAGGAGCCATGATAAGGGCCACAAAGTCGCCAAACAAAGCCACAGAAATGGAACAGTTCCTCCGCGTTCAACAAAACTAGTTCGCTCACGCAGTCTGTAAGTACGACGCTAATGGCGTAAGCCAAAACACTCGTGTCTCAGGTTTTTATGGGAGTGAGTGTTGTAAACTCGAAATGTTGTATGTTGAAACACCCAAGGACTCCCTGCACTTGTTTTGCTTAATAATTCATACAGGGTTATCTTATTATTATTATAGTCTGTGGATAGGTTACAGTCATTCAAAGTCATATATAGCAAGTTTAAAATTGTATGGACGTTTCATCTCCACAGTTGTAACAACATATACTGTGCTATGTGTAAATGACAAGTATCAAAGGCTTCTTTCTGATGTGCTCAAATGCAGTAGAAATGATGCATAAAAATTTCTACCTGTTTACCATCCACCTCTAAAGGGACATGAGAAGTGTAGTCTTTGTGGAGCCAGATATGATTCTGAAACGAGAATTCACCTGTTAAAAAATGTTTAGTGAATAAAATTGAAATCCTGCGTTGCACACACAGGGCTTCTTCTTAAAACACCTGCCCCTCCAGTCCATGAAGTTTAAACTGCTTAGTTTTCATGGAGAAAGCAAAAGAAATTGAACAAAAGAGTTGATGCTGAGAGAAAATAAAAAGCTAACATTGCTGTTTTGTCAATTCTGGAGCTCAGTAGCACTAGGTAATTGAAGCTTTATTGTTAATGTGTATGTTGTAATCAGCTTTGCAAGAGAAAAAACAAACACAGACACGCAGACCACCACAGCTACTTGGCTCCACGTTTGAGAAGTACCTCTGTCTGCTGTGAGGTCTTCTGTCATTTTCACTACTACGTCACTATATGGCATAAAAGCAGAAAGTACAGCTTAGATGAGCATTGTGATGTATGTATATACTACAGTAAGTGTTAAAATGCCGCGGATATATTCTGGCACGGCATATTTGCATTTCCAATTAGACAATAATTTTCGCTTACTTTAATTATTTTAGATGCGCAGTCATTGTCTTTAGGCAAATTTGTTGATTCCAGTGTTTTGAGTACTGAAATCTCCATCCCCCACAGTTCTTTGTTATGAGCTCCCCTAACGGTAGTCCCTCTTAACCTCCTTCTTAAATAACTTTTACTTCAAATGAATATTTTGATGATCATGTTTTCATGAATATAGCTGCCAATTCTCTCAACCTTATGTCGACCCCTACAATATTGTTGTAACTGATCAGCAAAGAGCGCATACCACACCTGCAATGAATATACAACGCAACAACTCAATTTCTCCCTGTAACACACATTTATATGTCTAAAAGGGTTTTCTTTGGAGTCTTTCTCGACTGTTGACAGTTCAGCGTAATCAGAAGCTTGCTGTTTGTTGGACCAAGGGTAACAAGAAAGCATCTAATCTTTGCAGTTTCAAAAAGTTGCTGCTGCTAGTTTGAGCGCCGTGTTCACGAGGTGTTGGATTGGTTTAGAAAAGTGACACTCAGTGAGCCATCTAATTGCTCTCGCCCAGTTTTAAGCAAAATTCACTCATGGTTGCCTCTGAGCGTATTAATATTATATGTCTGGCTTGCGAGACTACATTAAGTGTAACACAGTGAGGTTGGAGCAGGAATTGATCCAAAAGCCTTGTGGTTTATAGTCAAAAGCCTTTGGCTCTAAACCACTCTGCAAATCCATCGCACATTTGCTTCCTTATTCCTTTGTTCGAAGCGCTTTCAGAAGCATTAGTAGGATGTTAAAAAAGCATTGGCAAATGTTTAAGTGGCTTGCTTTTATTGTGTAAATTACTGCCGTTTCACTCCATTCACTTTATGTATTTTAAATGTACAATAAATGTCAATTTGAACATTTCTGAATATAATGTATAGGTAGAAATGAAGAGAAAAATATGTCATCAATTTTAATCTTAAATAACACACTGCAACCATTTATATTTAAATGATAAAAAATATATACAATTTTATGAAAACCATCAGCAATTTGACCCTCACCCTTAATGAACTATTGTTTCTGTGAAGAAGCAGCAGCGCTGTGGAGTCTGTACACAAAACCTCCTAATTCCAGTTCCAAATCCATCCATTTGTAATTTAAGCCAGTATACAGTACCGGTCAAACATTTGGGGTCTTCCAAAAATGTGCATGTTTATAATCAAGATACCACTACGCTGATTTAAAGTATAGTCAAGGCAGTGTATGTAATGGATATGACTACTTGAAATGACAGATGTTTCATTTATTAGTCACATATGGCTGCAAAGCCTCGTATTCAGCAGCAATTCCTTCAGGGAGAGTAAACTCCCTTCGCTTATCCTTAATTAGTCATGTTAATTGGTTATTATAGAAACCTTTATAATTGCATTAGCACACTGAAATCTGTTATCCTCTTCACTTCTGTTTCAAGGTACTGACATGATGTACAACATGAAACTGCTTTCTTTAACACTAGAATTACCAGAGCCTACGAAAAAACTCGTAATTCCGTCCCACCTTAAACTGCTTCTTAAATCCCTTCACACCTCTCCGCCAGCGTCCTTTGTTTTCTAAATGTGCTGATAAAGAGAAGCTAGGAGCAGCCGGCTATTCCATCCCCCACCAATTTAGAACGTGCACGAACTTCTCTCAGCTCATGCCTTGATTGAGTATCTGGGAGTGAAGTGGAGTTTTAGAGTGGAAATAATAGATCGTTGTTTGGAACACACGCATTTCATGTCTGTTCCGTTTCTACAGTAATCTGTGTCAACACATTGTTAAAACAGAAACGTTTTTTTTATATTCTAGTAGTAGATGACAAAATGTAGGCATAAACTATATAATGTATGAAGCCTGACGTCCAAATAGCAAAGAAACATTTTCACAAGAATAACACAATTGCACTTTTATTCAAAAATATAACTGCAGAAACAAAAAGCCGCCTTAACATGCGACATTGACACCAGTTTACTGTAACTGCCTCTGTGGTTCAATAGATTCAGCCCCCGCTTGGGAATCAAGAGGTCACGAGTTCGATCCTGCGCCCCTCCGTTTTGAGAAGTAAACTGCTCTTATTCTTACTGTTTTAGAATAAAAGCATACATTTGATTTCAGTCTGTAACAGCCGGTGCAATTTATGATCCTTGTAAAGGTTAGCTTTTTTTTATTCACTTTTCATTCTCTCAGTCGCGTTCAGAATCAATCCATACAACCCCATCTGACACGGCTGTTTTCACTAAAGACGCGCTATAGCTCTGCAGTGTACCACGATGCATACTAACGCCAACACCCCCCCAGCCCAAACGCTGGCGAAGCTGCCTTCTTCGTATCTCAACGTCACTTGATTTTCTTTTTATTCAGTTTTATTGAGTGTTCCTGCCAGTCCCTGCATGTTGCTGTATGCTGTTTCTTTTGTACTCCAGGACATGCAGAGGAAAGAATGGTAAAGACCAGTAACTTCGCGCTATATGCAATCATCAGACACTCCCCATCTGCCCGTGTCGTTCAAACACAGGAACATATATTGGTGTAAAAGTATAACAAAAGTGCACTTTTATTCAAGTGCACTTTTTCCATCGCCTTTTCCTGTAAGAAGCAGTGTACACACTTCTCTCTATGCTGTGGTTTCTATTACACACCTGAAAGAAAGAGACAATATATGTGAAAATATAATCGCACTAATGCAATATTATTTGAAAACGAACAGCGTCAGATCGGGTGTGAATTTATGCAGGAACTGGAAATTCTCTGATCGGGACCTTCCCCCAGGGAAGAAAGTACAGTGTCAGGTGCTCATTCAGTGTAATAGAAACCATAGCACAGAGAGGTGTGTACACGGCAACAAGTACACGTGTCGTAAATGTAGGAAGGACGGTCCTTGGGTGTGTGGGAACTGTTAATATTTGAATGTGATGATTTTATATAGCACGGAATGAAAATCTGCACTTCTTAGCATTGCACCATGCAAGCTGTCATATCAATCGCCTACTGTAACTTGCTTTCTTTTTCTTGGTTATACAGGTAGTTTTGAATAAAAGTGCACTTGTTTTGTTTGCGAAATGAAGTGTCTGCGTGCACTTTTCGTGGCATTACACGTGTATTTTTGAGCATGCCCGTTTGAGCAGTATAAAAGTATTGAAAAGTATAACAAAACAACGGGCAGATGGGGAGTGTCTGATGATTGCATATAGCGCCGAACTTACTGCTCTTTACTATTCTCTCCTCTGCGTGCCCTGGAGTACAAAAGAAACAGAATACAGGCGCTATAGCTCTGCGTTGTACCACGATGCATACTAACGCCCCCAGGTTCTGACACACAGGCGCTGGCGAAGCTGCCTTCTTAGTATCTCACCGTCACTTGATTTTCTTTTTATTCAGTTTTATTGAGTGTTCCTGCCAGTCCCGCATGTTGCTGTATGCTGGATATGTTCACATGTATTGTCTCTTTCTTTCAGGTGCGTAATAGAAACCACAGCATAGAGAGTACATTGCTTCTTACAGGAAAAGGCGATGGAAAAAGTGCACTTTTGTTATACTTTTACACCAATATATGTTCCTGTGTTTGAACGACACGGGCAGATGGGGAGTGTCTGATGATTGCATATAGCGCCGAAGTTACTGGTCTTTACCATTCTTTCCTCTGCATGTCCTGGAGTACAAAAGAAAAGCATACAGCAACATGCGGGGACTGGCAGGAACACTCAATAAAACTGAATAAAAGAAAAGCAAGTGACGGTGAGATATAAGAAGGCAGCTTCGCCAGCGTTTGTGTGTCAGAACCGGTGTTGGCGTTAGTATGCATCGTGGTACACTGCAGAGCTATAGCGTCTTTAGTGAAAACAGCCGTGTCAGATGGGGTTGTATGGATTGATTCTGAACGACTGAGAGAATGAAAAGTGAATAAAAAAAAGCTAACCTTTACAAGGATCATAAATTGCACCGGCTGTTACAGACTGAAATCAAATGTATGCTTTTATTCTAAAACAGTAAGACTAAGAGCAGTTTACTTCTCAAAACAGAGGGGCACAGGATCGAACTTGTAACCCTTTGATTCCCAAGCGGGGGGCTGAGTCTATTGAACCACAGAGTCAGTTACAATAAACTGGTGTCAATGTCGCATGTTAAGGCGGCTTTTTGTTTCTGCAGTTATATTTTGAATAAAAGTGCAATTGTGTTATTCTTGTGAAAATGTTTCTTTGCTATTTGGACTTCAGGCTTCATACATTATATAGTTTATGCCTACATTTTGTCATCTACTACTAGAATATAAAAAACGTTTCTGTTTTAACAATGTGGTGACACAGATTACTGTAGAAACGGAACAGACATGACATGCGTGTGTTCCAAATAACGATCTATTATTTCCACTCTAAAACTCCACTTCACTCCCAGATACTCAATCAAGCTGAAGTTCGTGCACGTTCTAAATTGGTGGGGGGATGGAATAGCTGGCTGCTCCAAGCTTCTCTTTATCAGCACATTTAGAAGACAAAGGGCACTGGCAGAGAGGTGTGAAGGGATTTAAGAAGCAGTTTAAGGTGGGACGGAATTACGAGTTTTTTCGTAGGCTCTGGTAATTCTAGTGTTAAGAAACATGTCAGTCTATTGTGTTTTGGCAGAATGAAGTTTATTCAGTGTGACAAATTGCAAAGAAACTGAAAATTTCATACAGAGATGTTTATTACTGTCTTGAGAGAAGAGGGCGAACTTGATCTAACCAGGATAGAAAAAGAAGGAGGAGCTGGGCAACTGCACAATAGGGTGCAGTTTGAAAAACAAACCTCTTCTTACAAGATTAAAAAAGAGGATTCTTTTTATCAAAAGGCTAAGAGAAAAAAATTGTTTGAATTAGTAAATGTGAAATTGAAAAGTTTAATACAATACAGTATATTACAGTTTATATATATTTTTTCATCTGTGACTCCAGTAGCCCAATAATTGTTATGACTCTGTCTTCACAGCTCTGACAAGCACTAGTACATTTTCTTACTGATGTGTCCCTGGTTAGCCACAACATTTTTATAGTACAATTCTTTTTGTTTTTAGGTTTCCTAAATTATGCTGCTCTGCGCCACCAAAGTTCTCAACCATCAAAATTGCCTGTGGGGTAAGTCAAGAATGTCTGTACTGTATTATATGTGTTTTGTTGTTTTACAATTTATTTATTCTCTATATTTAACTTATCTGGCCATTAACTATGAGTAAGGCTGGGTAATATCAAATTTTTGATTTGATTCTTAAGAAAAGTCAGTATACAAAAGTACATTTTGAAAAGTTCGGTACTTCTTTTGACAAGTTAAAGAAAAAAAATTGCAAAGTCTCCACCACTCTTTCTAAGCTGCACAGACCAAAAATAAAGGAGTGATAATCGTAAGAGGAAGAGTTTAGAACAGATAGTGTTTGCTCCACTGATTGGAAAGTGTTGGTTTTATCCAGGACGACAGTGTGCACAGTACAACATCTGACAATAAAACCCTTTACTCCACACTCCACAAGGCCATCTAAGCCATGTGTGACACATACAACGTGCTATGCCATAAAACTGGTCTTTGCTAAGGAAGGTTCTGTACAACATTTACCATTCCTTTGCATAGCACATGACTGGACAGTCGTGGCCTAGGGGACCGATGCAGTGACTTTTGCCTACTTAACTTGTACTGCAAAATACTTTTACTTTGTCAGAGTATAGATAACTACACTAACCAGTAATTCACACCAAAAGCGACAGCTCTGTGCATTGTAGGCCCTCATCTTTACATTTCACGCAGCCTCTGCTATGTAGTGAAATGTTACATGCAAGATAAAAACAGTAGTGTTCTGAGTTTTATTTGGTGTGACTTATTCGTTGTTTGTGTGTCTCTTATGGGGAAAACTGCATTATTGGTGATTTTTATTTTTGTTTTGAAATTGTATTCTTTGTTTAGCAAGTGACCTGAGCTTCCTAATTACAGTAGTTGTGGATATTCCACTTACAGCACAAACATTTTGCATTAACATTAGTAAGTACTTTGTCCTGATGGTCTTTGAATCTGTTAAGAATATTGTAAATTGGAGGTAGTCAAATAAACAACCATGTTACTTTTTGATTAGTATTTACTAATAGGATACGTGTAATATCAATTAATGAAATAATCTGTGATTTTGTTAAATTTTTTTTGGAATGGCAAATTGTAATAGCCATATAGCAAGACAGGAAGCAGCAGGACTCTAAAGACTTGGACCATTGTCCTTTTTGCATAGACACTATCCAGTGACCTGAGACGAAGACTGGACTCCTTTGGTACCGTGTCTCTCCGGAAAATCCTTGGGTACCGTTGGTTTGACTTTGTGTCGAATGAGCGGTTGCTCATGGAATCCCGAATGAGGCACATTACCTGCATTGTGAGGGAGCGTCAGTTACAACACTACGGCCATGTGCCGCGTTTCCCCAAGGGTGATCCGGCTCATAAGATGCTCATTGCCAGGAACCTGAGTGGCTGGACTGAGGCCAGGGGGTCGCCCATGTAATACCTGGCTGCGGCAGATAGAGGGTCATTTCCGGAGGGTGGGACTGGACCGTGTATCTGCCTGGGGGATTGCCAACTGGGATCCAGCATTGTTCATCATGTATTGGCTGTGGCAATACTGTACCAGTGCATGCTCCCCAACTTGACTTGACTAAACTGTAATAGCAAGATGTTACTCCAGTGTTGATTGGGATTGAAAGTGAAAGTACAGTTTTGCTGGGTTGTTGAAGCAGCTCCATTTCCACTAAAATGACACCATCTTCGGGTGTTCCTTGACACCATCCCTGTAAAGTACCTATCTATATTGTAGAGAAGAAGTTATTAAGAACACTGGGTGCAAAATACTAGGTGCTTGGCTGCCGTTACAGTACTTACTAAGCTGGTAAATGTTAAAAAATGTTTACCCACAAGCACTATACAGAATAACAGTTACAGACATGAAACATTACATAAATGCAAATGCATAATTTAAGATGATTATAGATAGATATAATAAATATTTTCATGATCTTTGATTAGGGTGGTAATGGACAACGAGGGTTATCTTTTCATTTTATAAAAATTCAAACTGAGACATAAAGAACAATGTTTTCTGAGATGATAATGACTGGCAGTCACAGACGAGGGGTTGAACGAAATGAAATTAAAACGCAAACATAAGAAGAGGAGATTTTAAAACAAAAATGGTTGGGAGAAAAATTGAGCTAACTGTTTCTTTGAGGCACAGCAACTACCAGAATCTTTAGATTTTGAGAAAGTAATTGTAATGAAATAAGTGGATAGGACAGGTGAGCTTTGCTGGGCAGAATGGCCTGTTCTCGTCTAGAGTGTTCTAATGTTTCCTAATACAATATTTCATAATATTTAAATATTACGTTTGTATGGAGCCGATTCTTACAGTGTTTTGAGAACATGTCGAAAAATATCATCGCATTTTGCCTGATATTTGTTGAAAAATTCATTTAAATCCATGTCACCCAGCCCTACTTGTAAGGACTACAGAATACTTTAAACAAGTTAGGGACTATCACTTAATTTTAACAAGTATGTTTAAATAGAGGTTTGGTATGTTTGAACATTTCACTATCAGATGATCATCTAAAAATAATGATGCTCACATTATGTAAAATGCCAATTTACAGAAAATAAAATATATATTGTAATTTAACAAGATAAATGCATATTCTTGTGCTAGATATGTTCCAGAAACATCTTTATCCAAGCCTCCATGGCCAGAAGTAAAACTACCTGATCCTGAAGAGGAAAAAAAGCAACACATAGGTAATTTAAGTTTTATACGTAAAGCTGTATTAATTTGCTTCATTTATTTGTCTTAATGATAATAATAATACATTTTATTTATATAGTGCCTGTACCATGATCAAGGTGCTTATTAAATATTTTTGAAGTGTATGTGCAAATATATAGATATTAGTATATACACTATATACAGTATACTGTGTATGTACTGTTTTCTCTACTTTGCCATTAGTGTCGTAGTTAAAAGATGGCACTGGAGAAGAATTACTTTCAGGGGTCAGTATGGACAAGAACTGTTTTGCTGTGCATGTTTTTTCATTAAGTTAGTCTGAACACACAATGTACTACCTCATGAATCCAGCATCCAGGGTTCAAATCCTATGCCTGGTTGTTACCTGGTTAGAGAACATGAATGTTCTCCCCCTGTTAGTATAGATTTTAGTTTTCCTGTTACATCCCCAACCATATTTGTGTTACTTTTTTTTGTGATTTTTTTCAGGCTTTGTGCATGAGTGAGCTTGTAAAAATTTAGCACCCTGTCCAGATTTAATTCTTGCTTTGTACCCATATTTTTAATAGAAATACAGACTAATTTTTAACTCTCCTAAATTTATGATTAAACCCTTTTCTTTTATTATTTATATTATTGTATACTAGCCTTCACCCGCATATGTGAAACAGGACAGCGAGGAGGGCCTTGCCCAGCTCCCTACTCCTGATGTCACGCTTCCCCCTCCCCACAGCCTCTGAAGTAGTCGAGTGGCTGCTAATCCGTAGTGTATACCAGCATGCCGAGTAGTTTGGTGAAGTCCAATTGCCAGCTTGTTTCCCACAGATCGATGTCTGTCTAGTCCTCCCTGGACGAACGTTTTTGTTTGCGTGTCCAGCACTACGATCAGCTGGGGACCAGTTAACTGATACAGGCACCTGACTTTCATTTTCAATCTCCAGATCACTTGTATCAAAATCAGAGTTCGATAAGTCAGAGTCCGATTCAGCAATAATAGGCAAAAAATCAATAATATTTTTGCTTTTTGCATTTGCTTCACTCTCTCACCTCATGTCGATGCCATTCTAGACGTTGTTTACTCTACGCTACTCACACACATGTGGGGTTTCAACATCAAAGTCCTACAACAAGTCTAACAGTCCTCCAAGCAAAGAGGGTCTACCTATAACGTAACGGCAAGTTTTATCAGCATTTATTTCTTTCTTTCGCCCTCGGCCCCTGATATTCATCCTCAGCCCCTTGTGTCGACAAAAGTCAACATCCTCCCTAAAAGAGTTAATTGCAGAATTACACTATTTGAGGGTTCCTCTACAGAGCCTCTTTCTCTTGCACGATTTGGCTCAAAAACTAATAGGCACATTGTCATCTCATAAAAGGCTTAAGTTTCGAGTTTGGTATTTTTCCATACTACTGTTATAGCTCTAGACCATACTCAAGAAACTGTGATACACAGACACAAACAGACAGGCACACACCCATCATCAAGATATCAAAGTTTTCTTTATCAAGGGAACCCTAAAACGTTGAGATCCATCGAAAACCAGAGATTGAAATTTTTGACAAATTTAAAGCTCTCAACCCATAGATGATAGATTATGGTGGGCAGGGTGCAAAGCAAAAATAAACCGTAATTCTCATATATTAGATAAAAGTTGTGTAATGTGTAAAGCATGAATCACTGTGTACTAAAATACCTATTGTTTCATCTACTTTTTTTTCTTTTTTAACTTGCTTGCATGCATAAATTACACACTTCCTTGTAGAGGTGACTTTCATTATACAGTAGTTGACATATAAGGATGTAACACTTCATTCTGTCATTCCATTATATCACTTTTTCCTTTCTGAAATTAAACTGCCTTGTTTTCTTTCTTTTAAGCCATTGTTGTTTACTGTTGCCATATGTGTACAGTCTTTCTTACTGTTTGTATCTAAACCAAACCAAAAATAATTGTCCCTATTTTGTATAAACTTTTCTCCAACAATGATTGTCTTTTTATTTATTGCTTGAATGCCATACTGACCTGTTAGCTGTGGGTTCTGACTGGATCTACGAAGAACTTATAATGTTACATTTCCTTATAAGAAAAATTGAAATTACTAACACTCTACATGAAGCTGAGACCTCTCCGCTGTGGCAGTATCCCCTGAAGTTGAAAGCACTCACAGAGTACAGCATGAAAACTGCAGCTTGCTGCTCCCAGTAGCATTTGAGTATATCATGAGGTCTGTTCCATTATGATAAGTTTGTGCTTTGCTAGTCCCTGTAGAGTTGGCTTTGAAAGCATTCTTATGGATACAGAGGTGCACTTATGAAACAGCATTACTTATCTGAGAATGCAACTCACTAAATCAAGCATGCAAAAACACTTGAACTCTTTCATGTATGGTGATGTTCATGTTGCCTGTTGATACCTTTCACCTTCACATCATTGTACAGATGGTGAATAACAGATTTGCCAAAGCGCAGTCAGTTTTTCATATTATACCTTTTACTCAATTTTTTCAATCATATTTTTAAATCCCCTTTATCAACAGTTTCAAGACAGTTTCATTTGCCTTTGTGTTTCATGTCATTTATGTTGGTAAATTCAATACACAAAATAAGGCCACAATTTGTATTGGCAGGATTTGGTGTCTCTCAAAATTGAATACAAAGAAATTTTGTCTCGTGTCTACTAGAATTTGAATGTCATCTAATAACGTTGAAGGTTTGTGTTATTTAATAAACTCTGGTGTACTCTGGATTGACATGCTTGCTTAAGATATATTCCTAAAAGTTTAGCAAAAATAATTTTTAAAAGTGCTGTATATACAGTATTTCTTTGCTTTCTACTAAACTAATTTTTCATGTCACAGATATTGTGCATAAAGTAAATGACCTTATAGCCACCAGGCAATATGGAAGGCTGTTTGCAGTTGTTCACTTTGCTAGCAGGCAGTGGAAGGTGACAAATGAGGACTTGATACTGATTGAAAATCATATAGATGCCGAATGTGGAGAAAGGATCTGTCTTGAAAAGGTAATACATTTATTTCAGGCAGTGAAACTTTTTCTCATTACTGCTAGTTAATATATTAATAAAGTTATTAAGAATAGAACACAATCTGTTTTTCATAATCTGTGTATTCAGATTATTTTGATAAATTATTTCAGGGTGTAACAAAATTAATTAGAATTTTTTTTTTATATTGTAATGTTTTCTTTTTAACAGTTTGGACTATGTATTATTTAATATACTCCATCTTACTAATTGTTATTGTTGCAGTTTCTTCTATGTAGAATTTGTTGGTTTAGTTGGTTTACTTATATGCTGTAGGAAATCTTATAAATGCAAACTTCCCAATGGAAAATTTCATGTAAACACTCTTCTAAGTGGTAGGTCCCACTGGGACAATTTGGAAATAACTTTTTCCCTCAAATTTGATGAGTTGTGTTGTAATGGTGATCTCTCATGTAAAAGAAATAACTAGTTTAGCCAGATTTAGGATTTGCTGATCACATTGTTTTTGGTCGATGCAGTTCCTGTTTAATTTGTTTTGTTTGCTTTTAGCTGGAGTAGCATATCGTGCAACATTCTGATCAGATAATTCAACAAGTCTAAAACGTGCTCCTAACATGATCAAAGCACAGACAAAAAGTTGGAAATTAAATAAAGAAAACTGATTTATTGCTACAGTCTCTTGTGAAATATTTACCCCCTAAGTGTTTGTCCTGCTTTTTATTTTTTAGGACACAAAGAATAATTAAGACAAAAGCCAAAATAATGTGTGCACATTGGTATTCTCCCCATCCCCCATTCTAAACGTACCTTCCCCTCCTCAGCGTATCTCGCCATGGGGATTTTTGCCCTTTTCTCAAGGCAAAACTTGTCCAACTCCTTCAAGTTAGATGGGTTGCGTTGGTGCACATCAATCTTCACGTTATGTCACATATTCTCAATTGGATTGAAGTCTGGGTTTTGACGAGGTCATTCCAGGACATGTCATTGTTTCCCTTTAAACTGCCCCAGTGCCGCTTTAGCAGTCATTGTCCTGTTGGGAGGTGAACCTTTGTCCCAGTCTTAAATCTCTGGCAAAATGAAACAGGTTTTCCTCAAAAATTGCCCTGTATTTAGTGTGGATATTTCCTTTCAATCCTGACTAGTTTCCTGTCCCTGCCAAAGAAAAACATCCCCTACAGCAGGAGTCTCCAACACGTCTCTCTTGAGCTACTGGTAGCTCGCAACCCCTTTCCAAGTAGCTCGCCAAAGGGTTAATGAATCCTATATAAATTTGAAAACTTGATCAGTCAAATTAGGGATGGGCAATCTTTCCAAAAAATCCTGTCACAATCCACAATCTGAATTGCAATCTATCTTTTCAATGTGGCATACACTTAAGAGATTATCCAGACTCAAACTCATCAAGACCTAAGTAATACTTTATTTTAAATATCAAACAAAGTTGAATTCAATTGTTCTCTTATTTGTTAGCTAAGCAGAGTTAAGGAACACGCCCTGAAGCTGGCGAGTGAGTGAGGAAGGCCTTTTTCTCTGATTCGCACAAATAAATCAGTACCACGAGTAAACTATGATACATAGCGAAATGAGAGAAGTCGCAAAATCAGCCAGAATGTTCAAGCAAATTGCAAGAAAAAACCTGATCTAAATCCGTAAAGTAGTTCTCTCGTTTAAAGCGGACAGACATGCAGACAGACAGACAGACAGATGTTGGATTTTTTATACTGTATTATATATTAGTAAACCTTCAAAATAATGTGCAGTTGAAGTCTCAACAGCATTCTCAGCATTTCCAGAGCTTAGTACAGTTAGATAACTATAAGAATCTTCACCAAGCAGCTCTGAAAATGTCTGCTTTGTTTGGGTCTCCATACCTCTGTGAGTCTGACATGAATGTCATGAAATCAAATTTCAGAACAAGACGGACAGAAGAACATTTAAAGGACTCCAGAAGAGTAAACCTAAGTGGCTGTACTCCACTATACACCTGCCTCTCTTGTTGACTCCATGCAGTGCCAGTCATCTGACTAACTAAAAAACACATCACACATGCAACTGGACATGTGAATAAAGTGACACAGTGACATGGGCACAAAATCCATCCATCCATTCATTACCCAACCCGCTATATCCCAACTACAGGGTCACGAGGGTCTGCTGAAGCCAATCCCAGCTAACACAGGGCACAAGACAGGAAACAAACCCTGGGCATGGTGCCAGCCCTTGGAAGAAAATGACAAATGAATAAGTCATATCTGTGGATTTGGAATTGCATTGTTTTGTTTTGACAGCATTCATGTTTTAATTCAATGATGTGAGATAAGCTAGAAAATGCATACAGGCATACAAATTGCACTTGCAGATGAACTAAATACCTTTTTGTGATGTTTTAATGCAAAATGTGAGTTGTGGACACCAACATTTTGTAAATATTCTGGCAAAACAAGCGTATTCAATTTGTTTGGGTTGAAATAAGCTATGAGAATAAACGTTAGAAATCACGAGTAGCTCTCGGCCATTTTCATTTTGTAAAAGTAGCTGTCAGTGGAAAAAAGATTGGAGACCCCTGCCCTACAGCATGATACAGCCACCACCATGCTTCACTGTAGGAATGGTGCTCTCTGGGTGATGTTGGGTTTGCACCACATATGATATTTCCCATAATGGCTAAAAACTTCCGTTAGTCTCATCAGACCAGAGAACCATCTGCCATGTATTTGGGGAGTCCACGTCATGTTGTTTGGAAAACTCCAAATGTGTTTTTTTTTTGTTCTTGAAGCAGTGGCCTTTTTTCCTGGCCTATCTTTTTTAACACTAGAATTACCAGAGCCTACGATAAAACTTGCAGATCCGACCCGCCTTAAATCCCATCACACCTCTCCACCAGCGTCCTTTGTTCTGTAAATGTGCTGATAAAGACAAGCTGCAAGCAGCCGGCTATTCCATCCCCCCACCGACTTAGAACGTATACGGACTTCTCCCAGCTCATGCCTTGATTGATTATCTTGAAGTGAAGTGGAGTTTTAGAGTGGAAATAATAGATCATTATTTGGAACACATGCATTTCATGTATGTTCCGTTTCTACAGTAATCTGTGTAAACACATTGTTAAAACGGAAACTTTTTCATATTTTAGTAATAAATGTTACAAAATGTAGGCATAAACTATAGAATGTGTGAAGCATGAAGTCCAAACATCAAATAAACACTTTCACAAAAGGTTCAAAAATGATACAACAGCTTCCGTGGCTTAGCGGTAAGATTTGCTGACTCTGAGCCCAGCGGGCTTGCTGTGTCTCAGAGACTCGAGTTTGAGTCCCCGCTGGGGGAGAAAGTGTTTTTTCTTTTTAACCTCAAAAGGACATAAAATTTATAAATTGGTATGCAATGTCAGTTAATGAGATTGTTATATTTTCATGTGGGATGCTCCTTTTAAAATATTTTTTTTTAACATTTGAGTCTGCAATTAACATGAACAAGTGTCCTTATAACTGTTATTTTTAAGATCCATAACACACATACAGACAGATCACTGCGTAATAGATAGACAGACAAGCAGAGAAGTCACTAGATATATAAATAAACAGGGAAGGCACATGTACTGAAAGAAAAAAAAGATCAACATGTGCGTTGATCTTGCTGCACTGAATAAGCTCATGAGCTCTAACACCCCCATCTGACTCTAAGTAACAGTGCAAGTACAGACGCTAAACCAAGTTTATGTGTGTACTGTATAATATTAACAAAAAGAGCAGCTTACTACTGAAAACTGCAAATATAGGAGTGAGTGAGGATCAAACCGTGGACTCTTGATTACACTTGGTTTGCGTCTGTACTTGCGCTGTCACTTAGAGTCGGGTAAGGGGGGTTTTGGGTTAGAGCGCATCAGCTTATAAAGGGCACTTGTTCATGTTAATTGCAGTCTCAATTGTTAAAAAAATATTTTAAAAGGAGCATCCCAGATGAAAATATAACAATCTCATTAACTGACAGTGCATGCCAATTTATAAATTTTATGTCTGTTTCAGGTTAAAAAGAAAAAACACTTTCTTCCGAAAGGGGAATCGAACTCGAGTCTCTGAGGCAGCAAATCTTACCGCTAAGCCACGGAAGCAGTTGTATCGTGTATCGTTTGATGTTTGGACTTAATGCTTCACACATTCTATAGTTTATGCCTACATTTTGGAACATTTATTACTAAAATATGAAAAGGTTTCTGATTTAACAATGTGTTTACACAGATTACTGTAGAAACGGAACACACATGAAATGCATGTGTTCCAAATAACAATCTATTATTTCCCCTCTAAAACTCCAAAACTCCCAGATAATCAATCAAGGCATGAGCTGGGAGAAGTTTGTGTACGTTCTAAGTCGGTGGGAGGATGGAATAGCCGGCTGCTTGCAGCTTGTCTTTATCAGCACATTTACACAACAAAGGATGCTGGTGGAGAAGTGGGAACGGTTTTAAGGTGGGCCAGATCTACGAGTTTTTTCGTAGACTCTGGTAATTCTAGTGTTAAACCCCCGCTCTATGTAGTGTATGGCTTAAAGTGGTCCTATAGACGGATACTCCCATCTATTTTGTTTTCATTCCATTTCAACGGTTTAGCTTGTATTGTGAAGTCCATTACATAAAATCCAATTGAAAAAACATTTTAATTCCAGATTGTAATACAACAAAACAGGACAATCAGAGAGGGAGATAAATACTGAGCAAGGCAGTATATATGCACATATGCTTGTCAGTAGTTGTGTTCATTACACTGTTTCTGGACTGTTGCCAGTGTGCCTGAGTTAGATATCAAAGGGCATTTGGCAAAATAACAAAAGAATAATCAACAAAGCCAAGAAATTCCTGCTGCTTAAAAAAACTCAGAAATCTCAGCCAGAATGCCACTAGATACTGTGAGATAACAATCTGCATGGTTTACATTTTCAAGTCTTCTACAAGGCAGATTCAGTCCCAAATCAAATTAAAAACAGGAAATAGTGCTTGAACTAATTTTAATATGTTGTGTATTTTGAGTATATTCATTGCCACAACATTATTGGCAGGTAAAATTTAAAAACTAATACAAAGATTTTTACATAATGCAATGATGTAATTAAAACAAATAACCAAAACAATGACAGCTGTTTATAAAATAAAAATAGAAATAATTCACAAATAAATATATCTTTCTGTTTGTCTGTCTATCAATCCTATAGTGCCTTTCTTATGTATTCTCAACCATGTATCTATTAAATTTTAAAATCTGCTTTATCCATTACAAGGGAAATCTTATTTCTGTCTGTCTTAGAAATGAAGTGCTCTGTGAAAGAAAAAAACATAATTTTCATTTTCACTAACTTTGTTTTGTGATGTAGCTAAATAGTAGCCTTGTTACAGTGGACGTCAGTTATGCCAAACTGAAACTCTTCCTCTGAGTACTTTCAAAGACAAATTGTTAGCATTGTAAGCCATTTTAAAATGGTCTTTCTGACAAAATAAGGTATTTTAGTCTGTCCATAGTTGAATAAAGCAAAAACAGTGTTTAGATAAACATATTATGAATCTGGAAACATTTTAATGCTGCTGACATTGCTTCTAATGTCAGTGTCAGTAGGAGTTGTAATTTCTGCTCAGTAGGCATGAGACGATGCACTTATCCATCAATGCCGTTCATATTGTGATTGAAGCTTTTACGCTATGAAATCTTTATTAAGAAGTGTACTGTTTAGTGTTACTTATTGTTGCGCAAATACATACTTTTTACCATGAGATTTTGCGATATTTTTCTTTTGGATTAAAATAAAATCAAAATATTGTAATGAACACAGAGATGGGAAGATTGAGGCTCACATCAAAGGACAGGAAAGCCAAAGAACTGATGGGTTTATTTAACACTGAAAAATCACAATTTTAAGTAGAACCTCCATGTTGTTATGGCCATTGGAAATGCATCTCAGAACAACAGAAACCAACTATCAACCAGCTGCAACTATTCTAGGGCTGTTCCTTACATCACCTCAGTTGTCCGGCATTCCTGATCATCTTCTGCTATCACGTGCTGCCTCTGTCTATGATCTCTCCTTCTATGCACAGAGAATATCTACCTGTATTCTTTATTATTATTATTATTATTATTATTATTATTAATTTTATTATTATTATTAATTTTATTGTAATCATTCCATACAAATCAATCAATTTTTACACAAAATAGGATTGAAAACAAGTCAACCCCCAACCCTGAGAGAGAGAGCATGGCCAACGGGGTAAAACTTAAGGTTTGTAAACATACCTAAATTGATGAGTTTAATAGGGCAATTGAGATGAATGGAGAAGAAAAAGAAATGCGGAAATAATTGCTTCCTCGGTGCTTTGAGAGCTTATTCTAAAATATTATTGATTAGATCCTGCCATGTTTTGAAAACAAATCTGTACAGATCCTCTAACTGAGTATTTGATTTTTTCCAATTTCAGATAGTATAAAACATCGGTTTCCCACTGACTTAAAAGAGGAGAGTTAGGATTCTTCCAGTTTAGCAAAATAAGTCTGTGTGCCAAAAATGTAGTGAATGCAATCACAGTGTGTTTGTCCTTCTCCAGTTTAAACCCATCTGGAAGAACCCCAAACACAGCTGTTAATGGGTTAGGAAGGATTGTGAGACCAAGGCTGTCTGAAAGGTAATTCAAAATTTTGGTCCAGAATGATGTTAATTTGGTGCAGGCTGGGACTTGATTGCAGCGTTCGCAGGTTGGATCCTGCCCTGGAAACATTTTGGAGAGTTTTAGGCGAGACAGATGTACTCGATATATAATTGTGAGTTGAATAATTGTATGCTTTGCGCATATGGAGCTCGAGTGAATTCTCTGCATTGCTATTTTCGACTCCTTTTCTGATATGTTGATTAAGAGATCTTTTTCCCAGTGTCCTCTTGGATCTTTGAAAGGGAGGGACTGTAAAATAGTTTTATATATTGCAGAGATGGTGTCTTAAGTCCTTGAAATTGAATAATATTTTTTCCAGCATGGATGAGGGTGCAAGATGAGGAAAATTGGGCAGGTTCTGTTTAACAAAGTTCCTAATTTGAAGATAGTGAAAGAAATGTGTAGCTGGAATGTTAAATTTGGAATGTAATTGTTCATAAAATGCAAAGATGTTGTCTATATAAAGATCTCTAAGTGATTTAATCGCAAATTTTTTCCAGATATTAAAAACAGTGTATGTTTGCGAAGGTTGAAAGAGATGGTTCTCTTGCAGAGGTGCCAAAGATAAAAGCTTTTTTATCTTAAAATGCTTCCTACATTGGTTCCATATTCTGAGTGAGTGAAACACAATTGGGTTATTAGTATATTGGCGATAACTTGCATTTATTGGGGCACAAAGCAGGGAATATAAAGAAGTACTGCAGGATTTTACTTCTATTGCGGACCAGGTCTGTGTATGTTCATCTATTTGTGTCCAGATTTTTATAGCTTGTATGTTTGCTGCCCGATAATAAAACTGAAAGTTAGGTAGAGCCGTGCCACCTTCTGCCTTTGATCTTTGTAGGGTTGGCACCTGTATTCTTAAACCTTCCTGGGCTTCTAAGGTGTATTGGAAATCATCCCTTGGATTATGGAATGCAGATCTTTGTGTACTTTTGTGACTTTTGTTGTTCAGAGTCATCTGCTGACAACTATAATATTAATATAAAATATTTTTACTGCAGTAACATCATACCCATCATACACATGCAACTAAGAATATACAACTATATATAAAGTGGGCACAGAACAGTAGGCATGACACTGAGCCAAATTAAGTTTCATTGTAAAATTTGTCTCAATGTCATGTCTACTGTTCTGTGCCCATAGCTGTTCCGGGGCAGACTTGAAGCTTACTGGTGTTTTCAGTTGATTCTTCCAGCAGGTTTGACTCCCTCTGCTCAAAGAAATCTCACTCCAGCATGTTGTTTAGCAGTAGCGCAATCCCACCGCAGAGTGTCCATTTTCATTTGACCTTGGATTCAACTAGGCTACTGGCAGAGTGCCATGTGTGCTTGAACTACCCATAAGCCATCGCGGACATGTTTTAGTATATCAGCTTATATCCTTTACAGTTATTGTGTAATTTTCAAATTGCTTGTACTTTATGCTTTTCTCTCCTATAATGAAGATAAAAATAATAGTCTTCTAATTTATTCCATTTGTTCGGCTATGCCTGTACAAACCTTTCAAGAGTGTGAGTTAACTTCCACTGTAGTACAGCTAATAACCAGACTCTACCTTTCATGGTGCACATAATGTGTATTATTACTCAATTGTACTGAAATAGTACAATTTCACTCTTTTCTTCTAGGTGCTACTTGTAGGAAGTGAAAACTTCTCTTTAATAGGAAGACCATTACTTGGGTAAGTTTTTTTTTTTTAAATAATATATGTTTATTTTGAGTTTATGGTATGTTTTTACATTTTTATATGCCCGAAGACACTGAGGAACATCCCCAGAGAGTTTATTTATTTATGTATTTAAACGGATGTGGTATGTGGCCACCATTGCCAAAATTGCCATAAAGCCATGCCTCACTCCCCATCTGGTACTATATACTTGTATTGTGAAAGGAGATTTTAGTTGTACAGTCTATGCTCACCAGCCGTTTTCCATCAAAATTTGAAATGAAAGTAAGCTTACAATATCCAGTTTGTAGATTTTTACAGCATGTAAAATTAAACATATTTTTCAGTTACTTGGTATTCAAGACTTATGATACATCAGAGTTTTTAAAATCCTTTAATTTTGTATAATATTATTGAGTCAGTAGTTTGATACATTTTAATCTTACTTTGAGTCTACCTGCAAGCATTTCATATAAATGGGGTGTCCTTTTAGTAGACCATGCCACCCATTTTTACCACCCCCCATTGTTGCACTTGGGAATTCCATCTTATATTATACTAGCTGTGTAAGTCCGTACTGTAAAAAGCTGGGGTCGTAGAAACTATTGAAATTGTCAGAAAAAAAATGAAATGTAGAGATGGCAGGTAATTGAAAGGAACTACTCTGGGCATCTCTCTCCAAGGAGGTTTTCGTGTTGCCTCGCTTGTGTATTGTGGCATGAAGAAAAGTAAAAGGGATACCGTTTTGCCGATGTGCTCGTCTCGCTTGCGTAAGAGTTTCTCTCTTTTCTCGGCAGTTTTACTTTGGCAACAGAGTCGCTTTCTTCTTCCGACTCATTAACTTAGGGCCGCTTTGCCAGCTCTCTGAGCTTCATGCTGTAGTACCCTCGCACTTCCAGGCCAGACAGGCAGACACACACACTTCCACGTGTAAGACGTTTAGTTTTCTGTTTCCTCAGAGCTGGAGCCCTTACCCTGACTCCACCTCTCACTTCCAGGCTGGACAGGCACACACACACTTCCACATGTAGACGTTTATATATAAGATTCGCTGTAATACTGTTATGTTTACATCATTTTTCTCAATATTCCGTCTGATGTCTGTGCATATCTATATGCCCTTCAGGTTTTGTTTGTTTGTAGATCCATTTGAGGAGATTGCTGCTGTAAAAATACGATTATGCTTATGAAACTCATTTGCTTGTCTTTTAAAGTATACTAGTCTTTGAAAAAAGTTTGGTAACTTTTCGGCTTTACTGTTTCCTACCCCTGTCTAAGATGGAGAATGTTTTTTTTTTTTGGTGTATATTGTTACCTACCTCCTGGTGTTGTAAATGACAAATTAAAACATTAATAAATAAAAACTGAAGTGATTTTATTTTATTATTTATTTGTTTTCTTGTACATGCTAGTCTGGTAATCCTTGGTAAGGTGTATTACATCCTATTCTGATGAGAACAAGGAACCCTCCCATTAAACAAATCTTTAAATCCAAATCAAACAAGTGAACACCTCAGTTTGTCTCTGCCAAACAAGCCTGGTTAAACAAGGCAGTCATTCTCCCTTGACCTGTTTAAACAAAGCTTGTTATTGTTCCTGTCTTAATTATATTTGAAACCTCTGTAAATCTATATAGATGTAGAATGGAAGAAATGTGAAGAAAAGAATAATATTTAAATCTCTATTTTTAAAGGAAAGATTTGGTGCGAGTGGAAGCGACAGTTATTGAAAAAACAGAATGCTCACCAAAAGTTCACATGGTATTTTGGAAAAGACACAGGTTCCAGAAGAAAAAATGTATGTACCTTAGTAGATATGTAATAAACATAATTTCTTTTTCCTTTCCTAGAAATGTTCAGCTTAATACTGCAACAGTAGTATGTTTTTAGTTTTATTAATGTTAAGGATTGCTATTAACTTTAACTTTTAGACTTAAGCCTGTTTGCTGTAAAAAAAAAAAAAAACACCTTACTGCGTTTTTCTTTTCATTTCTGCTTTGCAATTAGAAGCTGTTTTTTGTATATAAGAGATTAAGAAGAAAACCTTTATAAGCATGCAGTACCTTGCAAAAGTATCTGCACCATTTAAAAGGTTTCAAATATTTAAATATTAAATGTTTACAAATGATAAAACTTATTGCTATTATTATTATTATTATTAAAAGCTTACATAATCTAGATGAAAAACATAGAACCATCTTTCTTTATTTGTGTTGAAACCAGCTTAATCTAATTCAGGCCCACAACCTATCCTGGCAGCATGGAATGCAATCCACAAAATAACCCTGGACGTGATGCCAGTGCATTTCCTAATTAAAAGTATCAAAGTACAACCATTTGTCAACCAAAAATTGTATGTAAAATATGCCCTTCTTAGTTAATTTACAGATATGTGTAAAACTATATTATGATATACATTTAACACCACTTTAAATTTCATTTAAATAATAATAATTTTGTTAATCTGTATGCGTTAGTTGTCACCTAACTCCAGGCTTTTTTTTTTTCTTCTGAAAAAAACAGAAAAGTTATGATACTGCAGTGGTGTTTAACACGTTTCTTTGTCATGTGTCTACACTAAAATTTGTTTAGAACTTAATTAATGTTTCTTTTAATTTTTTCCATTTTGCAGTCATTGTGCAGCCTCAGACTGTACTTAGGATCAACAGTATAGAAGTCGTCCCAAACTTGTCGTAAGACTTTGCACTCGAGTTTTGATGGAGCAGATACCTTGGCACCTTGGTTCTGGATTTGCCCTTTGGCCAAGCTGCTACCGACAAGTCACTTTGATCACCATGTGGTCTTTTTATAGTTGTTTTTTTTTTTTGTTTTTTTTTTTTTTAAATACTTAATCATGTAAGCATCTTGGACAGATGTTACTTATTAAAAGCATGTGAAAATTCAGTTTTGTTTTGTATGTAATATTTTTGTTACTGAAGCAATTAGTCTTATTAATCTTTTTATATTCATTTAGAGTACTGTCCTGTTTATTTAAAATACATTTTAGAATGATCAAGTGATGGTTATAGAATGGGAGTATCAGAATGCATATTGTTATATTACGTAAGAGATTTTAAAAATGAAGTAACACTTTTTGCATTTACCAGGTGCCCACAGTCCAAAAGACATGCAGGTTAGGTACATTGGTGATTCTAATTTGTCCCTAGTGTGTGCTTGTTGAGTGTGTGTGTGTGTGTATGCGCGTCCTGCGGTGGGCTGGCGCCCTGCCCGGGGTTTGTTTCCTGCCTTGTCCCCTGAGTTGGCTGGGATTGGCTCCAACAGACCCCCATGACCCTGTAGTTAGGATATAGCGGGTTGGATGATGGATGGGTGCACAACACCTCAGACTACAGAGAGAAGGTTTGTGGTAGTTAGAGATGGAGAACAAGTCCTGTCACTAATTTCATTCAATCAAAGCGCAAAGTAATTATAATTTATTTCAACTAGGGAAAGATATTTTCTGAATAAATGTTCATTCTTGTGGTTAAGGGTCAGTGTGTTTCAACGAGGATTGTAAAATTACAATGTTCCATATTATCTTACAATTCTGTTCATTTTGGAAAGATGTTACCTTTTAAGCTCACCCTCTACACCTCAGTGTTTCCCAACCTCAGTGTTTCCCAACCTCAGTCCAGTGGCCCCCCCGTGGCTGCAGGTTTTTGTTCCAACCAGATTCCTAATCAGTGACAACACCTGATAGCGCTGAGCTCATTTAATTAGCTGGTGTTGTTTTTTTCTTTTATTCTACAGAAAAGCACAGCAGCATGATTTTTACATTTATAAGACATTTAGAAGTATTTCTGCTTTTGTTGTAGATTTAAATGCTTAACTCTTTTTTTATTTCTATTTCATTCTGTTTTGCCCTCTCTGTGCAGTTTTCCCCTTTGTCGTATCTTATTAATGACAGTTAAAAATGAGCACAGCAAAAATGCTGTACTTTAGCATCAGACCCGCTAATTAGTAAATAATGGATTAATTAAACAATTAGAGCACCTAGAAAAGTAGAATGAAAATCAGGATGAAAATATTGCTAAAAAGAAAAAATACATTATTCTCATATAACTTTGTTACATTGTTTATATATATATATATACCAAACTTAGTTTTCTAATTTCTGTAATGTTCCCAAAACACAGAACTTGGGAAATAACACGTCACTTAATTAGCCCAGGAGTCCAATTAAAAACAGACGCTGGTTGGAACAAAAACCTGCAGCCACGGGGGGCCACAGGACTGAGGTTGGGAAGCGCTGATCTACACCTCAGACTATAAATATAACATCAAGTCATATCAGTTGCAAACATTCTCTGGCTCTGCACTAATAGGCTGTATTAATAAGAGGGATGACACAGAGTAGAGGAGTCCAGTGAGGAGCTTTGAGAATTCTCTGCAGCTCCGCATCAGCAAAATCGAGGAATAGACCAAAGAGCCTCTGCACCAAATCACTACCTAGGCAGTGGAACTGAAGGTGCTGCACAGCTACAATACTGCATCAATGACACGATGGACTGCTCGAATAGCACAAAGGAACTTACAAGAAAAGCCGAGTGGAGTCTTTTTTTTTTTTTTTCTTTTTTCTTCTAAGCAGACTGCATTCCTTTAATGTGAATAGTGACATCCTTTATATTTTCTGTAATGCTGTAGTGTGCTGGGACAGTAAAATCACTTTAGGAGAGGCTCACTCAATCATCAAACTAACTGAGAACGCAGGCTCAGCTATGGGATACACTTTTGACTTCACAATTGGAGGCCACTATGAACAACGCTGCTCATCCTCTCTCTGACACACTGGTATTAATACTTTTTATCCAACAATTTTTTTCTGCAGAAGTGCATCAAGAAGCTCTACTGCGGCTCCTTTTACATCAACGTAAGAACACCTGCATAATAATGCCTCACTGTGACACTGCTTTTATCTTTATCCAGGAGTTTTTTTTTTCTCTTCTTTTTTGTATTTCTCATATATGTATCAGAGGTTTTTTTTGCTGCTGCTGTTGTTTGTTACAATCTCTATAAATACAATTGTAATACCCTCTGTCTGCTTGTTAATTTGTTTGGCTTTCTTTTGCGTTATTCATCCATTTACACAATTCGCACCTCATTTCAACCCTGTGATCGTATCTTTATTTGTCTGTTTGTTTGGCGCTGTTATCCAATCACACAAAATGGACTGAACTGATTTTCACTAAATTTTACATTTAGGTGGCAGTTGGTCCAAGTTAAGATATACAGTATTCTGTATGGTGTGCAGCCTCTTTAGCAGTATGGTTACCTCTAGAAATAAAACCTAAGAGTTTTACTTTGTGTAACAAGAACATGTACAGGTGCATTTCAATAAATTAGAATATCATTGAAAAGTTAATTTATTTCAGTAATTCAATTTTAAAAGTGAAACTCATAAATTATATAGATTCATCACACACAGAGTCATTATATGTCATGCATTTTATTTCTTTTCATATAGCTAATGAAAACCCAAAATTCAGTATCTCAGAATATTGTGAAAAATGTCAATATTGTAGACTCCTGGTGTCCCACTCCACTCCGCTAATTAAGCCAAAACACCTGCAAAGGGGTCCTGAGCCTTTAAATGGTCTCCCAGTCTGGTTCAGTAGGCCACACGATCATGGGGATGACTGCCGACGTGACAGCTGTCCCTCCACAAGGAGGGGGAAGCCACATAAGGCCACTGCTAAAGGAGCTGGCTGTTCACAGAGTTCGGTATCCAAATATATGAATGGAAAGTTCAGTGGCAGAAAAAGGCGGACATCAACAGGGATAACCGCAGCCTTGAGAGGATTGTGAAGCACAGCCCATTCAAGACTTTGGGGGAAATTCTCAAGGAGTGGACTGCGACCGGAGTCAGAGCTTCAAGAGCCACCACACACAGACGTGTATCCAGGACGTGGGCTACAACTGTCACAGCATTCCTTGAGTCAAGCCACTCCTGAACCAGAGACAACATCAGAAGCGCCCGGACTGGACTGTTAACAGCTCAGTGGTCCAAAGTGCTCTTTTCAGATGAAAGTCAATTTTGCACTTCATTTGTAAATCAAGGTCCCAGAGTCTGGAGGAGTGAAGAGGCACAGAATCAAAGTTTCTTGAGGTCCAGTGTGAAGTTTCCACAGTCAGTGATGATTTGGGGAGCCATGTCACCTACTGGTGTTGGTCCACTGTGTTTTATCAAATCCAAAGTCAGCGCAGCCATCTACCAGGAAATTTTAGAGCACTTCATGCTTCCCTCTGCTGACAAGCTGCCAAAAGTACCAATACCTGGCTTCATGACTATGGTATCACTGTGCTTGATTAGCCAGCAAACTCACCTGACCTCAGCCCCTTAGAGAATCTATCAAGAGGAAGATGAGAGACACCAGACCCAACAATGCAGACGAGCTGAAGGCCGCTATCAAAGCATCCTGGGCTCCCATAACCCCTCAGCACTGCCACAGGCTGATCGCCTCCATGCCACGCCACATTGATACAGTAATTCATGCAAAAGGAGCCCTGACCAGATATTGAGTGCGTACATGGACATGTGTTTCAGTAGGCCAACATTTCTGTATTAAAAATCTTTTTTTTTTTTTTGGTCTTATGTAATATTCTAATTTTCTGAGATACTGAATTTTGAGTTTTCATTACCTGTAGGCCATAATCGGCAAAATGAAAAGAAAAAAAGCTTGGAATATATCACTATGTGTGTAATGAATCTATATAATATATGAGTTTCACTTTTTGAATTGAATTACTGAAATAAATTCACTTTTTGATGATATTCTAATTTATTGAGATGAACAGGTAAATTCCAACACATCAAAATAATCACAGTAGGAAAAGTTATGTCTAGTGTTCACTGCTGTACTGATGCACATTTAGTATACATGCTTGACGTTTTGAAACCATCGCCAACGCACATAGGCAATGTTTGAGCAGATGATAAATGATTTTTATTAATTTTTTTTTTTGTATTTTTCCTGTTGATTAAGCATGAGAGGGTAGAACGTCAGTGCTTGACCCCCACCATAGACACCACCCATTGTGTTACTATTGGCTACTACAGTGCGAGGCACAGCGACTTCTACATTGACAGTTTCTGCATTGTGTAAACTGTGCTTAGGTGGCAAAAATCTTTTTTTGTCTATCCACTTCATCGTTTTTAGCACACAGCTACTGCACCATGCTGCAGATTGACACATTTACACGGTCGGCATCACAAGGCACATCACAGCAGTTTAGTCGTTCAGTGTCGTATGCTTCAGTTGTCCTTTGAGGTAAAATGTCAAGCAGTGTAGGTGAGGAATAGAAAGTGTCCATCACTATAACATGAGAACATCGGTCAAGCAAAGGGTCTGCCAGTGACAGCTCACATGATATAGTGACACCATATTGACTGTACTTGCCGGTATTGAGTTCCAGATGTTCTCAGAGCTTGCTTTGCACAGCATGTAAAACTTGATACCGGCTTCAGATGTGGTGTATTGTATGCACAACAACAACAACATTTATTTATTTAGCACATTTTCATACACATAATGCAGCTCAAAGTGCTTTACATGATTAAGAAGAGATAAATAAAAGACAAAGTAAGAATTAGAATAAGTCAACATTAATTAACATATAATAAGAGTAAGGTCCGATGGCCAGGGAGGACAGAAAAAACAAACAAAAAACTCCAGACAGCTGGAGAGAAAAAATAAAATCTGCAGGGGGTCCAGGCCACGAGACCACCCAGCCCCCTCTGGGCATTCTGCCTAACATAAATGAAACAGTCCTCTTTGTATTTAGGGTTCTCATGGAAGGACTTGATGATGAAGGTCATGTAGACTTCTGGCTTTTAATCCATCAGTGTAGGACATCGCGGTGCTTTGATTAGGTGGTGATGGTGCAGATCGCCACCACAGAAAACCAGGAAAAGAAACAGAAGAGAGAGTAGGGGTTAGTATGGATTTTAGAGCGACCATGGATAGTTATTATAATGAATTGAACATACAGAGTATCAGGATTAAGTTAAAGTGAAGTTATGAGAAGGCCATGTTAAAGTAATGTGTTTTCAGCAGTGTTTTAAAGTGCTCTACTGTATCAGCCTGGCGAATTCCTATTGGCAGGCTATTCCAGATTTTAGGTGCATAGCAGCAGAAGGCCACCCGCCTCACCACTTCTTTTAAGTTTTGTTCCTGGAATTCTAAGGAGACACTCATTTGAGGATCTAAGGTTACGATTTGGAATATAACGTGTCAGACACTCCGATATATAAGATGGAGCGAGATTATTTAAGGCTTTATAAACCATAAGCAGAATGTTAAAGTCAATCCTGAATGACACAGATAACCAGTGTAGTGACATCAAAACTGGAGAGATGTGTTTGGATTTTCTTGTAGACGACTGAAAACAAAACTGTGAACTAATTTCTCAGCATCTTTCAATGATATAAGAGGTCTAACTTTTTCTATGTTTTTTAACCGAACAAATGCTGTCCTAGTGGTGTGATTAATATGTGATTTAAAATATAGGCTACAGTCAAAAGTTACCCCTAAATTCTTTACCTTCATCTTGACTTTTAATCATAGTGCATCAAGTTTAGTTCTAATAATCTCATTGTCTCCGTTATTTTTTTCTCTTTATTTAGCTTGAGAAAATTACTATTCATCCCAACTAGAAACACAAGTAAGACATTGTGTTAGTGAAATAACAGCATCTGGGTCATCGGGTGCAATTGATAAATACAGCTGTGTGTCATCACCACACAAGTGGTAACTCACGTTGTAACCTGAGATAATCTGACCTAACGGAAGCATGTAGATTGAGAAGAGCAGCAGACCCAGGATAGAGCCTTGTGGAACACCATATCGGATGTCATGTGTCTTTGAGATGTGATTACCACAACTCACAAAGAATTTTCTACCTGCCAGGTAGGATTCAAACCAATTTAAGACACTGCCAGAGAGGCCCACCCATTGACTAAGGCGATTTCTAAGAATATTGTGATCAATGGTGTCAAATGCGGCACTCAGATCTATGAGGATGAGAACAGATAAATGGCCTCTGTCTGCATTTACCCGCAAGTCATTTACTACTTTAACGAGTGCAGTTTCTGTGCTGTGATTTGTTCTAAAACCTGACTGAAATTTATCAAGAATAGCAGGTTTATTTAGGTGGTCGTTTAACTGCAAAATGACCGCCTTCTCTAAAATTTTACTTAAGAAAGGCAGGTTAGAGATGGGTCTAAAATTTTCAAAAGCAGAGGAGTCAAGATTATTTTTCTTAAGTAGGGGTTTAACTACAGCAGTCTTAAGACAGTCTGGGAAGACCCCCGTATCTAATGACGAATTTACTATGTCCAGAATATTATCAATTAGCACGCCTGATACTTCTTTGAAAAACCTTGTTGGTATCGGGTCAAGGACGCAGGTGGAGGGTTTCAGGTGAGAAATTATTTTATATAAATCAGGTAAATCTATCCTGGTGAAAGAATTTAATTTGTTTATAACGGAGTACCGGGGCTTACGAGGATCTGCAGTGTTGGGGAGATATACTAGATTATTTCTAATATCATTAACTTTTTTTTTTATTTTTTTTATTAATTTTATTACAATCAATACATAGCAATCAAGTTTTTACAAAAAAAAAAAGAATTATGTTAAGAACAGATCGATCCCCACCCTGAGAGAGAGAGCAAGCCAAAGCGTGTAAAATTTAAGGCTGTAAAATACCTAAATTAATAAATTCTCTGTGCTTTATAAACTTATTTTAAAATATTACTGATTAAATCCTGCCATGTTTTGAAAAAAAGTCTGCACAGATCCTCTAACTGAGTATTTGATTTTTCCAATTTCAAATAATATAACACATCAGTTTCCCACTGACTTAAAGAGGAGAGTTTGGGTTCTTCCAGTTTATCAGAATAAGTCTGCGTGCCAACAGTGTAGTGAATGCAATCACAATTTGTTTGTCTTTCTCCACTTTAAGACCCTCTGGAAGAACCCCAAACACAGCTGTTAATGGGTTAGGAGGGATTGTGAGTCCAAGACTGTCTGAGAGGTAATTAAAAATTTTTGTCCAGAATAATGTTAATTTGGTGCAGGCCCAGAACATGTGACCCAGTGAGGCTGGGGCTTGGTTGCAACGTTCGCAGGTTGGATCATGCCCTGGAAACATTTTGGAGAGTTTTAGTCGAGACAGATGTGCTCGATATATAATTTTGAGTTGTATAATTGTATGCTTTGCATATGGAGCTTGAGTGAATTCTCTGCATTGCTACTTTCCACTCCTTTTCTGATATATTAATTGAGAGGTCATTTTCCCAGTGTCCTCTTGGATCTTTGAAAGGAAGGGATTGTAAAATGATTTTATATATTGTAGAGATGGAGTCTAACTCCTTGAAATTGAGCAATAATTTTTCCAGCGTGGATGAGGGTGCAAGATGAGGAAAATCTGGAAGGTTCTGTTTAACAAAGTTCCTGATTTGAAGATAGTGAAAGAAATTTGTAGCTGGAATGTTAAATTTGGAATGTAATTGTTCATAGGATGCAAAGGCGTTGTCTATATAAAGATCTCTAAGCAAGTTAATTCCAAATTTTTCCAGATATTAAAACTGCATATGTTTGTGAGGTTGAAAGAGGTGGTTCTCTTGCAGGGTGCCACAGAAAGAAGCTTCTCCGTCTTAAAATGCTTTCTACATTGGTTCCAGATTCTAAGTGAGTGGAGCACAATTGGGTTATTAGTGTATTGCCGATAGCGTGTGTTTATTGGAGCACAGAGCAAGGAATACAAAGAAGTACTGCAGGATTTTACTTCTATTGCGGTCCATGCCTGTGTATGTTCTTCTATTTGTGTCCAGGTTCTTATCGACTGTATATTTGCGCCCAGTAATAAAACTGGAAGTTAGGTAGAGCCATGCCGCCTTCTGCCTTTTGTCTTTGTAGGGTCGCTCTTTTGATGCGTGGATGTTTAGAATTCCAAATAAATGAGGTTATTGTTGAATCTAATTGCTTAAAGAACGATTTATTAATGTATATTGGTATGTTTTGAAATAAAAAAAGGAGCTTATAAAGAATATTCATCTTAACAGTGTTAATTCTTCCAGCTAGTGTGAGATGAAGGGTTGACCATCTATGCAAGTCTTGCTTAATTTTTTCCATGCAGACGACGAAATTTTGTTGATAAAGAGCTTTATGTTTACTTGTGATGTTTACCCCGAGGTATTTAAACTGTTCTGCAATGATAAAAGGAAGGGTGTCTAATCTAATATTATATGCTTGCGAATTCACCGGAAAGAGTACACTTTTATTCAGATTAATTCTGAGACCAGAGAGCTTTTGAAATTCTGTGAGTGCTGCTAAGACTGCAGGCACAGAATTTTCTGGGTCCGATATATACAGTACCATGTCATCTGCATATAATGAGATTTTCTGTTCCAGTCCTTCTCTGCTAATCCCTTTATCTGATCAGTATTTCGACAATGTATTGCCAGTGGTTCAATGGCAATTGCAAACAGCAGTGGTGACAAAGGGCATCCTTGTCTTGTGCCACGTTCTAGTTTAAAGTAGTCTGAGCAAATGTTATTGATGCAAACTGAAGCTTCTGGGTTAGTATACAGTAATTTAATCCATGCACAAATGACATTAACTTTTTGATTGAAGAATACAGCAGTAGCCTCACAGGTTTCACTGGAGGTATTTTGGAGGCATTCCTTTGAGTTACCTGGTTTAACAGACGATCAATCAATCAATCAATCAACATTTATTTATATAGCACATATTCATACAAAAATATGTAGCTCAAAGTGCTTTACAAAATGAATAGAAAAATAGAAGACACAATAAAAAATAAACATAAGTCAACATTAATTAACATAGAATAAGTAAGGTCCGATGGCCAGGATGGACAGAAAAAACAAAAAAAAACTCCAAAGCTGGAGAAAAAAAATAAAATCTGTAGGGGTTCCAGACCACGAGACCGCCCAGTACCCTCTGGGTAATCTACCTAATATAAGTCAAACAGTCCTCTTTGTATTTAGGGTTTTCATGGAAGGACCTGATGATGATGGTCACGTAGACTTCTGGCTTTCAGTCCATCAATGTTGGTGCATCATGATGCTTTGAGTAGGTGGTGGTGGCGCAGGCCGCCATCACAAAGAAACCGGAAAAAGAAACAGAAGAGAGAGTAGGGGTCAGTATGGATTTTGGAGCCACTGTGAATAGTCATTATGAAGAATTGAACATACAGAGTATCAGTATTAAGTTAAAGTGAAGTTATAGAAAGGCCATGTTAAAGTAATGTGTTTTCAGCAGTGTTTTAAAGTGCTCTACTGTATCAGCCTGGCAAATTCCTATTGGCAGGCTATTCCAGATTTTAGGTGCATAACAGCAGAAGGCCGCCTCACCACTTCTTTTAAGTTTAGCTTTTGGAATTTTAAGCAGACACTCATTTGAGGATCTAAGGTTACGATTTGGAATATAACGTGTCAGGCATTCCGATATACTGTATAAGATGGAGCGAGATTATTTAAGGCTTTATAAACCATAAGCAGTATTTTAAAGTCAATCCTGAATGACACAGGCAACCAGTGTAGTGACAGACAATCAATCGTAGAGAATAAGATTCATACAACAGCCTTCCCTTGTAACCCATGAGACTTCTGTCACAATTGGTAACGTGCACCTTATGCAAATTTTTAATGTTTGCCTGATATACATCTCACAGTTTGTACAGCTGCAGTGTTGGGTGATTGACTTCAGCATTGTTATTAGTGCAGGTATTTTATAATGAGTAAATAAACAATACTCATAACTTTGCCTAAAATGGATGTCTGCAAAAACCAATTTGTGGACCAGTACCATCTCAGGACTGGCTTACCCACTGTCCTACAGTAGCAGGAGACTGATAAACACTGTAATAAGTTGAATCTTACATAAAGACACTCTGGACAGCGCACAAAGTGTTGGGGAATAGCCCCATTTAATGTCCGTTGGACGTTTGCAATAAACCAAAAAAACCACGAGCAAACTCAACGCATTTGACAATCAGTAACAGATAAACCAGTTTTAAATAGACAAGATGGAGACAGGTAGTGATGTGGCTGAAAATGACAGCGAATAGAGAATGGAAGTGATGTTATCAAGGGGTGGAGAGTGAAGATGGATTCTGGGAGATGGCAGCAATGTCATCAACGGAAGCCAGAAGTGATGATGTTGTCGGAATTCTGGGATGCCTGGTGGCCATTTTGAAGGACTGGAAGTATGTTTTATTATTCTTCTTGCGGCCTCTATCAATTTCAACAACTCTCTTCTCCACCATACTGTCATCGATCAATCATAAACAGCCCAGGTAATCGTGAACAAAAGACATCTTTAGGCTCTCGTGGCGAAAAATTCATCATCAGAAGGCTTTTTACCTAAAAATAAAGGCTATTAGAACTCAAGATAAACAGCCAGAATTTTAAGGATTTATTGCAATAAATCAACACAAAAAATAACAAGGACTCTTTTATAACAATTTCTTATCATTTTGGCTCATTCAATCAGCTGACTCTGCATCTGGTTCAATTGTGCATTGTTCCTCTTGGTGTCTGTTTGGCTTATTCTGATTGGTCTAAGACTGGGTGGATGGCTTCCTCTTTCCATCTTTGGGCTTTCCTGATGTAATTTCCTATCTTTTCTCACCTTGCTCTAATGAGCTGGTTTGCTTACCTTCGCTGACTCCCCTTTTACTTCCATCCAGTTTCCGTGGGAACCCTTATCACCTCTTTAGACTGGTCTGCTAGTGGAATGTGTTCTCTTTCTATTCTGTTCCCATTTTTTCTAACTGGCCAAGGCTACTAATCCATATATGGGTTTTCCTCTCTTAGGCTTTCCAAACTTTTTACTATAGTGACCTGAAGCTTAAGCTTTAATTAAAAAGAATTATAGTATGTGCTTTCATTTGATCATTGCTTGTCATGCTTGATTTGTTTTAATTTCAACACTAAAGTTAATTGCTAATATATTCTTATAATATTTTGGCTAATGCCTGCATTTGCTAAGATGCATTACAGTGTGACCTTGCTTGCAGTAAGAGGCCTTTTGTTTCCTTTCTGCTGATTCATCAGTCCAGCTGCCTTTAGAGGCCCCTTTTCCATGTTATCTCTTCCTAGCCTTGAATCACAGGTGTCCTCCACTCTTATCCTGTCCAAAACTGGTTTCGCTGTATCTTTTAGCTATTCTTTTCATTACTTTGGAAAATTTGCTGTAAGCCTATGAAATAATGCAATATGACAGATTTTTTAGTTAACCATTTGCTAGACCTATCGTATTTTGCTTTTATATTCTAATTTATGCCTAATCTAATGTTTTAGAAGCTTTTAATTTTCTATGGCTCTATATGCTAATTTGCTATTCTCTTATGCTAATAAAAAATGTTCCTTCTACAAGGCCAGGATTACCCATAAATGGACAATGAGGATAAGCAAGATTGTCTGCAGTTGTATAAAACTAGCACCAAACATCCCTGAAACTTTCCAGGTTCAGAATCTACTGAACAGATGTCACTTTCAACACAAATTCACCTTTTCATCACTATTGCTCAATTCGATCCATGCTTCAGTTTCAGTTTGTACTAAAACTGCCTTTACAGCTTTTCATTTGCTATTATGTTTTTGGTTGATGAATCCGCCCTGCTCATGAATATTAATGAGTTTCCATAAAGTGAAAGGTAACACAGAAATATTCATGACTTTTTGCAGAATCCACAAGATGGCAGCAGACTACCGTCCTGAGAGTTATTTGGGTTTATCACCGTAAAGCAGATCTTCGCATGTCAGCACAATCCTGACTCAGGTTTAACCGTGCTTACATAAAATTCTGAGACCAAGTCACGCACGGGGATTAATGCCAAGGAGGTTAAAAACTTTTACACTGGATATTTTGGCTAGCATCCTGTATTTATATTAAAGTTCTAAAAAAGTTAAATTTCAATTGCGGCAAGTAAAGTACTAGTATCTATCCATCCACCCATCCATCATATTAACTCAAAAAGCTGCAGGTTTAGTCACCAGCACTCTGTGTGATTCTGGGGGGATCAATTCATCCGTCAATGTTCATACAGGGTGGGGCATAAAGATCTCTCACATTTTGAGGGAGAACTGTGCGGGCTGTAGTTGGGGTAGGTCTCATTCAGTGAGTTGGACTGGTGAATATCGGGGCTTTGTTGTTCAAGTGTATTATGATAACAACCATTCTGTGACAGAGACGCAGAGAACATTCCGTACCCATTTCACGCTTGGTCAAAATGCATCTGTACCAGATCGGAAAACAATTTTGCTATGGATTTCTAACAACTGGGTCCACACTGAAAAGAAAATCACCTGGTTGACCTAGGACAGAACATGTGTGGTTTCAAAAGGATGGGGCCACAGCTCACACAGCACGATGTTCACTCAGAGTGTTAAGGGAGATGTTCCCTGGGCATTTGATCTCTTTAAGTGGAGATATGCCGGCCACCAGATTTAAGCCCATGTGACTTTTTCCTTTGGGGATACTTAATGGAAAAGGTTTTCAAACATCATCTTTGATCTCTTGACAATTTGAAGGAAAGGATCAGACAGGAAATCAATGCCATTCCACCTGAGATGACCCGGATAGTGATGGAGAACTTCTGGGAACATCTTCAGCAATATATTGCCAATGACGGCCGCCATTTGTCTGATATGATTTTTAAAATCCATTAAAACAAAACTGTTTTTTATGTACTTTCCAGAAATATATAAAAAAAAATTTATATAGCTTCATTCAGTTTTTATACCCCTTTGGACGTGTAATCGAGTGCAGCTGTCACACAAATTGAGCAGGACAGGCTGCAACCCATCTCAGGCAAACCTAGGTGAACATACAACAAGCATGTACCACAAAGCTTTGTCTGCTTGGGTTGAATGAGAAGTGAGGTGCATGCAATTGCCATCACATCAAGTGCTTGTATAACACTTATATAAGCTTCTACATCTTTCGTAGAATTCACACCAACTCCAGTGGCTTTGGTTTAGTGTGAGCAGGGCGGACTGCTCCATACACACACTCACACGCACACATCTTTCGTAGTGAGAACTGAGGTGCATGCAAGTACCAAAAAATGTAAAAGTGCATGTATGTGCCATCTATCCTGTATCTATAAATTGGACTAAATGGAAATCATTATAGAATGGCACCTTATAAAATGGCAAGGTTGCACAATCTATTCATACCACTACTTCCCTGTGTGACTGTTTCTGGTTATACATATGGAATATGGTTGATTCTTGAAAGTCACTATACAAAGTGACACACATTCCGTTTATAAAAGATGCACCATGTGACCCTAAACATGTCACTTCACATTCCAGTGTTCACAATATAGGAAAATGGGAACAACTGTCCTGTAGCTGCAATGGGTTTTATATTCAATTAGATTACTGTAGATTAGATAAACTTTATTAATCCCAATAGGAAATTCAGAAGCATACAGCAACAGAAACATAAAAAAACAAGAATACAGACTCACAGGACAGATGATACAGCCCATTGATCAATACATTTGTTGTTTATACCACTGCTTAAGCCAACAGATAGTATGTTTTCCTCGTCTCAACTTTGCATTCACTGAAATTCTTTTTTTCACATGCTTTTTCAATTGTCTTTTAACCGAACACTGAACGGAAAGGGCTATTTATATTGATTTGCATATTAAAAAATGCAAAATTCTAGGAGGAGTCAGAGTGGGGCGTTAGGCGCATGCACAAGCGTTACTTTTCACGCTGTCCGAATTTATGTAGCGGAAGTGTGTGGAAGTTGGCTTACGCACAGTTTTGCGCAACTGAATTTTTTTGTGCGTACGCACATTTCCACTTTTGTCTGTATGCCATGTTTTAGTGAGAATTCTACGGATGGCGTGATGCATGAGGCCCCTGGTCCTCACCATCCATATTGCTGAAGATCAAGCTTCATTTGTTCACCTCCATCGTGGTCCCAACAGCCATCTATGCCAGCAAGACCTGGAAGGCGTCAGCGAACATCAAGAAGAAACTCGACGACTTTCAACAAAAGTGCCTTTGCCGGATCTTAGGAATCCAATATTTTGACCACATCACCAACGAAGAGGTGCTTTGAAGGAGTTGCTCATGCAAATTCCTTAACATCACCGCACGCCGAACACTCCAACTGGCTGACCACATACTTCGCATGGAGGAAAATCAGATCCCAATGGTGGCAATGAGATGTTCACCTCCTAGTTCCAAAGGATCAAGAGGTTGCCCCCAAATTACATGGAGAAGCACTTTCGAGTGAGACCTGAAGGGACTGAACACCATATGGGATGACGCTGAAGCACTCACCCAAAATCGAAATAGCTGGAGAATCCTTGCTACCTGATATGCCACATAGCATGGGAAGAACTAAGATCTAAGTCTAAGTAAGCTATAAGATATCAAAGTGTGCCATATTTAATACCTCCTTTACCTGCAAAGTGCTTTACAGTGCCTTTCACTTTGGAAAAGTTTGATAATTTTTGTTTTATGCATTTGTTTGTATCTGCTGCTGTAACCCTACAATTTCCTTCGGGATTAATAAACTTTCTACAGTACCTGGCCATCTGTATGGTCCTTTCTCAGTCTTACCATTGCATTCATGTGTCTAGATACCTAAATTAATGTCAACAGTTTATCAGATTATAATTTACGTGAAAATGGATTTAGTTTTTGTTTTGCCAGGAGTCCAAAAGGCCTTTAAAGAAAAAAAATCATGGGAGAAAAATAGATGTTGTGTCTGTGCTGGCCTTTCTGTTGAGGTTAGGGATCAGTTAGGTCTGTGCAATTTTCATAATTTTGGGTCTGTGCGCCACCACGATGGATTTGAAATTAAGCAATCAAGATGTGATTGAAGTGTAGACTTGCAGTTTTATTTTAAGGCATTTAACAAAAATATGTTATGAGCCATTTAGAAAAGACAGACATTTTATACATAACCCACCCCCCACCATTATCAGGGGCTCAAAAGTATTTGGACAAACTAAAATCATCATAAATATAATGATCATTTTGAATATTTGGTTGAAAATCCTTTACAGTCAATGACTGCCTGAAGTCTGAACTCATGGCCATCTTTAAGTACTGGGTTTCCACCCTTGCGACGCTTTGCCAAGCCTTTACTGCAGTGGTCTTCAGGTGCTACTTGTTTATTGGACTTTCTGCCTTGAGTTTTGTCCAGCAAGTCAAATGCATGTCCAGTTGGGTTGAGGTTATTTGACTGACTTGACCTTTTAAGAATATTCCACTTCTTTGCATTGAAAAGCACTTGGTTTGCTGTCACAGTGTGTTTTGGCTTATTGTCCATCTGTACTGTGAAACGTTGTCCTATCAGTTTTGCAGCATTTGTCTGAATCTGAGCAGGTAGTATAGTGTCCTGTACACTTCAGAATTCACCCACCTACTTTTGTCAGCAGTCATATCATCAATACACACCAGCGACTGACTTTCATTGGCAGCCATGCATGCCAAGGCCATAACACTGCCTCCACCGTGTTTCACAGATGACAGCTCATGAGCTGCTCCTTCCATTCTCCATACTCTTCTCTATCCATCAGTCTGGTACATACTGATCTTAATTTAATTTGTCCAAAGAAAACTGTTCCAGAACTGGCCTTTTTTTTTTTAAATATACAGTATATATATATATTTTCTGACGTAGTCTAATCTGTCCTTCCTATGCTTGAAGTTTACCAGTGGTAATGCACCTTATGGTAAACACTCTGAATTTACTTTCTTGAAGTCTTCTCTTGCTGGTGGAAATCGGCAAAGATAGATCTACCCTCCCAGAGAGTGTTTTAAGTTTGGCTTAATGCTGTAAAATGGCTCATCTTCACCAAAAAAAAGAATTATGCAATAATGCATCACAGTTTTCATCCATGGTTGTCCAGGCCTTCTGGTGTTCCTGAGGTCACAAATGTGTTTCTTCATTTTTGGGAATATTCAAGATGGTTGATTTGACCACTTCTGGTGTTTCTGCTCTTCTCTTCGACAGGTTTGTTTTATTTTCTCATATTTTCTATGGCCTGTTTTTACTTGAATGGACAGCTCTTTGGACCTCATATTCAGAGTTCAAAATGACAGCTTCTAAATGCAAATTGCACACTTGGAATTAACGGCAGTCCTTCTACTGGCTAAATAGTCAATAAAATAATGAGGGAGATGCTTGCACCAGGCCATGGAACAGCATGTCAGTCGTAAAATAAACACAGGGACACTGTCAAAGGTTTGGGGACCTTCCCCATAAACTGTTGCACACAGCAAAAAACAACCGTCTTTACAGAATGAGTTTAAAAAAGGAACTGGACAACAGAAAATGAGGGTGGTATATATAGGTGGGTCTGTAGGAAGTGATGTGTAGGAAGAGGCGGGATCTGTAGGCTTGAAACCAGAAGTTACGTGTGAGAGGAGGCGTGATCTTCAGAGTCGGAACCAGAAGTGATGCCATTGAGTGGTTTCTTCACTTCTGCCAGGAGAAAGAAAAAAAATGTTAGAGGGCAGCGCCAACCGCTGGTTCGGCGGGTAACTACACCTATTTGAGCCCATAAACTGTCTCCCAAGCGCATGTGTGTGACACAGTCCAAATTCTTTTGAGCCCCTGAAAATGGGGGCATATATAAAAATGGCTGTCATTCCTAAATTGCTATTATGATATTTTTTCATTTCAAATTGTGGTGGTGTACAGAGCCAACATTACGAAAATTGCGTCACTGTCCAAATACTTACGGACCCAACTATATCTGCCAATAAGTGGACAAAAATGCAGATGGAAGGTAGCTGTGATGATTGGGACACACGGACTGACTGACTTTCACAGTTACAACATGTGCGTAAAGCCTCCTGCCCGCCCATTAAAACGAGCAGCTCCACAGTCAAAAGAGCTTTTGTATGAGGACGCGGGGAAAAAAGATCTTTATGTTTTGGCATTTGCCTTCTTCCTACTTGTGAATTTCTTGTCTGGAAGTGAAAAGGTCTATTAGAATGGAGGTGATATTCAAGCACAGCGCTTTACAAATTCAGGTCAGGGCCTCAGATTTTCAGTTCTGATGTTTTGAGCCATCTGGTAGATAGGATTTGAGTTGATTGATCCTGAAACTGGCACAACTTGGCAAATGGCTAAGCAGCTTAACTGTGTGAATCCTGCTATCACCAGAATCCCATGGATAGCATGCATCTGTGAAATAAATCAACTACAACTAGCCATCTCAATGAATTTAGTTCTAAAAGGTGTCAAATGGAAAGGTGGAAATAAAAACAAGAGATATGAAGTCAATTTAAAGTGGGCGCCTACACACAACTGGGACTTCCAAGATTACGTCACATCTGAGTGGGCTCTGGGGCCTGTGGTCAGGCATTGTAGTTGTTTGAAAAAGAAAGTTGCACCCTATGAAATGTTTTAACATATGCAGACATATTAAGACATATTAAGGTTTAATCAGTATCTACAAATAAAAGCGATACTGTGGCGGGCAGAAGTTATCAATCCCCTTGAAAGTCATCACAATTCTCTGCATGACAAGAAGATTTGTACACATATTTATCCATTCAGTATTTTTAATGCTGCAGCAATATAAGAAAAAGAAAAACTCCAAAGTTAGTGTTTGCCTAAGTATTCAAGGCCTACACATTCATACTTTTTTGCTGCAATAACAGCTGCCATTCTTTTGGGGTATGTTCTGTTTATTTTTCATGATTTTACATAGTTTGAATTGAAAAGCTGCGGTGGGCTGGCACCCTGCCTGAGATTTTATTCCCTGTGTTGGCTGGGATTGGCTCCAGCAGACCCCCGTGACCCTGCAGGTTGGATAATGGATGGATGAATTGAAAAGTTAGAAAGGTAACTCATTTATTCATTCATTGTGTGCTTTTTCTTTCACAAAAGGTTACGCATTCAGGCTTGAGTGGTTTAAACAGGTTGGCAACTTGCATTTACTCATTCATGAATGCACTTTAGGGCGGCACGGTGGCACAGTGGTAGCTCTGCTACCTCTCAGTAAGGAGACCTGGGTTCGCTTCCCGGGTCCTCCCTGCATGGAGTCTGCATGTTCTCCGGGTGCTCCAGTTTCCTCCCACAGTCCAAAGACATGCAGGTTAGGTGCATTGGTGATCCTAAATAATCCCTAGTGTGTGCCTGGTGTGTGGGTGTGTGTGTGCCCTGCGGTAGGCTGGTGCCCTGCCTGGTGTTTTTTCCTGCCTTGCACCCTCTGTTGGCTGGGATTGGCTCCGGCAGACCCCCCGTGACCCTGTGTTAGGATATAGTGGGTTGGATAATGGATGGATGGATGAATGCAATGGCTCCTCTTTGTTTCTGCTTATATCATTTTAGTTGATAACTTAAACTGGTAAACAACAACTTGTACTCATTTCGTCACTATGTACTCTTCATTTTTAATATTGTCACAGAGTTTGAACTAAAACGTTTAAAGGGTTAGCAACTTGTAACCACTCACTCACTTATTGTGCCCATTTTCTTTCATATAATGCTATATTGTGTGAGTTGAATGGTTCAAGCGGATTAGGCACCTTTATTAATGTATTGTATTCATTTGTTTGGCATCTCCCTGTTCTTTCTCATGATATTATATACTGTAGTTCAAGTTGAAAGGTTAAATTGATCAGCAACTTGTAACCATTCATTCATTCATCCATCATGTCTTTTTCATTTCCTATATTGTTATACTTTCAATTAAACGGTTAAACATGTCCACAACTTGCATTAATCCATTCATTATGTTCTCTTTGTTTATCACTATAAGTTTGTAGCTATAAGCTTATAGTTTAAGTTGAAAGGTTAAATCGATCAGCTACTTCTGTCCTTTTATTTATTCATTCATTCATTATGTAAGTTTAACAAGGCAGCAACTTATAGTCATTTATTTTCAAACATACCCATTCATCCATTTATTTTCAAACCCACTTAGTCCAGGTAACACTGCACAACAAAGTTTTTGCTTCTTGAATACTGTTGGGTGTTTCTTGTAGATTTTTGGGTGCTGATCACGAATATCACATCAAAGTTTACCCTTCACGTACCGTTTCAGATTTTTTCTTCTATTTGTATCCAAACATTTTCTCTCCCGTAAGTGACTTATCAACAACGGTTTGTGCAGCCTGGGCAGGTCCAGACATGGAATCAGACGAGGTTGGAAGCTGTTCTGTGGAGGTTGACATCTTGGGCAGGTCTGAATGAGTTTGACGCGGTCTCCACATGCTATAAAGGTGGCCTGCATACACCGATCCTGCTCATTTGGTTTATATAGATAGTCAGTGTGTATTTATAGTATCGGTATAGTAAAATATAGTATGTGTAGCAATATAACAGTAAGTAAGCTTGATGCCATAGACGTTTTGGTGTCAGGTGATATGTCTCATCAGTGTCGTAACAGCCGCGATACATTCTGCTATATCTGTGGCACCTCAGAGATGTTGAATGACTGCTCTTGTGAAGAAAGCTTACCATCTGTATTTCAGCTGCAAAATTGGTGATCAAGACAAGGAATGGACGTCTCACATTTGCTGTGCGACATATGCTGTCATTCTGAGAGCCTGGCTCAGGGACACTCAAAAGACGATGCCGTTTGCTGTTCCGATGATATGTCGAGAACAGAAAGACCATGTGACGGGCTGTTACTTCTGTTTGACTAATGTGTCTGGTTTCTCTGCCAAAAACAAGAAGTCAGTTGAATATCCTAATCTGCCTTCAGCAATGAGACCCGTGCCACATGACGACAGTCTTCCAATTCCAAAACCACCAGAGGATTGGTCCTTAGACGAACCAGATGAAGGAACTGCAATGCAGGGTACTGACAGTGACATTGACCCGGATTTTGAACAGGCGATCCACATCTGGTAACACAGTCCGAATTGAACGATTTGGTCAGAAATTTGGGTCTGTCAAAAGCAAAAGCCAAGCTGCTGGGTTCAAGACTGCAGGAATGGTGTTTGCTGTCACTAGGTATGAAAATTTCTGTGTTTCAAGGCTGACATCATGATATAACCAAATTTCTTGCACAAGTCTCTGTTTCTATTGTGACATTGAAGGATTGTTCTTGACCTTGGGTTGTGATCACAACCCGGAAGAGTGGCGTCTCTTCATTGATTCGTCAATGTTAAGCCTGACAGCTGTTCTGCTATGCAATGGCAACGTTTATCCTTCAGTACCTGTTGGCTATGCAACACACATAAACGTATGAGAATATGGAACTGTAGCTGAAGAACATCCAGTATAGCAGGTACAACTGGAATATCTGTGAAGATCTTAAAGTTGTTGCTCTGTTATTAGGACTGCAGCTCGGCTATACAAAGTGCTGTTGTTTCATCTGTGAATGGGACAGCCGTGCCAAAGAGTCGCACCATTCTCGACAGAACTGGCCACTCCATAAAAAGTTAGTTCCAGGACAGAAAAATGTAGCACATAAATCGCTTGTTGACCCAGCAAAGATATTTTTGCCTCCTCTTCACATAAAACTGGGACTCTTGAAGAATTTTGTGAAAGCACTGAACAAGGAAGGTGAAGGTTTTCGTTATTTAGGACAGATGTTCCCAAGAATAGCTGACGCCAAGATCAAAGAGGACATTTTTGTTGGCCCCCTGATCAGACATGTTATGAGTGACAAGCGGTTTGAAGATCTGTTAGTTGGGCCGGAAAAGATTGCCTGGAAAGCCTTCAAAGATGTTGTTGACAATTTTCTGGGCAGTTACAGAGCCCCAAACTGGTAGACAAACTTCTCAAAGCATACAAGACAATGAAGTGCACCTGCCACAATCAACTTTTCAGTAAGCAAGACTTTTCAAAAAAATGGTTGTGCAGTGTAATTGATGTCTATTGAAAAATTGCTGGGTTTTATGGGGTAGTTTAGGTGAGCAAGTGGACATGGTCCTCCACAGAGAAAGCTCAAGGTTATTGTCACACGTCCATAGGTTAATGAGATTGCTACATCCATATCTCCCACATTCTTGTGACAGTAATTTAATACCAACAGCATGCAACAGATGCTTCATACATTAAGTTGAACATCAACAGGTACCATTAAACAGTAGTCAGTATGAGTGGCTGTTGTGTAGCCATATGACTTGTAGATTAAAACTGTTCCTGGACCTAGTGCTGCGAGTGCTAATGGTCATGAGTGGAGGAGGAATGGCTGAGGTCTTTAGCAGTACTGTTTACCTCTCTGTGGTAACATGTGCCGTGTATGTCCTGAACAGGAGAGAGTTGTGTGTTGATTTCACCACCTTCTGCAGTGCCTTGTCACTCTGGGCTGAGTAGGTGACCTACCAGGATGTATTACAGCCTCTGATGATGAAATCCACTGTCCTCCTGTACTGGCTGGGGAGCACAGATGGAGAAATGTGAACATCCCTTGGTCATCTAAGGAAGTAAAAGGTCTGGTGAACTTTCCTATGTGCCAAATTGTTTTCTGCCAAGTTCAGGGGGTGAAGTGACATTGACTCCAGCGAATTTAAAACTACCAAACATCTTCACCACCTCCCCTTCAATGCAGACAGGAGTGCTTCCTAAAGTGTATAACCAGCTTCTTAGTTATTCTTAAGGTTGGAATTTTTGTTTTGGCACCATTGTGTCATTAGGTATATGATGGTGGTGCAACCAGCAAATTTATTAATGGAATTGGAGCTGTATTTAGAACACAGTCGGAGGTGAACAAGGAGTGAAGATCGGGGCTCAGTACACCTACCCGGTAGAATGTGGAGTGCCTGTGTGGAGGCTCAGTGTGGAGGATGTGATGCTTCCAATCTGCATGTGCACAGGTCTACTATTTAGGGAATCCAAAATCTAGTTGTAGGGTCTCAAGTGGTGGGGCTTTGTGATATTAATTTTTTCACCAGGCCCCATGGTGTTAAATGGTGAATGGCAGTCTGTAAACTAGATTCTGGTGTGCTGCTTTTTTCTTATCCAGATGTGCCATGAATGGCATCAGGCATAAATAGAATAGCGTCTTCTGTGTGACATTATGAAACTGGAAAATTGTCCAAATTAATCTAAATATTGCTCAAATCATAGATAGATAGATAGATAGATAGATAGATAGATAGATAGATAGATAGATAGATAGAATGGCACTATATGATAGATAGATAGATAGATACTTTATTAATCCCAAGGGGAAATTCACATAATCCAGCAGCAGTATACCGATACAAAAAACAATATTAAATTAAAGAGTAATAAAAATGCAGGTAAAAACAGACAATAACTTTGAATAATGTTAGCATTTACATCCCGACCCCGGGTGGAATTGAAGAGTCAGTCTGTCACTGAAGCTGCTCCTCTGCCTGGAGATGATCCTGTTCAGTGGATGCAGTGAATTCTCCATGATTGACAGGAGTTTGCTTGGCGCCCTTCACTCGGCCACAGATGTTAAACTGTCCAGCTTCATTCCTACAATAGAGCCTGCCTTCTTAACAAGTTTGTCCAGGCGTGAGGCGTCTTTCATCTTTATGCTGCCTCCCCAGCACACCACTGCGTAGAAGAGGGCACTCGCCACAACCGTCTGGTAGAACATCTGCAGCATCTTATCGCAGATGTTGAAGGACGCCAACCTTCTAAGGAAGTATAGTCGGCGCTGACCTTTCCTAGACACATAGCATCAGTATTGGCAGACCAGTCCAATTTGTCATCCAGCTGCACTCCCAGGTATTTATAGGTCTGTACCCTCTGCACACAGTCACCTCTGATGATCACAGGGTCCATAAGGGGCCATTCCATCACAATGGCAGTGAGGGCCACCAGTCTATAGTCCATGGCAGGGGGATAACTGATGTCACTTTGTTGCAGGCAGGGGCCACAGATGCTGTCTGTGATGCATTATAAATATCCATAAAATGGTAACTAATTGTTCGCTACAAGTTCTTAAAATGCAACTTGTAATTCTGTCCGGATTGGCTGTTTCACAGATGCTGACTCATTTAAAGGTCCTCCTTAAACTTCATCCACTGAAATGGAAAAAGATGAATCATACGGGTCTGCATGCTTTTGGACAGAAGGCAGTCTGTGATCTTGACCAAAGTGGGCGAAGAAATTATTAACTCTATCCTGTAGGGAAAATGTGCATCTGGGCAGAAAGGCTGACACTAGAGCACCCCCAGCTGTTTGTAAAGTACAATTCAATTAGTGACCTGTTTTCAGAATTGGGGCACAATGTGGCCAATGGTGGGGTTGACCTGAATGTCAGTTTTTGTTTTTTTTTTTCCAATTATGCTGTTGCACTTACATAACCTTCTTAAATGAAGTGCCAGTGAAAACAGTGACACCCCTGGAACACAAAAGTGAATATGATATATGAATGTTTGGTATGTGAGAAGGCTGCCTTCCTTCTGGCAGTGCTGAATATCACGACGACCTTTGTGAAATGCGAATGCCTCACAAACTCCTCTTCAAAAGCTGTGTCCTTAACACTCAGAGCCGTGTCATTTGTAACCTTGTTTCAGAAGGAGCCGAGATCTCCATGTCGTGGTGGGAGATGAGGGAAGGAAACTCTGAGGCTGAACTGCTTCAAAAAACCTGTAGGCGTTGGCTGTTTTATGCATGTGGTCTCTAAATAACACCTTGCATGGTTCTTTCAATACATAACGACTAATTGTTACACTTCAAGATGCTCATTTATACCATGCCTAGTCATAAATGCTCAAGACCACTCCATGGACAGTGGCAGTATTGTCCTTAAACTCAATAAAATCACATCCTGAGAGTGTAACGTGTGCTCCACTACATATGGAAAGATAAGTTCAGATATGAAAATAGGGCCTAGGCCAGGGATGTCCAACTCCAGTCCTGGTGGGCCACAGTGGCTGCAGGTTTTCATTCTAACCATCATCTTAATTAGTGAGCCGTTTTTGCTGCTGATTAATGTGTTTTTCCTTCGTTTTAATTGACGTGATTCAGACCCCTTTGTTGTTTCTTTCTCATTAATGAGCAGCCAAACAATAATGAGACACAAAACAAGCCGCCACATGACCAGCTAACCTGAAAATAAAGAAAGGTGAAGGTCTCGGTCATGCTGGCCTGTTCTAGATTATTCTAATGCTCAGTCCTGGGATGCACTTGGTTACTCTCCACGGCACAGCTTCAAGTGTTGCCATGTCTTTCTTGTAGTGCAATAACAAGAACGTACACAATAAAAACATTAGAACATCACAAAAATTTAGACAAGAACAAGCCATTCAGCCCAACAAAACTTGGCAGTCCTTTCCACTTGATTCTTCTAAAAAAAAACATCAAGTTGAGTTTTGAAAGTCCATAAAGTCCTACTTTCCATCACACTACCTGGTTGCTTATTCAATTTGTCTGTGGAACTCTGTATGAAGAAAAACTTCCTAATGTTTGTGCGAAATTTACTCTTAACAAGTGTCCAACTGTGTCCTGTGTTCTTGATGAACTCATTTTAAAATAACAATCTCGGTCCACTGGACTATAATTCCCTTTATAATTTTAAACACTTTAATCATGTCTCCCCTAAATCTCCCTTTGCTTTAACTAAAAAGGCTCAGCTCTTTCCATTTTTCCTCATAACTCATTCCCTGCAGTTCTGTAACCAGCCACATTGCTCTTCTATACATCTTCAAGACTCCAGACGTGGTCTCACTATTGCATTATATAGTCCAAACATAACGATCCTTGATTTATAGTCAACGGTTTTTGCAATATACCCTAACATTTTGTTTACTTTTTTTAATAGGTTCTGCAAATTGCTTAGATGATAAAAATGTTGTGCCAGTTAATTAATTGGGAGCACTCCATTGGCACTGTGCTAATCAGAGTGATTGCAATGAACTGGCATCTTGTCCATGTCAATGTGAATTTATTTATAGTGCACATTTAATACAATATCAGTAATGCTGCAGCAAAGTGCTTTATATTGAACATGCAATAAGTGTAAGACAGAACGAACACTAAAACACTGACTTGGAAGGTAGAATTAGCTGTATCGCTGATGATCATGAAAAGCTGAAGAATAAAAATGTGTCTTCAATCTAGTTTTAAACTCATCAATTGAAGGTGACTCCTTAATATAGTGAGGTAAAGAATTCCACAGATGAGGTGCAGAGTCTGTAAAAGCCCTGGCCCCCTTAGTTATACACTTAGTATGAGGGACCACAAGAGACAGCTGACTGGTTGACCTACGTTCTCTGGATGGCTGATGTAAAACACACAATTCAGATAAACAGGTGGGAGTGAACCCATGTAAAGATTTAAAAACCAGCAACAACATTTTAAAATCAATTCTAAAACTAACT